>NC_080092.1:61033430-61403430 GCF_950005125.1 Chionomys nivalis
GCCTGGTGCCTATGGAGGTGGCCATGTGGGCCCTGGGAGCTAAACCTAGGTTCTAGAAGATCAGCCATTGTTCTTAATCATTGAGCCATCTCTCCAACCCCTAATTTTGTTTTTTTTTTTTAAATTTTTATTTATAGCCGGGCGGTGGTGGCGCACGCCTTTAATCCCAGCACTCGGGAGGCAGAGGCAGGCGGATCTCTATGAGTTCGAGACCAGCCTGGTCTACAAGAGCTAGTTCCAGGACAGGCTCCAAAACCACAGAGAAACCCTGTCTCGAAAACCCCCCCCAAAAAAAAAAATTATTTATTTATTATGTATACAATATTCTGTCTGTGTGTATGCCTGCAGGCCAGAAGAGGACACCAGACCCCATTACAGATGGTTGTGAGCCACCATGTGGTTGCTGGGAATTGAACTCAGGACCTTTGGAAGAGCAAGCAATGTTCTCAACCTCTGAGCCATCTCTCCAGCCCCCTAATTTTGTTTTTAAAAGCCTGTTTAGACTTAAATGAAACAAAACTGTGGATGGAAGGCCTGGCTCTTGAGTGTATTTGATGAGTTCCATAGTTGGCTTTTATTTACTTGTTTCCTCATTGATCAATAGGCTTCTTCCTCTGAGAAGGAACATTCCTTGAGTTCTCCAAAGGCAGTAGCGTCCAGTGCATCCGAGAGGAAAATTCGAGAGATTCTCCACAACTTAGAAGAAATTCAAGAAAAACTGCAAGGCGGAGTCACATGGAAAGAAGCTCCTGGAGAACAAGTTCCTGGTGAGCGGATGGAGCTGAACTTGACCAAGAGAGTTGGGTGCTGGAAACGGAGACTGTGCTTTCGTTTCTCCGCTGCCCAGATCTGAATAATCACAGAACTATATTAATTACAACACTGCTTGACCAATAGCTCAGACATATTCCTAGGTAGCTCTTACATCTTAAATCGACCCATTTGTATTAATCTATCGCCTGTGGCTTACTGGTATCGGTGGCTACATGGTGTCTTCTTTACTCTGCCTACTCTCTCTATATATATCTATGTTCGGATTTCCCGCCTGACTTTACTCTGCTAAGCCATTGGCTGAAACAGCTTTATTCATCATCCAGTAAAAACAACACATATACAGAAGGACATCTCACATGAGGATAGAATGACCAAGTGCCCCTGGCTTTGTCCTTTGGGGACAGGACCTAGAACATGTCTGCTTTTTTCTGTGGCGGTGTAAGTTGAGTAGGAATAGTCTGAGGTATGGTCATGGCTGTGGACAGTTTGGGATGTGGACATAAGGGATTTTTCTGTAGCATAGGCCCTGAGTAAAGCAAAACTCCCATTTTTAAGACTTGTGACCCTGGATCCCAGCATGTGGCTCATCTTTGCTGTTTGCCAGAGGAGTTTGCAGATAGGTTGATTTGGACTTTTTGTTTTCATTTTTACTTACATATATGGTGGTGGTGGTGGGCATGTGCCTGCCATAGCTCCCATGTGGAGGGAAGTCAGGCGACAACTTGCAGAAATTGTTCTCTCCTTACCCCTCGTGTAATCTGGGAATCAGCTCAGGCTGTTGGGCTTGGCAACAGGTGCCTTTGCCCATTGAGCCATCTCTGGTCCCTGCTATCACTGTTTTAGTTCTAGTTCCTTTGTGTGGGTGTTTGCCTGCATGTATGTCTGTGCACCCTGTGCATGTCTCGTGCCCTCAAAGGTCAGAAGAGGGTGAGAGTGTCAGGGTCCCTGGGGCTGGAGTTAGGGATGGTTGTGAGCATGTGGGTGCTGGGGACCAAACCAAGGTCTTCAGTCAGAGCAACAGTGCTCTCAGCTGCAGAGCCATCTCTCCAGCCCCTCGCCAGCCCCTGTTCTCATTTTTGAGATGAGGTCTTTTTATGTTGCCCAGGAAAGGGCTCCCTCCCTTTCTCTCTTCCCACTTTCCCATGGCCATTGTAGTCTAGCATATATAATTGCTTACGTTAATAATTAAACTTTGGAACATGGAGAGGGAGTTGGAGGTGTCAGCAGTGGACATGAACCTTACATCAGCCCAGGTTACCAGCTTATACCATGATGGTTTAGGGCTTTGACAGGAGGTTGTGAGTATTCTGGATATGAGGGGCTGTAATCCCCTGGAACTGTATTAATTTATCTGATAAATATGCACAAAACACTTTCTGTCTATGGGGTTTTAGGGATCTTAATACTTAGAATACAGAGATGAATAAGATCTCTGCTAGCAAGGAGTTTGTGGCTTGTGGGCGAAACAGTTTAAAAAAAAAGTCCCACAGTGATAACTTGGGGCTAGATATACTTGGTCTGAATGTGGTGTCTGGCATAACCTAAACACCCAGAATACACTAATGAGAAAGAATGCAGGCCTGTTCCTATATCATGACAGTTGAATACCTTCAGTTTGCCTTTTGCTAATGGGCCTTCCTCCTCCCAATTATTCTTTTAATTCCTAGAAATGCCATCTTCTTCCTTATGTCTGCCGCCTGTTCAAAGATGTCCTGTACCCAGAAAAGCTTCTCAGTTTGCCCTACGTAAGTATGAGGTCCACTTCAGTACACTTTACTAGGATTAGGATATACTCAGTAGATCAACCAGATCAACACACTTACTGTCGGACTAGGAGGATATAACTCAGTAGATCAGCCAGGCTGTGGTGGTGCACGCCTTTACTGCCAGCACTCAGGAGGCAAAGGCAGGTGGATATCTATGAGTTTGAGACCAGCCTGGTCTACAGAGCTAGAAACCCTGTCTTTTTTTTTTTTTGGTTTTTCGAGACAGGGTTTCTCTGTGGTTTTGGAGCCTGTCCTGGAACTAGCTCTTGTAGACCAGGCTGACCTCGAACTCACAGAGATCCACCTGCCTCTGCCTCCCGAGTGCTGGGATTAAAGGCGTGCACCATCACCGCCCGGTGCACCCTGTCTTGAAAAACAAAACAAAACAACCAAATATCTCAGTAGACAGAGTACTTTCCTAGCATGCACAGAAACCCCGGATTCAGTCCCTGGCACTGTATAAACCTGGTGTGATGTATATCCGTGTAGTCCTAGAACTTGGGAGAAAGAAGCAGGTGGCTCAGTTTCAAACATATCCTTAGCTACATAGTTTGAGGCCAGCCTGGGCTACATGAGATTCAATCTGAAAAACAAACAAACAAACAAAAAAAACCTTATAAGCAGTAGGATTCAAGAATGTGCTGTGCCCACCTCCTTGCTGTGGGACCTAACCTTTGATTTTTATACTCTTAGATTTTTTTTTTTTTTTTTTGGTTTTTCGAGACAGGGTTTCTCTGTGGTTTTGGAGCCTGTCCTGGAACTAGCTCTGTAGACCAGGCTGGTCTCGAACTCACAGAGATCCACCTGCCTCTGCCTCCCGAGTGCTGGGATTAAAGGTGTGCGCCACCACCGCCCGGCTACTCTTAGATTTTTTTTCCTTCTAGGCGAGGTTGCTCTATATGGAGAGCTTAATGTAAAGACAAAGAGGATTTGAGAATCCCAAATTCCAGGCTCATCTAGGTCCTTGAACACTTAGATGCTGAACTCATCCATGCTGATGTCACCAGTTACAACTGCCTGCTTATTTCCCCTCTTACATATATGTTGTCTCAGGCTAGTTGATCTTTAAGAGTGCATGCACCCTGGAGTCCTGAGTTTGTCTGCAGCACCTGTATAGACAGCTGTGCAGGCCTAGACAAGTCACCTCTTAGGGCCTCTGTTCTCTTATCTTTGCAGTGGTCATAACATGGTAGAGTTGGCTTATGGCTACAGGAGAGCTCGGGAGGGAGGGAGAGAAAGAAGTACCTGGAGTAGAGAAGACATGATATTCAGATATTAGCACTTAACAATAGGGGCTGGGAGTGCGATTCAGTAGTAGAGTATTTGTTTAGTATGTGCAAGACCCTGGGTCTGATTCTCAGCACTAGACAGACAAGAAGGGAGGGAGGAAGGAAGGAGATATTACATATAAATGAATAACACATAGATGTGGGCATAGATAGCTATCATACTCACAAAGTACAGGTGTTGAAAAAACTAAGAATGACCTTGTACTGCATGGGATTCAGAGATAGCTTCCGGATGGGAGGTAAAAACAATAAAAGCAGCCGGGCGGCGGTGGCGCACGCCTTTAATCCCAGCACTTGTGAGGCAGAAGCAGGCGGATCTCTGTGAGTTTGAGGCCAGCCTGGTCTACAAGAGTCAGTTCCAGGACAGGCTCCAAAGGTACAGAGAAACCCTATCTGGACCCCCCCCCCCAAAAAAAAAAAACAATAAAAGCAGGAACAGGGTATTGATTATACAACATGACCGTTATGTAGAGCTTTCTACAAGTTCATGTATCAATTTAACCTAAACGCTACCCCACAAGATAAAATGTTACTTCTTGCTAGTCAGGAAATGACTTCCAGCATGCATGGATGGTCAAAAACTAAGTATCCTGCCGGTCGGTGGTGGCACATGCCTTTAATCCCAGCACTCGGGAGGCAGAGGCAGGTGGATCTCTGGGAGTTCGAGGCCAGCCTGGTCTACAAGAGCGAGTTCCGGGACGGGCACCAAAGCTACAGAGAAACCCTGTCTCGAAAAACCGGAAAAAAAAAAAAAAAAAAAAAAAAAAACTAAGTATCCATGACTGGACAGATGGCTCGTGGTTAAGAGCAGTGGCTGCTCTTCAGAGGACCCAGGTTTGATTCCTAGCCCCAAGTTGGTGTCTCATAATGGTCTGAAACGCTAGTCCCAGAGGATCTAATACACTCTTCTTGACTTTGTGGGCACTGCATGCGTGTGCTGCACAGACATACATGCTGGCAAAATACCCATACGTACAAATGGAAAAATAACTGACTGTCATGTTCTTGTGGTTCATGTCTTCCCAGGGGCCATCAGTCCAACCTTTGACCTGAGGAGCCTCTCCTGTAACCTGGAGGTTTCCAACAGTTGCCGGACAGTGACTGTGTCGCGTTGTCCACAGCCCTATTCTTGGAGTCCGGAGAGATTTTTAATTAGCCAAGTCTTATGTTCCCAGGCCCTCTCTTCTGGCCAGAACTACTGGGAAGTGGACACTAGGAACTGCAACCACTGGGCTGTTGGGGTGGCTTCGTGGGGCATGAAGCGGGATCAGATGCTGGGAAGGACTATGGACTCTTGGTGCATAGAGTGGAAAGGGCCTGGCCAGTTCTCTGCTTGGGCTATGGTGAAGAAAACCGACCTTCACTTGGGCCGTCCTGGGGTGGTGGGCGTGTGGCTGGACCTTGAGCTGGGGAAGCTGGCCTTCTACTCAGTCTCTGCTCAGGAGAAGCTTCTGTATGAGTGTGAGGTCTCTGCCTCCTCCCCTCTGCATCCTGCCTTCTGGCTGTATGGGTTAAGTCCTGGAAACTACCTGGAAATAAAGCAGGTAAACTCATGAAGCTTCCCCTGGGGTTAGAACACGGGCTTCCTAGTCTCTGTTTAGAGGCAACTAGAGCTAGGAAACTTGAGGAAACTGGATATGGAAGTACATGTCTGTAACTCTAGCACATGGGAAACAGAGGCAGGAGGATCACTGCAAGTTTGAGGCTAACCTGGTCAGCAAAATCAAGGCTAGCTTGGACTACATGGTATGGCTCCACCCACTTTTGAAGTTTTTCATTTTTGTGTGGGATAAGATTAACTAAACGGGTTTGTGCTCTTTGAACCTTGGGCATTTAAGAGAAAGAGCTGGCCTGGCCTGTCTCCTGAAGGTGACCTCTAAGGCTAGTTTGACTAATAAGTGGGACTTTGGACAATTCTGTCACTTAGGACTCATCTGGGTCTGACTGTTGGTTCAGTCACCCTGTGGTCAACGAGTCATGCTTACACGACTGATCCATCCCTAATTAAAAGCCCAGACCCACAGCACAGCTGGTTAAACACCACTAGCTAGCATACACTAGATAAGTCCCCAAGTACCACTATTGGGAGGACAGAGCACTGTCCAGTGACTTGCGAGAGGGAGGCTTCCTGGACCCTACCTTGTGTGCCTTAGCTATTGTTCCTGTTGTTCTGTGGCCTTTCAGTGTAGTAAACCGAAATCATGAGTATTACAGCTGTGCTGAGTTCCGTTTGTTTTCAGAGTGATATTGGAAGCAGACCATTAAGGACACACAAAAAAAAAGTGCTATATATTACTTAGCAATTGCTGTGTAATAATAGTTCCATGAATTAGTGCTTTAAAATAACACACAGGCTGCGGTGTAGCTTAGTGGTAGAGCCTTTACTCTGCACACACAAAGCCCTAAGTTCTGTTCTCAGCCTTTCTTGTTACCAGAACCAGGACTTGATGGTGGATTTGAACTTAATGATGGCTGTTACCCAGTGCAGTCACCTTGAAATTTTTTAAAATTTGTTTTGTTTTTTGTTTTGGGAGTTTTTGTTTGTTTATTTGAGACAGGGTCTCTATATGTAGCCCTGACTGTTCTGGAACTCACTCTGTAGACCAGGCTGGCCTCAGAACTCTAAGAGATCCACCTGTCTCTACCTCTTGAGCAATGGGATTAAAGGTGTGTGGCACCACTGCCTGGCTTCTTCAATATTTCTTATCAGGTTCTCTTGAAATCTCCATAGTAACTCAACCATGGATGAAAAATACTTAGAAAACAGCCAGGCATGATGGAGCAGACCTTTAATCCCAGCAGGTAGAGGCAGGCAGGTCTACAGAGCAAGTTCTAGGACAGCCAGGACTGCCACACAGAGAAACTTTGTCTCAAAAAACAATGACAAAAAACATTTAGAATAAATCATTACTGTACTGACCATCTGTGAACTTCTTGTCATTATTTCCTACGTGGTATCACCTGAAAGAAATTATATAATCCAAAGTGTTGTAAGTGAATGCAAGAAGGTGTGATTAGGTTCCATGTAAACATCATGAATCTATGAAGGACTTGAGAATCCTCCAATTTTGCTACGTGAGGAAGCCCTGGAACCAACTCTGTCTATAGTGAGTGACAGCTAAATATATATGTTTGTATATGTGTATATGCATGCATACATACATACATACACAAATACACATATATATCTTTTTCTCATTACTGTCTTGGGGTATATTTAATTTTAATGATTTCTTCTCAGGAATAAACAAAAAATATCAAATTACTATCCATTGTTTTTTTTTCATAAATGTCTTTTGACCTACATAGTTTTGAGAATCATTGGTTGGTACATCTAAGTTAACAAAAAATTTTAATGTGTCTAAGGTGATTAAAATTTATACTCATTTGCTTTGCTTTTTCGGATTTCTAGTGTTGTGGGTAAGCTAACCACTTTGCCCTTAGGAAGACAGTGAAGTCAGCAAATGAAGTCAGAGTTCAGAATGAGCTGTTGGCTGTGGCATGGGAGCCCACACTCCACGTCAAGCAATATGATGAATTCTTTGCCAGCGTTGTTTCCTTCTCAAAGAGAGCCCGTGAGATAGCTTTGTTTTATAGATGAGGTTTATGCATTTCAGACACATTATGCTATTTACCTAGTGCTGAACAGCTAGGATGTGTTGGAGAAGAAATGCAGAATTCATAGTCTGTGCCTTCACTGCCTTCTAAGGGATCTTAGGCCATTCGTGGGGAAGGTGGTCGGATAGCTTCTCGATATCGATTATCTCTTAATCAAGAGCACTTGTTTGCCACTGTACTTGAAGGAGCTTGAGAAAACTCAGAAAAAAACAAACAAACTGGATGTGTCTCAATCAATAGAGGAGGTCTGAAAAGTTTTCCCATCCGGAATAGTGACACACACCTTTAATCCCAGCACTTGGGAGGAGAGGCTCTTGGAGCTCTGTGAGTTCAAGGCCAACCTGTTCTACAGAGTGAGATCCAGGATAGTCAGGGCTACACAGAAAATTCTGTCTAGAAAAAAAAGACAAAACAAAAAGTCTCTCCCTACATAGTTAACTAACGATTGTGCTGAGTGATTTACCTTCAAGCCAAACCTAGCAGAGACTTTGTCCTCTAGGGACTGACCCTTGGTACCTAAAACCACCATTTTCATCTTAAGGGGAATAAGCGTTTATTCTGGAGTCATTTTGAATGATCATAGCCTGGGAACAGAGATTTAGGTTACCCAAATACTACATGTTCCAATATGGAAGCAGTTTCATGAAAGAGAAAGTCATAAATCAAGGTAAGTTTAAAATACATTGGTGGGAACATAGGCGACGCAGGTATAAAGAGATGGGGAAATAGTCTATGGGTCAGGATGCTGTCTGATGATATTCTTAGCTTTTGGATTGGTAGAAGCTAGTTGCCTGTAAACCAATAGATTCTAAAAGGCTTTTATCTATTATCACAAGATATTAGTTCCCATGGGATGGGATGAGGGGGCAAGGAATGGCTGTTCCAGGAGCCTCTGGACCTGCAAAATTCCAATCTCTCCACAGTGCCAAAATTCTAATCAGCCAATCGGTCTCTGCAGACATAGATTCCTTTAAGGGGCTTCGCTTCTCAGGGCCACGTAGAGGGCGTGGATGCTTGAACACTGAATCAAGATCGTCTTTGCTGAAAGACACCAAAGCACTGAACTTTTTTGCTCCATGAAAACAGGCATGGTAGGAAAAGCAGTAAAGCCTTCTTACAGAACAGCAGTGAAGAAGGGGGGCTGTTGACTCCTGGTGGCACAGGACCACAATCCTGGCTACTTGAGAGGCTGAGGCAGGAGGATTGCACCCATTTAGGTTACATTGTGAGTTCAGGGCCAGCCTGGGCAATGTGGTGAAGCTCTGCTTCCTAAATAGGAAAGTGACAAAGGAGGTAGGGCTCTAACTCAGTGGTAGAACATTTTGAACGTACAAAGCTCTGTGTCCATCCCCAGCACTGAGAAGGGGAGAGAAAAAGTGAAGGCAAAGCAAATAGATGATAGATACTGTAAGACTTTAAGACAATTCTGAAGCCATTTTGACAATTCTGAATCCTCTCAGCCTCCATGCCATAGTGCTTCCCCTCCTCCCCTGGGAACCAAGGACCTAACAGCTACACTCGCACGTACTCAGTTCTGAACAATTACCCATATACGTATGTTTTGATTCAGTCCCCTGGGAAACGGGGTCAAAATGACCTCTTACCTCACCTGATCTGGCAACAGCTCTCCAGGCAATTATTGATAATAGCCCTTTCGAATAAGCCAATCAAAATAGTCAAAGAACAACCCCCCTTGCTTCTGTGGCCCCTTTAAAAGTAGACTGTGCCATCTATTCGGGGTCCCTCGGCTTCCCGAATGCTGGGGGACCCTGTCATGACAGAATTAATAAAATCCTCATGCTCTTGCATCGGCTGTGGTGTGTGAGGTGGTCTCTGGGGGCGACTCCTCCTCGGTGTTTGGACGCTAGACTCCAACAATACTTCTTTGGGTTTAGTTTGAGAGCCCATGATAGATGGTTCTGAAGGGTGGGACTGAAGCCAACCCAAGTTTTATTTGGCCTCTTGCTCAGGCCAGTGAGGAACTTGAGAATCCTAGATGAAGCCCTTGTCGCTCCACCCTCCTGGGACTCAAGAGGTTGTGTTGCAAGTTCTCCCTTTGATAGGCACAAAAGATAGATCATCTTATCTCTAGGCAGAGGGAGGCACTTTGCTCTGACTACTCAATGGTCTCTCTAGGGCAGTGGCATAAAGGTTGTCTTGTGAAAGAAAAGTGCCCCGTTAGCACACTGGAGTAAAATTCCATCGCTGCCTCCTGGCTGCCAACGTGTCCTCTTGGCTTCACCCAATCCTTTCAACACCTCTAATAAATCTGTGATGTCCCCACAGTAGGTTTCTCTGCCGGGGATGACTTCTACTTTGTGTTTTGTTGGTGTGTGGTTTTTCTTCTTTCTGTTTTCCAATACAGGGTTCCTCTGCTGTGTATTTTTATCATGGGGCTTGATCCTCAGACTGAGAGGTGTGGTGGCCCATGGCCCTGGAAGGTGAGGGAAGAGGCAGGCCGAACTCAGAGTTCAAGGCCGGCCTAGTCTATATATTGAGTTCCAGGACTGCCAGGACTACATAGACCCTGTCTTAAAAACAAAACAAAAATAGTTTCTTCACTCAGAATGTATTTTATATTCAGTGTTTAATTATCATTTACCATGTACCAGGCAGTATTAGGGATTTCTCACTATTTAGGATAATTAATTTTCATAGCAATCTCATGTAGTGTGTCCTATTGTTACTTTTGTTTGGCATGGGAGGCAACAGAGAGGCTAAATAATTTGACTAATGATGCCCAGCAAGTACTTGGTGGAGTTGATGCTCAGAACCAAGCAGGGCAAATCCGAATTCCCTGCACTTAACCATGAGCCATACTGTCTTTAGGAGAAAGTCTGAGTGACCTCTGCTGGGCATGTTAACATCATGAGAAGGACATACGGCTCAAGGCAAGCCATGGGGGTTCAAGAATGGGGGTGGGGGATGGAGGAACTCTTCAGGTGATAAAAACCCCAATGTGTCAGCTTCCCTTCTCCCTTCTTTAACAAAGTGCTGGTCTTGGTTTGTACTCGTGCATAAATAAATATTGTCAGATGAAATGATAAAATTGCTTGGTGTCGCCTCTTATAGTTCTAGATTATTTATTTATTTATTTATTTATTATGCAATATTCTTTCTGGCCGGGCGGCGGTGGCGCACGCCTTTAATCCCAGCACTTGGGAGGCAAAGGCAGGCGGATCTCTGTGAGTTCAAGGCCAGCCTGGTCTACAAGAGCTAGTTCCAGGCCAGTAGAGGGCACCAGACCTCATTACAGATGGTTGTGAGCCACCATGTGGTTGCTGGGAATTGAACTCAGGATCCTTGGAAGAGCAGGCAATGCTCTTAACTGCTGAGCCATCTCTCCAGCCCAGTTCTAGACTTTTTTGTTTGTTTGAATGACGCCCAGGCTGATCTTAAACTCCAGTTTCAGCCTCTTGAGTGCTGTGATTATACCACATTCTGCTTGGACTGTTTTATTTATTCTATGCAGATGGGTTGTTTTGCTTGCATGCATGTCTGTGTTGTGCGTGCATGCTGAGTGCCTTCAGAGGCCAGAAGAGGCCACCAGATTCCCTGAAACTGGAGTTATAGGCAGCTGTGAGTTTTGGGAACCTGGGTCTCTGGAAGAACAGTCAGTGCTCTTAAATGCTGAGCCATTTCTCCAGCCCTTCTGCTTGGATTTTAAAGTAAGTGTTATTTACAAAGTGCTTTTTCAAGAAAACAAACAAGCCTGGCAGTGGTGGTACACACCTTTAATTCCAACACTCTGGAGGCAGAGGCAGGCAGATCTCTGTGAGTTCAAGGCCAGCCTGATCTACTGAGAGAGTTCTAGGACAGGCCCCAAAAAGCCCGAAACCCGGTCTCAGAAAAAGAAAAAAAAAAAAACCACCAAAGTGCTTCTTCATAACAACATCTACAATGTCCTCCCAAGTAAACTTTTCTCCCTAGATCCGTGCCTAGCAGACATTTTCCCTTGATTTTTTTTTTTTTTTATTTTTCGAGACAGGGTTTCTCTGTGGCTTTGGAACCTGTCCTGGCACTAGCTCTTGTAGACCAGGCTGGTCTCGAACTCACAGAGATCTGCCTGCCTCTGCCTCCCGAGTGCTGGGATTAAAGGCGTGCGCCACCATCGCCCGGCCACATTTTCCCTTGATTACAGCATGTAAAAACTTTTAGCCAGCACACATCTACAGTACCGTCAAGGTCTGCAGAATTAAAATTAACCTTGCTTGCTAGCAACCACAGTGGTGCAGAAAACTCCTAAGGCCTGACCCTCTCTGAAATGTTGCTAGAGATGGCAGTCACCTAACGTGTTTGTCCTTCTTGTGATTAATGAACTGTTAGTTGTGTAACTTTTCTTCTCTCAAAGAAAAGTTTTGGATGTGCCGGACAGTGGTGGCGCATCCCTTTAATACCAGCACTCAGAAGGCAGAGGCAGGTGAATCTCTGAATCTCTGAGTCTGAGGCCAGTCTGATCTACAGAGCAACTTCTAGGAAGGTCAGAGTTGTACAGAGAAACCCTGTGGGTGTGGGGGAAAGCACACGGTCTCCAACTTACTTTGATATGTCTTAAATTTTTCTTTCTTTTTTTATGTTTGTTTTGTTTTGAGACAAGTTCTCTTTTTATATCTCTGACTGTCATTGAACTCACTGTGTAGCCTAGGAGGACCTCAAAATAAAAAGATCTGTCTGCCTCCTGAATACTGGGATTAAAGGCATGTACCACCACTCACAACTATACAAAAAACAACAACAACACCAACAAAAAACTATAATAGTGTCAATTGTTTCTGTTTTGGCTAAGATAAAGTGTTATTATGGTATCCTAGTGATAACATAGTGAGTGGACTTGTACTTCAAAAATTTGAATTTTTGGTGTTTTTCAGGGCTGCAGCAGCGTCTCTCTCGGCTCCATGATTGGGAAGATACACAATTGTGTATTAAAATATGGCGCTTGGCAGGTTAGATTTATTTTATTTTACAGTGAGTATATTTAAATGTGACTCCATCAGGAAACAGCAGAGCATCTCTATATTACTTCATAAGATTGCTCCAAACAATTCTGCAAGGAAGGGTGTGAAATCTTCATTTGGTAGAGAGGAAACAGGCATAGAGCCCTGAGAACTTTACAGCCACCCTCCTAGGGACTTTTCCCTGTTCGTAAGAGGTGTGTCCTTCCCATCCGAGTGGGGTTTTGTTGTTTGTTTGAGACAGGGTCTCACTGAGTAGCCCAAGTTGGCTTCCAACTCACCATCCTGCTTCAACTCTTGAGTGCTGGTGGGATAGTGTATATCACTCCTTCTGCCTTCCCAAACAATTTTTAGAAAGGATTTCCTTCTCTATACATATCTATATCCATACATCTATCTTTACATATCTCTATATATTTATATAAAATCAGACAAATAATGGTGACAAATAATGGTAGGGAAGATAATGTATTTGCCTTCAAGCTCAGGAAGAACCCTTTGTTGACTTTATTTATTTATTTATTTATTTATTATGTATACAATATTCTTTCTGCGTGTATGCCTGAAGTCCAGAAGAGGGCACCAGACCTCATTACAGATGGTTGTGAGCCACCATGTGGTTGCTGGGAATTGAACTCCGGACCTTTGGAAGAGCAGGCAATGCTCTTAACCACTGAGCCATCTCTCCAGCCCCCGTTTGTGGACTTTTATGATCCTGATGCTGCCGAGATCAGTAGAGTCCATCCTGGTCTTGTCATGAATGCTGGACATGGCAAAACAGAATTTTTTCTTTACAGCCACCTAGGAGGAAGGCCATCACTATGAGTGCCATGCCACCTAAGGAGGAATAGGCTCAGGGAAGTCAGTGGCCTTATTCAGGACTGTGTTTCTAGTGGGTGGAGGAATCTGGATTGAAATCCAGGAAACTGCTCAGCATCTCTGAACTGCTGTACACCACAAGACTTACAGAGATCACATACACATTTGAATCTCTTTAAATTAGTTTCACATATGTATAATGTATGTATAATTTTTGGTGTGTGTGTTGTTTTGAGATGAAGTCCCTTGCAGCTCGACTGGCATGAAATTTCTCTGTGTAGATGATATCTTTGATTGCTCAATCCTCCTGCCTCTGCTTTTTCAGGTGCATAACACCATGCCTGTTTAGGTCTCATTCTATAGTCCAGGCTGGTCCCAAACTCATGGCAATCCTTCTGCTTCAGCCTCCCATAAGCTGGAAATATAGGCATGAACTATCATGTTCTACTTTTAAAAATGTAATTAATTGGGCGGTGATATGGTAGCGGGAAAAGTGTTTTCTGTTCAAGCCTGATGATTTGAGTTTTGACCCCTGGAATCCAAAGTGGAAGTTTGAGATAGGTCACTTTTCATAGCCCTGGCTGTCCTGGAACTTAACTATGTAGACCAGATCTCTCATAGAGATCCCCCTGCCTCTGTTCTCCAGTGCTGGAGCTAAAGGCATGTGTAATCACACTGGCTAAGAATCAACTCATGAGGGCTGTCCTCTGAGCTCCCATACCCACTCAAACGCACACATCATACTCAAATACACAAAATAATACATTTTGAAAAACAACAAACAAATAGGGTGATGTGCTCTGGGGAGTATACACACCCTGGGAGCCAGTCACTTGTTCAATAAATCATTCTGAAAACCAGATGGGCAGGCAGGTCGCTTGCCCTCCAGGACCTTATTGTTTAGTGAGAAGGTTCCATGCTCTGAGTCACGACGAAGCTCCCGTTGTGTGACCCTGGACAAGGAGCTTCTTATTCTGTAAAACAGTGGCATCTGCTGCTGGAGAGATGGTGAAGGAGGTTCAGGAGCACTGGCTGCTCTTCCAGAGGTCCGGAGTTCAATTCTAGGCAACTACATGGTGGCTCACAACCACCTGTAGTAGACTCTGATGCCCTCTTCTGGCATAAAGATGTATATACAGAGCACTTGCATACATTGAATAAATAAATAAACATTAACTAGTTAAATTAAAAAACAAACAACAAAAAAAACGGTGGGATCCGACTACGGGATCTGCCACCTACATCTCTGGCAGTGTCCGTCGCAATCCGGGTTTTGCGCTACCGTCTGTCTGCCCGCGAGGGCGATAGTTCCAGCCATGAGAGCGTTCGCGTTGCGAAAGCGCATGTCCCTCGCCGCACGCCGTCGTCCGCGCCACCGCCCGCGTCCGCGGAGCCGGAGGAGGCGGAGCTGGTTTGTCCCGGCTCCAGAGCGGAGCGGCAGCCGAGGAGGCGGTGTGGCGAGTCCGGGCGGCCGGGGATCGGGCGCAGGGGCCTGAGAGGCTGGCAGGAGATTGCGGTAGCGCGGGGAGAGCGGCGCCACGAGCTGGGCGCTCCCGGCGTGAGGCGTGCGCTCCATGCGTGCGGGCCGAGTGCGGCCCCTGCGAGCCTCCAACATGAAGAAAGACGTGCGGATCCTGCTAGTGGGAGAACGTGAGTCCGCGCCCTGCCCGGCCCCGCAGCCCGGGTGCCCCCTTCGAAGCCTGCCAGCCCCTCAGCTCATCCCTTCCCAGGGCTCTGCCCTGTCCCCTCGGTGCTCCTCGCAGGCCTTGGACCCTAACGCCCGACTCTTCCGCTGTCACGGTTCTCGCCTTCGCCTCCCCGAGTCCTTTCCACTTGGGCCTCGGCGTTTCTCGGGCCACCTCCTGTCGGACCCTCTGGTCGCCTGTCAGTCTCTGACTGCCAGGCAGATGTTGGAACAGGCCGACTGAGCACTTGGGACTGCGGGAACAGGCTCGCGGGGACACTAGGGGGAAGGAGGAGTGCAGAATTAGGCGACTTGTGGACAAGGTCAGGTTTCTGGATTTTTTTTTTTTTTTTCACTTGCTGCCTTCCCTGCTACTGTGCATGGGCATTAAGAGAGAGCGCTGAGTTGCTTGAGTAGCTCGGTAGTAGAGCGCTAGGTACATTCATAAAGATCTGGGTTCCGTCTCCAGCACAAGGGAGAAAAAAGACAAAGCAGTTTAAGATAGCGTTTTTTTTTTAATTTAAATTTTTTTCTTTTGCTTTTACCGTTTGCCATTCTTGTGCCTTGCGTTGGACTAACTCCCGGTAGTCGCAATATTTCTACAAAAATTGACTCCCAACTGCAAGTTAATAGGAGCGAGTACTCAGTGAGCGGTACTTAACCAGGGAGGAACCTTTAGTTTAGGCAGTTGTTACCCTAAAAGTCTTAATTTTCGCCCTTGTTAGCTATTCCATAGTTATATGGTATTTTATGAACAAGAGCAGGTATATAAGACAGCAAACTATATCCCCGCGTATCCAAGACTCCCGAGGGATTGTTAGGTTTTAGTTTTTGCGGGTAAAAGAAAGCAAAACAGACAACAAATACAGCGCCTTTGCTGACATGAAGACTATACTATAGCTGGGATTCCTGCTCTCAGTCATGGTAACTAAAATTAAAAAGAAGGCTACAGAGGACTTGTAGTGGTTTAAAAGCTCATTAGTTAATGTTTGCCATTGCTGATTTGCGGCCCGTTATTCTAAGCCACATTACCTTTGGAGTAGCCTCTATAGGTCACTGTGATACACTCCAAAGGAGAAAAGTGCACACACACATTAAAAAAAACAAGTGTTTTTGTTTTGTTTTAACTTGGGGTAGGGTGTGCTCTTGGAACCTAGACAGCGGGAGTCCGAAATCCTAGAGCTTGAGTTACAGGTGCTTTGAGTTGCCCTACTAGGTGCTGAGACCTGAGCTTGGGTCCTATGTTCTTATGCTCTCCAGCCCCAAGTCTGCACATTTTTACTATGGTTATAATGTTCTTTGAGAAGCCTGCTGTGGTGGCTCATGTCTGTAACTCCAGGACTTGGAAGAATTAAGGCAGGAGCATTGTTGTGAGTTCCATGCAAACCTGGTCTACCTAGAGAGTTCTAAGCCACTCTGGGCAGGGTGGGCCTCAGACAGGAGAGGGGGTGCATGACAATGATGATGGACTATTTACTCATGTAGCTGTAGTTTTTGTTTTGTTTTTTGTTTTGTTTTTGACAACTCTGTAGTCAGAATTTGGAAGCAAGCTTAGCTAAGCATAGTGTGCTTTTTGGATTTCAGTTTTGATTTTTAGATTTTATTTATGATATCTTAATCTGTATTTTGCATCAAGTTCTCTGATAGTAAAGGAAGGCATTATTTAAAGTATGATTGATGCTGATACATTTGGGGCAAAATACGGAGACGTGAGCTGCTGAAACCTTAATTGTATTTTGTAAAAATCTGGTACTTTTTTTTTTTTAATGTGTTTTTAAGAAAGAGGTATGTGTTTTGGATTTAGTGTTGAGTATAGGAACCAATTATATAGCATTAGTGTATAAACTGTCCAAATAGAAACACCATACACCTGTAAGATCCAGTGGCACTCTTAGGACATTTGTATTAAACTTTAACAGCGTTATTTAGGAATATGCAGAAGTTTAAAATTTGTTAGAAAAGTACGTCATTTAATAATGAAAGCAAACCAGAGAACTACGTATGAGTTTTCTGATCATAGGAAGAAACTTGATATAAGAGAAAGCTTTCAGTGGTGCCGCACGCCTTTAATCCCAACACGTGGGAAGCAGAGGCAGGTGAATCTCTGTGAGTTCGAGGCCAGCCTGGTTTACAAGAGCTAGCTCCAGGACAGGCTCCAAAGCTATACAGAGAAATCCTGTCTCGAAAAACCAAAGGGAGAGAGAGAGAGAGCGCGCGCGAGCGAGCAAGCTAGCTTTAGTTTTTGAGGGAGATACTTTTCCCCACCTAAAAGAGTGATACCAATCATGCTAATGGCACACATCTGTATTCCATTACTCAGGAGTCTGAAGCAGGAGGATAGCAAATGAAAATTTTAAAATGGTTAGGGTATATAGCTTAGTGGTAGCACATTTGCCTGACATATATGAGGCCCTCGGTTAAGTCTCCAAGTAGGAGAAGGTTACCACCAAAATTTAGGCTAGCTGCTATTAAGAAAACAAACTGTAGCCGGTGTGATGGCACTTTTTTTTTTTTTCTTGAAATAGGGTTTCTCTGTGTAGCCTTGAAGCCTGACCTGAAACTCATTCTGTAGACCAGACTGACCTCAAACTCACAGAGATCCACCTGCCTCTGCCTCCCGAGTGCTGGGATTAAAGGTGTGCATCACCACCGCCCAGCTGTAATCCCAGCCCTTGGGAGGCAGAGGCAGGCCGATATCTGAGTCGGAGCCCTTCTGGTTTACAGAGGGAATCTTAGAACAGCCAGTGCTACACAGAGAAACCCTGTCTCAAAAAACATCAAGCAACCAAACAACAAGCTCTCCTTTTGTCCTCCCCTCTCCTCTCTCCTTCCTTTTTCATTTGAAATAAAGTATTAAATTTGCTAGGCTGCCTGCCTTGAACTTTTGACTCTCCAGTTGTCCTGCCTGAGAGCTGGGATTATTGGTTTATGCCACCTTCTTAGTTTATGCTGTGCTTGCTATTAAACCTAAGACTCGGTGCTTGCTAGGCAAGCACTCAAGTGAGGTTCTCAGCCCATGTATACATGTTTTCAAATTTTAATGTTTGAAGTATAGTTATACTCAATTGATTGTAGGATTTCAGGTTTTTTTTTTGGTTTTTCGAGACAGGATTTCTCTGTGGTTTTGGAGCCTGTCCTGGAACTAGCTCTTGTAGACCAGGCTGGTCTCGAACTCCCAGAGATCCGCCTGCCTCTGCCTCCCGAGTGGATTTCATTTATTTTAATGGCTGGTATTTGGTAGAGAAATCCTTTTAAACCTTATTTTCTTTCTTTTTTTTCCCTTCTTTTTTTTTCTTTCAAAACAGGATTTCTCTGTGTGTAGCTCCGGCTGTCCTCAAACCTGGAGATCTACCTGCCTCTGCCTAGTGAGTGCTGGTATTAAAGGTGTTTGCTGCTACCATCTAGCCTAAACCTTACTTTTAAAATTTATTTCTTACATTTGTTTATTTGTGTGTATGTAAATCTGAGCACAATTTACGGGAGTTTGTTCTCTCCTTCCACCATGTGGGTTCTGGGGATTGAACTTTGGTAGTTAGGCAAGTGCCCTTCTCTGCTGAGCGGTCTCACAGGCCCTCCTTTTGAGATTCCTCTAGTGTTAGGAAAAAGTGGTTAGGATTTAAGCTTTTAATGTATTTAAGCATATCTAGTTTCCAATTGCTTTAAGGTAGTTGGGAGTGGAGGAGGCAAAGAGAAAGAAGCATCCGTTCTTTCTGGTGTTGTGGATTTCAAGTCTGTCTTTTGTGTGGCTCTGTTACTTTATATTCCTGTCAGTGTCTGTTCCTGAACTTCATTCGCTGTTGCTCGGAAATGGTGAATGGTGTCAATATTGTGTTGTCGCAGACATCCTGCTGTACTGTTGAGGTGGAAAGGATATTTTCTTGGCCCATCCATCCATCTATCTATCTTGGTTTTTCAAGACAGGGTTTCTCTGTGTCAGTTTGGAGCCCGTTCTGGAACTCTCTCTGTAAACCAGGCTGGCCTCTAACTCACAGAGACCTGGCTGCCTCTGCCTCCCAAGTGCTGGGATTAAAGGCGTGCACCACTGCTGCCTGGCTTCTTGGCCCATTTATGATCCATCTAGGCATCATGCTAACTAACTGTTTTCTACTTAGTGAAGAGATGAAGGAACTTAGGCTGTCTGTAAAATCTTTAGGCATATTGTTGCAGAGAATGACAAGGTATTTTAAATGTTATCTATGTCATATCTTAATTACTGCTTATCAAATACCATTCAGATCAGATCAAAAGTAAATTACTATTATCACAAAACATATTCCTAAAAGTCTTTAAAAGTGCACTCACAGCTGGGCCTAGCACTTGTGAGGCAGAGGCAGGTGGATCTCTGAGTTTTAGTCCAGCCTAGTCTACAGAGTGAGTTCTAGGACAGCCAGGGTTATACAGAGAAACCCTTCTCAAGAAACACACAGACACACAATATTCACTTGCCTAGCATGATTAAGGCCCTAGGTTATGAATTGTAATGTAAACATCTGATATGCAGGCTATCACCGCTGTGAAAACATTGTTAGGCCCCGAAAGGACCCACAGGTTGAGAACCACTGATCTAGGCGGACACCTTGTAAGGTATATTCTGTATAGTCTGGAGAATGATCTACAATTGCCATACATTGGGTTGTGAATGATTGAGTTAGGTATATAGCAAGCCAAAGTAAAAAGAATAAATAGTAAGTGACAGATAAGTTGATAGGTGATAGACAGTAAAAGGTCCTCACATTGAATACACAAAACATCTAGTAGAGGTTGACATGGGCTGCTGGAGAGATGACTGAATGGTCAAGAGCAATTGCTCTTCCAGTGAACCTGGGTTCCTTTCACAGCACCGACATGGTGGCCCACATCCGTCTGCAATTCCAATTCCAGAGGATCCATTGCTGCCTTCTGACCTTTATGGGCACCAAGTACACACATGGTACACAGAAATACATGCAAACAAGATACCCCTACACATAAAATATAAATAAACAAATAAATCTAAGAATTAAAAAAAAATCTTACTATGAAAGCCCTAGTCAGCTAGAGTTCAAGATGGAGGGAGTCCCAGGCAGAGCAGAGTGTCCCCTGGGTTGTGGCTTCCAAGTGAAATAACAAATATCAGCATCAGCAAAAAAGGTAAATTTGCAATTTTACAATTTTAGAACCTACAAGTGCCTAGAAGAAGTCGACTGGCGAAGGTCCTTTAAGGTCTTTTAAGCTGTAGTTCCTTATTGAGAGTTCTGTCCACGAATGAGCATCCCATGGCTGGCAGGACTTCTGGCTTCTGTTGCTTATGGCAAGCACTTTTATATCATGGGATAAATGATAATAACCTCTGTTGGAAATTGTTCATCTTTTAACTATTCTTTTTTTTTTTTTTTTTTGGTTTTTCGAGACAGGGTTTCTCTATAGCTTTTGAGCCTTCCTGGAACTAGCTCTTGTAGACCAGGCTGGCCTCGAATTTACAGAGATCTGCCTCCCTCTGCCTGCTGAGTGCTGGGATTAAAGGCATAAGCTACCACCGCCCGACCTTTTAACTATTCTTAAGGGCACAATAATTTTACTCTTGGTCTGGGGCTGTTTTGCTATTCCCTCTTCTAACTCCAGACAAAACAAAACAAAACCTTGGTGGGCACTGTAGGACAAACATATTTGGGTTTGAAATGGGGGTGAGAAGCAGCCCTGTTTCCAGAACTAGATTCTCAGTGAGCTCAAATAAGACATAACAGCTTACCAATACAGCATACATTATAGGATGTTTGCACAAGGTCTTTTGTTCTTCATGAAGAATATATTTTGTTTGTAGAAAGATTCTTTCTATGTCATTGACACCTATGAATCAGAATCCACCCTTAAAGGGTTGGTAAAGTGCCTATCACTGAAGCATGAGAACCTGAACTTGGATCCCCAGCACCTAACTAAAAAAGCAGGGCATGGGTAAGAGCTCTGGCTGATCTTCCAGAGGATCTGGGTTTGGGTCCCAGCACCAACAAGGTGGCTGAAACCTTCTGTAACTTCAGCTAGGGGATCTCCCTCCCCCCCTCTTTTCCTCCCTCCCTCCCTCCCTCCCTCCCTCCCTCCCTCCCTCCCTCCCTCCCTCCCTCCCTCCCTCCCTCCCTCCCTCCTTTCTTTCTTTCTTTCTTTCTTTCTTTCTTTCTTCTTTTTCAAGACAGGGTTTCTCTGTGTAGCCCTGGCTATCTTGGAACTCACTCTGTAGACCAGCAGTCTGGCCTCGAGCTCACAGATATTCTGCCTCCCAAGTGCAGGGACTAAAGGCATGTACCATCACCTCTGGCTAGGATAATTTTCTTACTTTTTTAAAAAAATTATTTTTATTTATGTGCATTGGTGTTTTGCCTACATGTATGTCTGTGTGAGGGTGTCAGATCCTCCTGGAACTAGAATTACAGACAGTTTGGAACTGCCATGTGGGTGATGGGAATTGAACCTGGGTCCTTTGGAAGAGCAGCCAGTGCTCTTAACCACTGAGCCATCTCTTCAGCTTCCTAGGATAGTTTTCTTAAAAAGTCAGACCAGCCACGATAGCTTATGGGGCAAAGGTGCATGCTACCAACTCTCACAACTTGAGTTCAGTCCCTAGACCCACATGGTGGAAGGAGAGAACCAACTGATGAAAGCTGTCTCATGACCTTTACACACGCACTGTGGCAGTGTGTGCACTTCCGAGTGCTCACATATGTGTGCCCCTCCCCCTACTCTCTAATGACTTGTTTGCTCTTCAGGTACTACCTGCACGGTGTTGGTCAGACTTGGAGAGAGGTAGATTATAGGTGTGGTCATTTGTTCTCCATGCCATCACCTACCTAAGATCAGTGAACTAACTCTGTAGACCACCAGGTTGGCTTCTAGCTCACAGAGATCACCTGTCTCTGCCTCCTGAGGGCTGGGAACTAAAGGTGTGTACCTACACCATCACATTTGGGTAAGCCACAATACCTTTAATAGTTCCTTGGGAACAACATAATTACCCCTCTCTTCCTTTCTTCCTCCCTCCCTTTGAGAGAAAGTATTACTTTGTAGCCCAGGCTTGTTTGGAAAGCTTATGTAGGTCAGACTGGCATCATATCCATAGCCATCCTTCTGCTTTAGTCTCCCATTATGGGGAAAATCCTTGCTGGGATTATTTTTCTTTTCTTTTTTTTTTTTTTATTTTTTTTTTAAAAATATTTATTTATTATGTATACAATACTCTGTCTGTGTGTATGCCTGCAGGCCAGAAGAGGGCACCAGACCTCATTACAGATGGTTGTGAGCCACCATGTGGTTGCTGGGAATTGAACTCAGGACCTTTGGAAGAGCAGTCAGTGCTCTTAACTGCTGAGCCATCTCTCCAGCCCCTGGGATTATTTTTCTGAATGCTAAAAGTTGCTAGTTAATAAGTATAACTGCATACTTGCCTTCCTCCCCACTTTCTTTTGCCAATTGAAGGGTGTTTGTTAGCAAGGAAATTAGCCAATATGGCTAGAAGGGTGATAATTAGAATGGCAGAATGGTTACTTCTCCTTCATAAATATTAGGAATTTTCTGTCATTTGGAACTAGACATTCAAAAGATCTGACAAAAAGACAGAAATTTCAAACCCGGATAAATCTGTTCTGTATTATATTTTCCCAAGGATGACCTGTTTAGAAGCATGGAGTCTCAGACAGGTGGTGTGCTGTAATGAATTACATCAGAGGCCTCTGTCTTTCAGGATAATTTTGACCTTGCATTTTATAAATCACTGAACTATTTCTCAGGCAAAGTAGAATAGAGAACATTAGATAGTTGGCTAACAAAAGATAATTTTTAGCCTTTGTATTAATATGTTAAATATTTATATCAAATAAGCTTACATTGCAGTTTATATATTGGTTGTAACATTTTATTTGTAATACATTGTCATATATTTTATTATAAATATATTTTATGTAATATACTATAATCTTTATAGCAAATATAAATTTTAACTAGTATAATATATTTAAAGGATTGAGGATTTCTTTTCCTCATGGAAATGTTTCTGGAGCAGTTGAAAGAAAAAAGTTTTATTTATTTTTGAGACAGAGTCTCACTGTGTAACTCTAGTGACCTGAAACTCCCTATGTAGACCACTGGACTCAAAGAGATCCTCCTGCCTCTGCCTCTCAAGTATTGGGATTAAAAGTGTGCCATCATGTTCGGCTCTAGATGGAATTTTTATAATGTAGTGAGTTAAATTGTTTTCTAGATGAGGTAGGATGTGAGCAAATAAATAAAATCACACCCTGAGAAGTGGTTACAAATGACTGTAATTGAGTTAGCCCCTTTAATTGGGCACGATGTCTTGTGTGTCTGTGTCTTCAAGCCCCAGTAAAGTTGTTTGATTGTCTTCTTCAATCCCCAGTGTCTCCTTTGCTGTATTAGAGGCTGTGAATGTCTAGTCACAGATCTGTAGCTAGAGAGGAGCCTGCTGCTGTTCAGGAAGCCAGGACTGCCCTATTTCCTCATAGTGCTGTTCTCTCTATTCTGGAACTCACAGGAGACCAGTGGGTCTGAGGGAAAGAATGCAGCTGTGACTAGGAGGAAGGTAATTCTAATGAGTTGGCCATTTGGTTTGCTTAGTGCGAGGGATGCTGTACTGAAAAGCAAATAGTTCCTGCTCTTAAGAATTTCTAAGGAGGCCGGGCGGTGGTGGCTCACGCCTTTAATCCCAGCACTCGGGAGGCGGAGGCAGGCGGATCTCTGTGAGTTCGAGACCAGCCTGGTCTACAGAGCTAGTTCTAGGACAGGCTCCAAAGCCACAGAGAAACCCTGTCTCGAAAAACACACACACACACACACACACACACAAAAGAATTTCTAAGGAGCTGGAGAGATGGCTCAGAGGTTAAGAGCACTGCCTGCTCTTCCAAAGGTCCTGAGTTCAATTCCCAGCAACCACATGGTGGCTCACAACCATCTGTAATGGGGTCTGGTGCCCTCTTCTGGCCTTCAGGCATACACACAGACAGAATATTGTATACATAATAAATAAATAAATTTTTAAAAAAAGAATTTCTAGAAATAGTAGCTGGTGAGAAATATCCCATTTTTATCAAAGTCTAGGAACTCCCTCAAGAGCTCACTGTTGATATGTTGGAGGGTTGTCTGGATCTTATACAGATGCAGCACTCTTAGGAATGTACACTTTTATTGATTTATTTTCTTAATTATTTTGTTTTTTGAGACAGGGTCTCTCTGCGAAACAGTCCTGGCTGTTCTGGAACTTGCTCTGTAGACCAATCTGGCCTTGAACTCACAGAGATCTGCCTGCCTCTGCCTCCCAAGTGCTGGTACCTCACTCTTCCCTGTTTAAAAAAAAAAAAAGAATGCATATTTCTTAGCTAGGTTTTGGTGGCAAAGGCCAGCCTGGTCTACAGAGTGAGTTTCAGGACAGCCAGGACTGTTTCACAGACAAACTTTGTCTTAAAAACAAAATGTAGCCGGGCGGTGGTGGCATACGCCTTTAATCCCAGCACTCGGGAGGCAGAGGCAGGTGGATCTCTGTGAGTTTGAGGCCAGCCTGGTCTACAAGAGCTAGTTCCAGGACAGGCTCCAAAGCTACAGGGAAAACCCTGTCTCGAAAAAAAAAAAAGTATATAATTTCTTGAGTGTGTACAGTAGCACATTCCAGTAATCCCAGTAAATCCGGTAAACCCAGGAGGCAAGTGGCAGTATTGTTGCAAATTTGAGGCCCTTCTGATCTATATATTGAGTTCCAGGCCAGTCAGAATCCCCAAACCAAGCAAAAGAATGTATGTGTCTTCAGAACATCAACAGATGTTTTTTCTTCCTAGAAGCCAAATTTCTGATTTTTTCCATTTATTTATTTGTTTGTTTGTTCATTTTTTTGTTTTTGTTTGTTTTTAGGTTTTTTTTTCCTTTCGTTTGAGACAGGGTTTCTCTGTAGTCCTGGCTGTCCTGGAACTCGATCTATAGACCAGGCTGGCCTCAAACTCACAGAGATCTACCTTCCCCTGCCTCCTGAATGCTGGGATTAACGGTGTGTGCCACCACCCAGTTTTGGTGGGAATAAAGGCTTTTTTTTTTTTTTTTTTTTTTTTGGATTTTTCGAGACAGGAACTAGCTCTTGTAGACCAGGCTGGCCTCGAACTCACAGAGATCCTCCTGCCTCTGCCTCCCGAGTGCTGGGATTAAAGGCGTGCGCCACCACTGCCCGGCGCGTTTTTCTTTTTAAATGGCCCTTCTTGCCTTCCTCCCCTCCCAGAGTCTTGTACATGTTAAGCCATTTATTTACCACAGACTTATACCATAGCCACAGACAAGTTTTTTGAGGTTTGTTTACAGACTTGGGAAATGGGACTTTTTCTTGCCTCCTTTCCTCTCTGCTCCCCTATACCCCCTCTATTTTTTTTCAAAGATTTATTTATTTATTATGTATACAACATTCTGCCTCCTTGTATGCCCGCATGCCAGAAGAGGGCACCAGATCTCATAACAGATGGTTGTGAGCCACCATGTGGTTGCTGGGAATTGAACTTAGGACCTTTGGAAGAGCTGCCAGTGCTCTTAACCACTGAGCTATCTCTCCAGCCCACTACCCCCTCTATTTTTAAATAGAGGTGTGGAACATAGTGCTTGGTCCCTCTTTTATGACAGTTTGATTTGTCTTATTTAATAAGTTTTTCATATTATCTCCATGTGGTTTGTAAGACTAAGTTTATATGTAGACAATCATGTAAATAATTATCAAATGAACAAGAGATGTATCTCGGAAAGCAGAAGCGTATGTTCTTCCAGTGTTTCTTAGTTTGAAGAAAACAAACAGTTCAAGGAGACACGTGTTTATGTGGTACTAGAGTTCTTGGATACAAGATTTGTTGTTCTCTGGTCTTTTTATTTTGTTTTTTTGTTTGGAGACAGGGTTTATCTGTGTAACAGCTCTGGCTGTCCTGGAGCTCACTTTGTAGACCAGGCTGGCCTTGAATTTACAGAGATTCACTTGCCTCTACCTCTTGAATGCTGGGATTAAAGCCATGTGCCACCAATAACTGATTTTTTTCCTCCCAGTTTTTTGAGGCATATTTTACTTTGATAAACATGAACCTCTCATGCCCTCTGCATTCTAATACCAATTTTTGTTATCAGCTGTGGTGTCCTGAAAAATTCTATAGTGGTGTATTATTTGTGTTTTAATAAATAAAGCTTGCTTGAAAATCAGAGGGCAAAGCACCCACATTAGTCAGCTGTACAAGGCCAGGGAGTGGTGACACACTTCAAGGCCACCCTGGAGGTGATCCCAGCACTCTGGAGATGGGAGGAGTACTTGGAGGACTGCCCAAGAGTTTCATACTAACTTGGGCAATATAGTAGGTCTCCTTTAATATCAATGAGAAAAATTTAACAGAATTTCAATGCAAAATAAGAAACCACATCAGGGATGGTAGTTTATCCTGCTGTGTAAAACAGTGTTCACTTTATGAATGATTAAAGCCAGTTAAGATATAATTTTTTTAAAGGAAGGCACACAGTGGCATTGTGCAAAGTGTTGTGAACACCTAAGACACGTAGAAGTACTACTGAAGTACCTGCTGGGTAGGCCGAGGTGCTGTTCTTTCATAAAGATGCCGTGGTGAAGCCGGGCGGTGGTGGCGCACGCCTTTAATCCCAGCACTCGGGAGGCAGAGGCAGGTGGATCTCTGGGAGTTCGAGGCCAGCCTGGTCTACAAGAGCTAGTTCCAGGACAGGCTCCAAAGCCACAGAGAAACCCTGTCTCGAAAAACCAAAAAAAAAAAAAAAAAAAAAGATGCCGTGGTGAGGACTGGTTCCTCAGGCCTCAGCGAGTCCCCTTGGCGGCGGTGGATGAGAGACAGACAGATATGCCAGAGAGAGTTTGGGTTTATTTAGTGGGTTATGGAAGGGAAAGGGAGAAGAAGAGAGAGAGGCAGAGAGAGATGCTCTCCTCTGGCCTGCAGCTACATGCAGACAGACCACGCATACTCCCCCTCCCAAAAGATAGAATTATTCTCAAACAGCCCTGTGTCTACTTATAACCATTCATTATTTGCTAAGCTTACATGATGTAGTAGTTACGGATACTACTAGAATAAGAGTGAACTAGATAAAGGATAATGCACACATAATAGTGTAAAATGTTATATGTTATGTGGGAAATTTGGATTAAGGATAGACATAGATTCAGCATGCTGTTAAGCACTTCAAAGACTGAGGCAGGTAGAATGTTGTGCGTTTGAAATCAGCCTAGTTTACACTTGGAGGCTCTTTCAATGGGAGGAAAAAAAACAAACCTGTGAGATGACTCAGTAAAGGGTCTGACACCAGCCTTGAAGACCTGAGTCCCATTTCTGGGACCCACATGGTGGATCTCCATTCCCAGGTCTTAGCTCAGTTGTGCTCATATACAGATGTCTATATATACATAAATAAATTTTTAAAAAATAGACACAAATTGTTGTAGGAAATGTATTTTCCATAAATCGGAACTTTTCTCAAATTGTTTGAAAAAGTAAGCAAAGTAAAAAGCCAGGTGGCACACACTTTTAATTCCAGTGCTTGGGAGGCAGAGACAGGTGGATCTCTTTGAGTTCCATCCTGGCCTGGGCTATAGAACAAGTTCTAGGACAACCAGTGTTGGTACATAGAGAAACCCTTTCTAGGAAAACCAATAAGCCTGGTGTGATGGAATACAAATTAGGAAGGCAGAGACAAAAGACCAGCCTGGTCCAGGCCTGCCAGGGCTACGTAGAGAAACTTTGTTTCAAAACACATTTGTAAAACCATACATACACAAAATAAACAAAAAAGGAAAGATAAAAGTAAAAATTGAATAGATGTTGCTCTAATAAGTTGTCAGTGAGCCAGTAACTATTTTAACTGTAGTTCTTGCTTGTGAGTGATTTGTGCTGATTCTATATTACCATTCCCTTTCTGTATTTTTTTTTTTGTTTTTTGAGACAGGGTTTCTCTGCATAGCTTTAGTTGTCTTGGAACTAGCTCTGTAGACCAGGCTGGCCTTGAACTCACAGACATCTGCCAGCCTCTATCTCCTGAGTGCTGGGATAAAGGCGTGCGCTACCACTCCCAGCCCCTTTCTGTATTCTTAGCAGTCTTTAAAAGTAAGGCAAAAGAGAACTCTGGCTTGATCATCAAGAGACAAGCTATTTTCTTAGGTTCACAACTCATCTTTTGGTGAGATCTTACGGAAATCGCTGTCTCTGAGTTGTACATTTCCTGTCTGAAAACTGGAGAGCTGTATAAGCTAATATTGTTAGTTAGGCTCTAGAAGTTTTGTAATGTTCACTCTGATCAAAACAGAAATAATTTGTTCTGAGCCATATGAATAAAGGCCAAGCCTTTTTTGACACCAGATAATCAAAAAGTCTGTAGAGGGTCTAGAGAGAGATTGATGTGGGACGCCCTTTTGTATGTTGTGAATATGTTTTTTTTTTTAAACTATTGGTAAATGAAGAAGCTGCTTTGGCCTATGGCAGGGCAGAAATCCAAACAGATACAGGAAGAAAGAAGGTAGAATCAGGGAGACGTCAGCAGCTGCCAAAGAAGCAAGATTTGACGTAACATTCTATGAGCCTCGTGGTAAAGTATAGAATAATAGAAGTGGGTTAATTTAAGTTGTAAGACTTCACTAATAGTAAGACTGAGCTAATAGATCAAACAATTTATAACTAATATTAAGTCTCAGAGTGATTATTTGGGAACTGATGTGCAGGAGAGAAACCTCCAGTTATAAGAGATGACTCAGTAGTTAGGAGTGCTTGCTGTTCTTCCAGAGGACCCAGAGATATTTCCTACCACCCATACAGGGCAGTTCACAATCATAACTCCAGCTTCAGCACTATCTTCTGGACTCTGTGGATAGCCACACGCATGTGTGTATATTTGTGTATGTATAAGTATTATATATGTATACACACACACACATACACATGAACACAGAAAATAATAAAAGAATAAAATAGTCTATAAAAACTACGAAAAAACAAACAAAAAAAAAAACAAAACAAAACTAGAACTAGAAGCCACCTGTTAAGCCATATAATTTGTCTCTCAACTTGCATAAATTCTCCATGCTGTTTGGACCAGTGCACTCTACTATGTGTTCTGGCCATTCATCATTTTCTAGGATCTGTCTTGTGCTTTCAGTTCACTCTTTCTTTTAGTCATTTAAGAAGGGACCGAGGTTGTTCCCAACTCTTAAAAATTACCATCTTTCATATTTGGACTTGTTTTTGAAATTGTATTTTGCCACTGTTGCAGAGACTACCATAACAGGTAGATGTCTGTTTTTCTCCAGGAGCTTGGACAGACTTGGTTTGACTGTGATAATTATATGATCAGAAAAGTTACTGCAATAGAGAAGTCATATAAAGAATAAAGATTGAGATTTTAATTTTATTTTATTATAAAGGTCACTGGGACAGAAAATTTTTGGTTTTTTGCCTTGTTCCCAACTCTTAAAATGTAGAACAAAAAAAGGAAGGAATGTACATGTATATCTTCTGTTGGTAAGGATGTAAATTGATGTATTCGCTTGTGAACATAATTAACAGTGTCAATTAAATATAAAACAGACCATGTGCTAACTTGAATTCCATTTCAAGGAATTTATGTGTAAAATATGAGTTACATTATTATTTGTAGACGGAAGTTTCTGTCTTGCCCAGTTCTGCAGCTGTTTAGTCCCAAGGAAACACACAGAGGCTTATATATTAATTTTAAACTGTTTGGCCTATTAGCTCAGGCTTATTATTATTTTTTTGTTTTTGTTTTTTGAGACAGGGTTTCTCTGTGATTTTGGAGCCTGTCCTGGAACTAGCTCTTGTAGACCAGGCTGGTCTCGAACTCACAGAGATCTGCCTAGCTCAGACTTACTATTAACTAGCTTTTACAACTTAAATTAACGCATAATTCTTATTTATGTTTAGCCACGTGGCTTGGTACTTTTTATTAGTGAGGCATTCTTATCTTGCTTTCTCTATGTTTGGCTGGTGACTACGTCTCTACCTTTTCTCAGAATTCTCCTAGTGTGATTGCCCCACCTTTGCTTTCTGCCTGACATTTTATTAAACTAATATGAGTGACAAATCTTTACAGTGCACAAGAGCATTATCCCACAGCATTTCCCCTTTTTTTCTTTTCAAAACAAAACCCTTAAATCTAATATCCTTTGTTTCACTTTTTCCTGCTCATTATCCATAACAACTTGTAACCGGCGCTCTGAACAAAGGCAAACATTCATAATCCATTTTTTGGGAATGTGGGCATAGTTTTTTAGGCTACTTCCTGCTGATTTGGTGCACTGGTAATCTTATGGTGAACCAAAGAAAATTTAGGATTATGGTCATGTTCAAACTGGAGTAGTCTGTGAGGCTGGATCATCTCAGGTAGCAGTCTGTTGCTCCATCTTCAGCAGTTAAACAACTCAAAATCAATACAATAACATATAGTATCCAAATTCTTTGTGTATTTTAGATCTGTATGTGGCATTTTTTTCTTACTCTATTTCTTTTATTTTTACTTTTTACTTTTTGGTTTTTTGAGACAGGGTTTCTCTGTGTATCTTTGGTTGTCCTGGATCTTACTCTATAGACCAGGTTGGCCTTGAACTCTCAAAGGTACTCCTGCCTCCTCCTCCTCCTAAGTTCTGGGTTTTAAGGCACGTGCCACCATGCTCCACAACTTTTATTTCCTTTTTCTTTTTCTTTCTTTTTTTTTTTTTTTAGGACTTTCTCTATTTTTCTTTTCTCTCCCAAGCCTATCCATATTTTTAAACACACTGTTAACTATTTAGTTTTTTTTTTTTTTTTTTTTGGAGGGGGGCGTGTTCAACACAAAGACCAGAAAAGCAAAGCAGCCAGCCCATTGGCTCTTAGGTCTACCTTTTACTTGGTGATTCTTTCTGGATAGCTATCTTTTCTTCTTTGGGCATCTAGATGTCCTAGGTCTCTTGACTTACCAAAGATGGGTATTTTCTGTTTTCCTGCAAAGACAAAAACCAAACCAAACCCTGCCCCAACCCTTATGGGCTTCCTTTACCACCTGTATGATTGTCATCTCTGTGGGTGAGCTGTTATTTCTCTTTCTCAAGAGGTTTCTCCTTTTAAAATTTAATCTTTTTTTAATATTTATTTATTTATTATGTATACAATATTCTGTCTGTATTTCTGCAGGCCAGAAGAGGGCACCAGACATCATTACAGATGGTTGTGAGCCACCATGTGGTTGCCGGGAATTGAACTCAGGACCTTTGGAAGAGCAGGCAATGCTCTTAACCACTGAGCCATTTCTCTAGCCCTAAAATTTAATCTTGATTAATTTTGATGGTATCTGTAGCTTTTCTTCTCCTGTGGAAACAAGAGAGAAACCCCTTCCCCAACGTAGCACATCTGGTTTCCATTCTGAGGTCACCAGCTGATTTAATTCAAAAGTTTTTTCATTGTCCAGTGTCTTTCTGTAGCTCTCTGAGGACGTCCGTATCTTTAAGTATCCTGAAAAGATCATCTTTTGGGTTAATTGTCAAGTCCAGGGAGAGGCAGCTGTATCATTTTTTGTCCAGTCTGTGTAATGGAAAGTGCAGGGCTTGTCTCAACTCCTGGTTAGAGTAATTTGTTAGCCTGGATCATCTCAGCTATCCACCTCGAAATTTTTCCGAGCAGTTTGTTGTCCAGTGGCGATCTTCAAGTGGTGCTATCAGCTGTATGACAATATATGAACCAGGTGTAATCTTTGTTGTAGGCCCCCATCTTCTTCCTGGAGACTTCAGATATTATTGTAGGGAAATTTTTGTTCACTGTGGAAAATTGAAACATTATTCAGATCAAAACGGAAAGTTTGAATTTTGATAGTCATATATCCAAAGAAAGGTAGCACAGCTAGGTCAGTTATTTGGTAGAGCATGAGACTCTTAATCTTAGGGTCATAGGTTCATGCCCCAAACACTGTGTGCCAATTGTAATGCGATTAATAAAAACCCAGAGACAGATACTGGGGTTCCACCTGAAAGTCAAGAAAGCAAAACAACCAGCCACTGGCTCTTACCTCTACCTCAGTCCAAAAAGGCAATCCTGCCTCCAGGAATCCTCAGAATGAGACTGACTGAGAGCTATCGTCTTCTGTCTTATATTCCTCTCTAGGCCCCACACTGGATGCCATTTGTAGATGGAAGTTTCTGTCTCACCCAGTCTCGTAGCCATTCAGTCTCAAAGAAACACACAGAGGCTGATATTAATTATAAATGTTTGGCCTGTTAGCTCAGGCTTGTTACTAACTAGCTCTTACAACTTAAATTGTCTGTGGTTAACCATGTGGCTTGGAATCTTTTATCAGTGATGCATTCTCAGCTTGCTTCCTCTGCCTTTCCTCTTCCCAGAATTCTCCTAGTCTGATCGCCTTGCCTGGCTAATGGCCAATTAGCGTTTTATTAAACTAATATGAGTGACAAACTTTATAGTGTACAAAAGCATTATTCCACAGCATTTATAATAGTGAAAATTTAGGAATTTTTGGGAACATTAAACTGTTTATATTAACGATCAGTTCTTATGCAATTCTCAGTAGGTAATGCAGGAAGGTTTTTGTTAGTATGTTTTGTTCTTTCCTCAGACCTGATGTCCTATTTCCTAAGCCTCCCCAAGTAGTTGGTAGAATTACAGGCAAGTGCTGATACACCTGAGTTGCAGGAGATTTTGTGATGCTGTGAAATGGGCTTATTCTTTCTCCAAAGAGCTAATAAACTCCCTATGTGGTTACTGGATTTTGCTTCCTGCGAGACCAAAATAGCTTATTAAAGTAATGAACTTTTCTTCTTTTAACAGCTAGAGTTGGGAAGACATCACTGATTATGTCTCTGGTCAGTGAAGAATTTCCAGAAGAGGTAAACATTTTATGTTCCTATTTAGTGGTTTTTTTTTTTTTTTGTTTGTTTGTTTTTTGAGACAGGGTTTCTCTGTGGTTTTGTGTTTTTTTTTTTTTAATTACGAAAAATAAGTTAAAGTGATATGTCAATACTACCTTCATGTGTTTCTTCCACAGTCAGGACTTGGGTTTCTCTGTGTGTAGCTCTGGCTGTCCTGGAACTCTCTCTGTATACCAAGCTGGTTTTGAATTCAAAGAGATCCGCTGCCTCTGCCTCCTGGGTGCTGGGATTAAAGGTGTGTACCACCACTGCCCAACTTCAGGACTTTTTTTTGTTTTGTTTTGTTTTTTTTGGATTTTTGAGACAGGGTTTCTCCGTAGCTTTTGGTTCCTGTCCTGGAACTAGCTCTTGTAGACCAGGCTGGCCTCGAACTCACAGAGATCCGCCTGTCTCCTCCCGAGTGCTGGGATTAAAGGCGTGTGCCACCACCGCCCAGCAGGACTTTTTTTTTAAAAATGTACATTAGTGTGAAGGTGTCTGATCCCTTGGAACAGGAGGTACAGACAGTTGTGAACTGCCATGTGGGTACTAGGAATTGAATCTGGGTCCTCTGGGAGAGCAGCCAGTGCTCCTAACCACTGAGCCTTCTCTCCAGCTCCCAAAAGTCAGGACTTTTAAAAATCTCTTATTAGTTTATAGAGGACATCACCTTAAGAAAGAGCCTAAGTTCTCATTTTGTGCCTTTGCCTTTGTCATTAAAATTTTGTATTTTACACATTGTTGTGTGTGTGTGTGTGTGTTTGCCACAGCACAGCAGCTATCAGGACACCTAGTGTGAGTCAGTTCTCTACTTCTTCCACTGGAGCTTCAGTATCAGCTTCACACTGTCAGTCCTGTTGGCAAGGCCTTGAGCTAACTCGCCAGCAGTGGTCGTGTCATTTGTCATCTCTTTGTCTTAGTTGTTTCATTTTTAAAATGGTAGCAAAAATAATCACCTGTGTGACCTGTTCTTAGAAGTAAAATGTTTTCCAGAACCCCAATCGTGAAAGAGATGCTGAGTGTTGTATGAATTAAAACTAGATTTACCATCTGGGTACCATTTATCTTCTGCCTGGTGCTGTCAGTTTGTGAGATATTTTTGTCTGAACTACTAGAATCCTGACAGAACTAATATTATATACCTGCTTCATATTACAAGTTAGAAATGAATTCATCTATGTTGCCTATAGATCCAAAGAACTGTGTTTGTCAGTAAATTAATAATAGTGAGGTGCTACCAGGAACAAGGTGGTATTATTAATAATATATATGTATGTGTAACATATCTATTATTGGTATTTTGAGACAGAGTAGTTCAGGCTAGCCTCAAACTTACCATGTAGCTAAGGATGGCCTTGAACTCCTGATCTTCTGTCTCCACTTCCTGGTGCTATGACTGCATGTATGCACTACCATACTGGGCTACACTTATTTACATTTTGGGAATCCCAGTGTGAGGAGATGCTGTAAAGTTATGGTATTGTTAGAGAAAACAGCATCAGTGCCACAGCATAACAAAATTTTGGATTTTCCCATGCGTGATGGCACATACCTTTTGTCCTAGCACTTGGGAGGTGGATCTTTGTGAGTTCGAGGCCAGCATGGACTACAGAGCGAGTTCCAGGAAAGGCTCCAATGCTATACAGAGAAATCCTATCTCAAAAAAAAAAAAAAAAAAAAAACTCTAATATTCGAATACAAAATTAAGAATTGTTTTAAGTTTGTAAAAAACTTGAGATGTCCTTATTATAGCCTCTGACTGTGTCTTAGGGCTGGACTTTTGCTAGGCAAGCACTCTACCATTGTGCTATATCTCTGCTGGAAACTTACTTTTTTCTTGGTTTTTAAATTTTTTTTTGTTAATTTTTATTACATTTTTATTTGTTATCTGTTGTGGGAACTCCTTCAGCCTATAGCCTTTAAGATACCTGCCCACTTTGGGCATGGTTTCATGTACTATAAGTGCAGACAAAAAGCGTGCGTGTGCATCCCTCTTTGCTGGATTTGGTTCCAGTTCCCAGTGCACTGTGAATTTATCCCCAAATAAATAAACCTTTGTTATACTCTATTCTGGGCTTTTATGGAACTCTTTGGCACCTACTACAGTTATCTGTCTATGTGCATACGTACCACAGTGCACATTTGGAGGCAAAGGACAACTTGTGGGAGTAAGTTCTCTCTTTCTACCATGAGGTTTTGGGGCATCAAAGGTCTGATTACCTGGGTGGTTGGACTTAGCAGCAAGCATCTTTACCTACTGAGCCATCTTGCTGGTCCTTAAATGTTTTTATGGGGCTGGAGAAATGGCTCAGCAGTTAAGTGTGCTGACTGCTCTTCCAGTGGATCTGGTTCAGCTCCCAGCAACCACATGGTGACTCACAGCTCTCTGTAACTGCATTTCTGGTGGACCTGATACCCTCACACAGACATACATGCAGACAAAACACCAATGTAAATAAAAAAAAAAATTTTTAAAAAATGTGGTTATTTTGTAGTTTTATATGATAAAGCACCCCAATGAAAGCATTTTAGAACATAGTGCATACCTAACATAATAGCTTTCAAAGAAGGGCCTGATATAGATAAATCTACATGCTCTGTTAGTAAGTTTGATGGATAATTTCTCCACATTTATCCTTTTTTTGTGTTTGTTTTTAAATAAAGGTTCCTCCTCGGGCAGAAGAAATCACCATTCCAGCTGATGTCACTCCTGAGAGAGTTCCAACACACATTGTCGATTACTCAGGTAATCTCTTGTGGCTCTGGAGTTAATTTTTAATAGCCCTGAAAATAGAACCTACCTGAGCTTTTAAAAATGTTCAGAAGTTGAGTGTTTACGATCACATACCACTAAGACCCAGCAATACCTTTTTTGGGTATATACCCAAAGGATGCTCAATCATACCTCATAATAGCCAGAACCTGGAAACAACCTCGATGCCCCTCAACTGAAGAATGGACAAAGAAAATTTGGTACATTTACACAATGGAGTACTACTCAGTGGTAAAAAATAATGGCATCTTGAAATTTGCAGACAAATGGATGGCTCTAGAGAAAACTATATTGACCGAGGTAACCCAGACCAGAAAGACAAATATAATATGTACTCACTCATATGTGGCTTTTAGACATAAAGCAAGGAAAAACCAGTGTACAGTTAACAACCTCAGAGAACCTAGACAACAAAGAGGACCTTAAGAGAGACATACATAGATCTACATAGGAAGGAGAAAAAGACAAGATCTCCTTAGTAAATTGGGAGATTGGAGGTCCTGGAAAAGGGTAGAAAGGGAGAGGAGTGGACAAAAATGTATAGCTCAATAAAAACAAAAACAAAATCATATACTACTCTTTTTTTTTTTTTTTTTTTTTTTTTTTGAGACACAGTTCCTCTGTGTAGCCCTGGCTGTCCTAGAATTTATTCTGTAGACCAGGTTGGCCTCAACTCAGAGATCTGCCTGCCTCTGTCTCCTGAGTGCTGTGATTAAAGGTGTGTGCCACCACCACTTGACTTGGTCATATACTACTCTTGCTGAGGACCTGAATCCAATCCCTTGCACACACATCGGGTGGCTTACAACCTCCTGTAACTCCAGCCTCAGGGTTATCCAGTGCCCCTGGCCACTGCAGACACATGCGGTATGTACACTTGTACACTTGTAGTCACACAAATGTAAATATGCATATACATATGCATGTATACCTTACACCCATACATATTCAACCTGTATGCTGTAACTCATTTACAAAGTATTTTCCTAGCCCTGATTTTGATTGAAAGGATTTGTTGAATTCTATATATAACAAAAGGTTTAGAAATTTAAGAACACATAAAGAATTCAACAAGATGGCTACTTTGGGAGCTGAGGAGATTGCTCAGTAAGTGAAGACCTTGCTGAACAAGCATAAGGACCTGAGTTCGGGTATCTGATAGCTGGGCACTTTGGCAGTAATGCCCGCACTGGGAAGAGGCAGAACCAGGAACATCTCAGAGCTCACTGGCTAGCCAGTTGAGCCAGTTTGTGAGCTGCGGGTTCAGTAAACATACCAGTCTGGAAAAATAGAATGAGAATGATATAGGAAGATACCTGACATCAGTGTCTAGTTTCCATACACATGTACATGCACAGACATGTACACATGTTCACACCACAGACACACAGAGTTCATCTTACTGTTTCTGATAATTGTCAAACTATACGTGTTACTGAGTTTATTTACTTACTTAGTATGTTTGTGGATATCAGTGAGCTGCAGTATGTGTGGAGGTCAGAGGATACCTTGTTGGATTTGAGTCTCTTCTTTCACCATGTTGGGTTCCAGGGATCGAGCTCAGGCCTGGCAGCAAGAACTCTTATCCATTGAGTCATCTTACCAGCCAAGAAAGAAAAGCTCTTCTTTCTTCATTCTCAGGCTGTAGTTTTGCCTCTGGGCCTTTGTTGTTATTGCTCCTATCCACTATGCTGATAGTGTCTAGTCTTGGGCTCTATGTCCAGATTCTTGTCTGAGCTTCTGGCTCTGAAGTACTCAGTCTTCTTTCTTGAGTTGCTGATCTTTTTTGCCTGGCCCTTATTTTTTTTCTTTTTTTTTTTTTTTTCATTTTCAAGATAGAGTGTCTCTGTGTAACAGCCCTGACTGTCCTAGAAATCACTCTGTAGACCAGGCTGGCCTCAAACTCAAAGATACTCCTGCCTCTGCCTCCCGAGTACTGGGATTAAAGGTGTGAGCCACCACCACCCGGCCTCCTGATCCTGTTTCAACTCTAAACCAGATACTGGCCTAGATCTTTGATACAGTGCTTCTGCCCTTCAGTGCTAGAATCCTCTCCAATACTCCTTCCTTACCACCTTCCTTATCTTGGTTCAGCTTTTTCTTCTGGATTATTCTTATTTTGGTAACTTAACTTGTTCTATACTATATTATTTTGAATATTTATTAATTTTTATGAGTATGCCTCTGTGCCTGTAAGTATGTAATGTATCACATTCATACCTAGTGACTATGGAGGCCAGAAGAGGTTGTTGGATCCCTTGACTCTGGAGTTAGAGAGAGTTACGAGCTGCTATGTAGGTGCTGGGAACCAAATCAAGGTCCTCTCAAAGAGCAACAAGTGCTCTTAACTGTAGAACCATCTATGTCAATTTCTTTAGGTGCATATTACATAGGTTTTTTTGGCTTGATTATTAGTTACGAAAGTTTTTGAAATACAAAATTCTGACTTTTATCATTTATAGAAGCAGAACAGAGTGATGAACAACTTCATCAAGAAATATCACAGGTATGTGTAAAAAGCCATTTTGTGTGTGTGTACACATGTACATGAACAGTGATAATCCTATGAGTCTGTCGTCTTAGGGGCAGTTGTGGATTGAGACAGTTTCTTGTAACTCAGACTGTCCTTGAATTCCCAGTGTAGTTAAGGCTTGTATTGATCCCCCTGCCTCCACTTCTTGAGTGCTGTATAGGCATGTGCAACCATGCTCAAGTTTAACAGGAATTTCTCTACTCTTTGTTGTTCTTGAGGGATACTTTCTTATAAACAGGCTTTTCTTCTTCAAAAAATTTCTTCCTTTGACTCAGATCGTAGGTGGTTGATGATTAAATCCTATTGTGTATATTTTATTTCAACATGCCATTAATTTATTAATTTTTCTTCTAGGCTAATGTCATCTGCATAGTTTATGCTGTTAACAATAAACATTCTATTGATAAGGTATATTTAAATTTTCTTTATATTTAAATTAAATGTGATATGGTTTATTTATTTATTTTGAGGTGAGGTCCTTTTGTTTTTGTTTTTCAAGGCAGGGTTTCTTTGTGTAGCCCTGGTTGTCTCCTAGAGCCAGCTCTGAAGATCAGGCTAACCTGGATATCACAGAGATCCATGTACCTCTGCCTCCAGAGCGCTGGGATCAAAGGCGTGCTCTGCCACTGCTCCAGATTTGTTTTTGATTTTAAGATAGGGTCTTACTCTGTAGCCTGGGCTGGCTTAGAAATGATGATCTTCCTGCTTTAGCCTGGGATTCCAAATATGTGCCACCCTGCCTAGTTTTAGTGGGACATTAAGGACTCTTAACAAAGTAGAGGAGATATGACTCAGAATAAAATGACTCAGAGGCTACTCTTCGTCTGTAACTCCATTTGAGTTCTAGGGGCTCTGACACCCTCTTCTGGCCTCTGGGCACCAGGCATGCACTTGCAGACAGAACATTCATAATCATGTAATAATTTTTACTAAAGTATGCTTTTTCTTTTTTGTTCTGCCACCTTTTTGCAGGAGGGGGTTTCTTTCTTTCTTTTTTTTTAAAGATTTTATTTATTATGTATACAGTATTCTGCCTGCAGGCCTGAAGAGGGCACCAGATCTCATTAGAGATGGTTGTGAGCCACCATATAGTTGCTGGGAATTGAACTCAAGACCTCTGGGAGAGCAGCCAGTGCTCTTAACTGGTGAGCCACCTCCCCAGCCCCATGAGACAGGGTTTCTATGTAGCTTTGGAACCTTTCTTGGAACTCGTTCTGTAGACCAGATCTTACAGAGATCTGCCTGTCTCTGCCTCCTGAGTGCTGGGATTAAAAGCATCTGCTACCACCACCCGGCCAGCCACATTTTTGTTTTTATTTTTTATTTTTTAGTTTTTTGAGACAGGGTTTCTCTGTGGCTTTGGAGCCTGTCCTGGAACTAGTTCTTGTAGACCAGGCTGGTCTCAAACTCACAAAGATCTGTCTGTCTCTCGAGTGCTGGGATTAAAGGCATGCGCCACCACTGCCTGGGTTTTTTTTTTTTTAAAGACTGAATCTCAGTATGCCGCCCTGTCTTGCCTAGAACTCCAGGTTGGCCTTGAACTCAGGATCTCCCTGCCTCTGCCTCTTGAGTGATGGGATTAAAGGTGTGCAGCTTTTCAAAGAAGATCTGCATCATGGCGTAACTACTACTTACTTTCATTTTAGGTTACAAGCCGATGGATTCCTCTCATAAATGAAAGAACAGACAAAGACAGCAGGTATTTTTTTTCTTTCAAACTTTTTTTTTGGAAAATTTCAAACTTAGAGAAAAGATGTAAGAAGCAGTAACAAACATATCTGTTAAGTCTTTACCTAGATCTACTGATTATTAACATGTTCCCAATTTGGTTTTTCTTTCAAATATTTATTTATTTGTGTTGTGTGTATTTGTGTATGTGTGTGTGCACACGTAGGTGTCAAAGTACGATATTACTGGATTTAGGGCTGAAGTGGTTAAGAGCACTTGTTGTTTCAAAGGACCTGGATTGAATTCCCGGTGCCCACAGAGACTCACCATCTCCTCAGGCGCTAGGCAAAAGTTTGGTACACAGGTATACATGCAGGCAAAACACTCACATAAACTAATAAATAAATCTAGGTGGGCGGTGGTGATGCACGCCTTTAATCCCAGCACTGAGGAGGCAGAGGCCGGTGGATGTCTTGAGTTTGAGGCCAGCCTGGTCTACAAATTGAGTTCCAGATATTGCCAAACTCTTTTTATGAGGCTACAATTACCCTGATACCCAAACCACACAAAAACATTACTAAGAAAAGAATTACAGCCCCATCTCACTCATGAACATTAATACTAATAAAATACTGGCAAATCAGCCGAGTGGTTGTGGCTCATGCCTTTAATCCCAGCACTTGGGAGGCAGAGGCGTGGATCTTTGTGAGTTTGAGGTCAGCCTGGTCTACAAGAGCTAGTTCCAGGTCAGGCTCCAAAGCTCCAGAGAAACCCTGTCTCAAAAAAAGCCAAAACAAAACAAAACAAAGAAATACTGGCAAATCGAATCCAAGAACACATCAGAACCATCATCCACCATGATCAAGTTGGCTTCATCCCAGAGATTCACGGATGGTTCAACATATGAAAATTTGTCCAGCGTAATCCACCATATAAACAAACTGAAAAATAAAAACCACATGATCATCTCATTAGATGCTGAAAAAGCTTTCGACAAAATACAACATCCCCTCATGATAAAGGTCTTGGAGAGAGCAGGGAGGGATACAAGGAACATGCCTAAACAAAATAAAGGCAATATACAGCAAGTCAACAGCCAACATCAAACTAAATGGAGAGAAACTCCCAGCGATCCCACTGAAATCAGGAACAAGACAAGGTTGTCCACTCTCTCCATATCTATTCAATGTAGTTCTTGAGGTCCTAGTTAGAGCAATAAGACAACAAAAGGAGATCAAGGGAATATGAATTGGAAAAGAAGAAGTCAAACTCTCACTATTTCCTGATGATATGATAGTTTATATAAGTAACCTCAAAAATTCTACCAAGGAACTTAACATAAACACTTTCAGTAATGTAGCAGGATACAAGATTAACTCAAAAAAATCAGTAGCCCTCCTGTACACAGATGATAAATGGGCTGAGAAAGAAATCAGAGAAACATCACCCTTCACAACAGCCACAAACAGCATAAAATATCTCGGAGTAACTAACCAAACAAGTTAGACTTGTATGACAAGAACTTTAAATCTTTGAAGAAAGAAATTGAAGAAGACATCAGAAAGTTGAAAAATCTCTCATGCTCTTGGGTAGCCAGAATTAACATAGTAAAAATGACAATCTTACCAAAAGCAATCTAGATTCAATGCAATGCCCATCAAAATCCCAGTAAAATTCTTCACAGACCTTGAAAGAACAGTACTCAACTTCATATGGAAAAGCAAAAAACCCAGGATAGCCAAAACAATCTGGATATTAATCCACACACTTTTGAACACCTGATTTTTGACAAAGAAGGAAAAAAATGTCAAATGGAGAAAAGAAAGCATATTTAATAAATGGTGCTGGCATAGTCGCATATCAACATGTAGAAGAAAAAATAGATCCATGTCTATCACCATGCACAAAACTCCAGTCCAAACGAATCAAAGACTTCAACATAAAGCTAGCTACACTGAACCTCATAGAAAAGAAAGTGGGAAGTACACTTGAATGCATTGGCAAAGGAGACCAGTCTTTAAATATAACCCCAGTAGCACAGACACTGAGAGAAACAGTTAATAAATGGGACCTCCTGAAACAGAAGCTTCTGTAAAAGGACACGGTCAACAAGACAAAATGACAGCCTACAGAATTGGAAAAGATCTTCACCAACCCCACATCAGACAGAGGTCTGATCTCCAAAATATACAAAGAACTCAAGAAATTGGTCATCAAAAGAACAAATAATCCAATAAAAAAAAAATGGAGTACAGACCTAAACAGAGAACTCTCAACAGAGGAATCTAAAATGGCTGAAAGACACTTAAGGAAATGAGATTCCATTTTACACCAGTAAGAATGGCCAAGATCAAAAACACTGATGACAACTTACGCTAGAGAGGTTGTGGGGTAAAGGGAACACTCCTGCATTGCCGGTGGGAGTGCAAGCTGGTACAGCCCCTTTGGATATCAGTTTGGTGATTTCTCAGAAAATTAGGAAACAACCTTCCTCAAGACCCAGCAATACCACTTTTGGGTATATATCCAAAGGATGCTCAATTGTGCCACAATGACATGCGCTCAGCTATGTTCATAGCAGCTTTGTTTGTCATAGCCACAACCTGGAAACAAACTAAAAGCCCCTCGATTGAAGAATGGATAAGGAAAATGTGGTACGTTTACACAATGGAGTATTACACAGCAGAAAAAATAACGACATCTTGAATTTTGCAGTCAAATGGATGGAGCTAGAAAACATCATTTTGAGTGAGGTGACCCAGAAAGACAATTATCACATATACTCATAAGTGGTTTTTAAACATAAAGCAAAGAAACCCAGCCTACAAATCACAATCCCAGAGAACCTAGACAACAATGAGGACTCTAAGAGAGACATACATGGATCTAATGTACATGGGAAGTAGAAAAGGACAAGATCTCCTGAGTAAATTGGGAACATGGGGACCTTGGGAGAAGGTTGAAAGGGAGGGGAGAGGCAGGGAGGGGAGCAGAGAAAAATTTTTGTAGATCTCAATAAGAATCAAATATATATATACCCTGTTTTTAAAAAAAGTTATCTCGTTAAAAAAAAAAATGAGTTCCAGGACAGCCAGAACTACATAGAGAATCCCTTTCTTGGGCAGGAGGTGGGGGTGGGGGGTAGGAGGAGCAAACCAAAATGGATTTTGTTCTTCCCTTTTATTGTTGGTTCCAGAATGGAATTGAGGGTTGGCAGCAAGTGCCCTTACCTGCTGAGCCATGTCCCTGGCCCTCTACACTGGTTTTGTCAGTTCTTCTCTGTTTACCTACCTTAGTAAGCCACCACATACGTGTGCGGGGGACAGGAGTGATTAGAAACGGATTCGAGAGCAAAGCAGAAAACAGCTCTGACACTGTGAAGATTCGCGGTTACTGACAGGTTAAATATTTTAGTAACCGTCTGTTTCTGTTCATAGACTGCAGCTTGAGTCTGTTTAGGAGTCTTTCTTTGCCAGCGTTATGTGCCTTCTTTTGAGTTGTTTCTTTAATGAGGTGTGGAATTGCTCATAGTGTACACTGGGCAGAGCATAGGACTTGGAAAATGTTGAGCAACCTTTGAGATCTGGTTTGGCCACTAAAAACTGTAAGCCTCTGACTTCATTTGACGCTCTAGTTTCCTAATCTGTAATGGGGATCAAGGTTAATATCTGTCCTGGATGTGTGTGGGTGTATCAAGAATCAAATTAGCCAGTGGATCTCTGTGAGTTTGAGGCTAGCCTGGTCTATAAGAGCTAATTCCAGGACAGGCTCCAAAGCAACAGAGAAACCCTGTCTCAAATAAATAAATAAATAAATTAGATAGCTTATATATAACTTCTCTAATATGCTCTGGAAATCTTTATTTAGGAATTCATGCAAGGAGGTTCTATGCAGTTCCTTGGAAGATACAAGTGTGATGGGGAAAAAGGCAAGAGAACACATTCAGTAACTTTTACATAGAATGGTAGTTCTCTGCACAAATGTTTTCAATTGTTTTTGTTGTTTCAAGATAGGGTTTCACTGTGTATTTGTGGCTTTCCTGGAACTCACTATGTAGAGCAGGATGGCCTCAAACCCACAGAAATCTGCCTGCTGCCTCTCCCTCCCGAGTGCTAGGATTAAACGCATGTGTCGCGATCCCCCCTCGGCCAGCAAGAAGGATGCAACACCGGAGCTCTTCTTGCTAAGCAGTTTATTCAGGATCTTATTCACAGCAATCTTTCTCCCTCTCTCCCTCTTTCCCTCTCTCCCTCTGCAAACCTCTCCCAGCCCTTAAGTAGGCCTGGGCCGCCAACCCCAGATTGCCAGGTGGGCACTGCCCATAGGTCCACGCATATGCAAGCAGCTGACAATCATTGCGTGATAATAGCATAAGTCAGGCCTAGTTGATATTAGGAGTTGATTATCACAGAGAGCACTCGCTTTCGGGATCGCGGAGGGCGGAAGCCAGCACCATTAGGTGCGACTCCACGCAGCTCTCTACACGCATGCGCCAGGACCACCAAGCATATGATTTCAGTTTTAAGTCAAAAAAAAAATTTCCTTCAGCCGGGCGGTGGTGGCGCACGCCTTTAATCCCAGCACTCGGGAGGCAGAGGCAGGTGGATCTCTGTGAGTTCGAGACCAGCCTGGTCTACAAGAGCTAGTTCCAGGACAGGCTCCAAAACCACAGAGAAACCCTGTCTCGAAAAAACAAAAAAAAAACAAAAAACAAAAAATTTCCTTCCAGTATTTAATTGGACAAACACTATTTTTATTATCCTTCCTTCCTCTTTCTCTCTTTCTCTTTCTTTCCTTTCTCTTTTTCTCCCTTCTGTTTTTTTGTTGTTGTTGTTTTGATAAAATCTCACAATATAGACTGACTTGACTTCACAGAGTTCCACTTGCCTCTACCTCCCAAGTGCTGGGATTAAAGGTGCATTTATGCCTGGCCTTCAGTCATTATTTATTTGTTTATTATTTTAACCTTTGAGACAAGTTCTCACCTTGTAGACTGGGCTGAACTCAAACTCACAAAGATCTGTCTGCCTCCTGAGTGCTGCTGTTAAATGTTTGTGCCACCACTCCTGGCCCAACATCTTAATCTTTTTTAAAAAAGTGATTTATTTACTTGTTTTTTTATATGTATGTATGAAGTTTGTTGCACTTTGTGCATGCTGCAGAGGCTATAAGAGGTCATCAGATCTTCTGTAACTGGAGTTAGAATTGCTGGTGAGCCCACCATGTGGGTGCTGCGAGCAAAATTCAGGTCCTTTGGAAGAGCACTGAGCCATCTCTCCAGCTCCCATTTTAATCTTTTTAAATGTTAGGAAAATCATGTTTTAAATATTAATTGTATACATCCAGCTCCTGGCTCAGTTTTTCAGAATTCTTTTTGAGCATTTGTTCTTTCCTGCTCTGGAAATCTGATGCTCCTGTCTTTCTTCCTTATGGACAGGAAACTGTGACTTAGGGCCTTCAGCTCTGTGTTGACTCTTCATTGTTTCTTAAGCTTTGCAGTGAGTTACTGACAAATTGAAAGAAAAGAGTGACTCTCAGCTGTCCAGTGCTGTTAGCCACTTGTCTTTGTGACAATTTAAGTTAATTGAAATGAAATAAAACTTAATTCTAAGTTCCCCTGATGTACTCGTTCACATTTCAGAAGCACAGTACCTATCTGTGGCTAGTGGTTATGGTTAATAGTGCTGCTAAAGACAGTCATCTTCTCAGTAGGGGTCACCACATGCCTTTAGTCTCCACAAGGGATTCCACGAGTTTTAGCCAGCCTGGTCTATATTTCGAGTTCTAGGACAGCCAGGATTATTTAGAAAGACCCAGTCTCAAAAAGCAAAGAAAAAAGACCATCATCATAGAATGTTGTATTGGACAGTGATGCCTTAAAGGCCACAATGCCCACATGTTCTTGCCGCTCTCTCCTTGTTGGAGCTACTTCTAGGAAGGCCTCTCTGGAGAAGAGCATACTTTGGCCAGTATCTAGGAAGAGCCAACTTTTGCCACTGAATTTAGAAACTTTGGCTAAATTTAGAAATTATCACTAAAATACTGTGGCTGCTTTGTGGACCTTGTTTTATTTTTATTTAATCTCATTTCATTTTACAGATGTAGACTCTCACTATATTTCCCAGGCTATTCTCAAACTTGTAATCTTCCTGCTTCTTTCTCCAGGTAGTCAGGATGAAAGTTTATACCACTATGCTTTGCTGGTGGCCTTTGTGGGGCCATGTACAAGTGTCTTGTCGCTTGAAGCTGTAGTGTGTGTAAATGCAGTCATGGGTGAACTTGTCCTTGATTTTCATGTTTTTCTTCCTTGAAGCACAGGAGGACACTTACTTTCCTGAGTATTGATTTTCCCCAGACTGCTGTACTTTTTCACCTTATTGTTTATTTGTTTTGAGACAGGTTCTCCCTGTGTAGTGTAAACTGGTCTTAAACTCAAAATCCTCCTGTCTCAGTCCCCCAATTGGTGGCATTATATGTATGCACTGCCATACCTGTATAAACCTTATATTTTTCAGTAACTTTTTCCCTAAGCCTGCAGTTTATTTTTGGTTTGTACCTGATCTTCCTCCTGATCACCCCCACCCAGTCAGGAACGTTTTTCTAAATGCCCTTATACTTAGAAGAGTTTGTGACTTGAAATAGGTATTGACTGATTGAATGAACCTACTCTCTAGGGGCCTTGGCCTTGTGTGTGTGTGTGTGTGTAGAGAAAGAGAGAGTATAGCAGAGAAGTTATGTTGGGAAGACAAGATTAAAATTTTTTTAGTTAGAATGGGTAATGATTTAAGTGAAAATATAAATCTAACATCTCTTTTTCTTTATTGCATTAATGCCCTGTTTATTTCAGGCTGCCTTTGATATTGGTTGGGAACAAATCTGATCTGGTGGAATATAGCAGTATGGAGACTATCCTTCCTATTATGAACCAGTATACAGAAATAGAAACCTGTGTGGAGGTATGCCTCATGGGAAGCAGGGATTGTGTGGGATGGAGTAAATTTTCTGTTTTTTGTGAAGTCATATAAACCAAATGAAACATAGAATTTAAAAGTTTTCCTCTAAAGCTCTATGGAGACATTTGTACTTTCTACAAAGGAAAATTTATTTTTCAGTTTCTTCAAGGAACCTTAACTCTTAACTTACTGGCTTTTTTTTTTCCCCACTAAACCGAGTGGATGTAGCTGTAGAGAAATTGAGAAGTCCTGAGAATGGGAGGGGTTCCAAGGAGGAATTGTTTTTAGCTATCATAATTGATTCAGAATTTAAAATTTAAAAAATTTAAAACTTTTATTTTTATTTTTTTTTTTTAGTGTTCAGCAAAAAACCTGAAGAATATATCAGAGCTGTTTTATTATGCACAGAAAGCTGTTCTTCATCCTACAGGGCCTCTTTACTGCCCAGAGGAGAAAGAGGTAACCCAGGCTGTGCTCTGTTGGCTTGAATGATACAATATGCTTGTGGGTTTTAGTACTGTTAAACATTTTAAAAGATGAAGCTATTTAAATCTATTTGTGTTGCTTATTAAATTGTTAAATTGAGTGTTCTGCTTCAGGGACGCTGACATTGTGTCTCCATAAAGTTTCCAGTTTAAGTTTCTTTCAGATAGTGCCACCGACACACAGAACTGGCGACACTAGCAAAACAGCCAAGACTCAATTAATTGTTTACTTACTTGGCAGCTATAAAATCTATCAACTTCTCCCTTAATTTTCTATGTATGTATTTTGTGAGTTGGACGTGTGCCATGACGTGCCTATAGCGGTCAGAGACAGCTTGTGGTAGTCAGTTCTCTCTTCCCTCTCTTTGGGTCCAGTGTCAGACTTGGTAGCAGATATTCTTTACCCGCTAATCGATCTCATCAGTCTGAAAAAAATCTATGAATCTAAGCAAAAACTCGGGTAGAATTTTGGTTTTTTTTTTTGTTTTTTGTTTTGTTTCAGTAATTGATCTCAGGGTTTCTTTTATGCATAGTACGTGAGTGTGCTACCCTTGAGCTACATTCTTGGACCTCTTAAAAGTTTTTTTCCTGGGTACATGTGATGTAACTTGGATATGCTTTCATAGCTAAGAAATACAGTAATTCCATTAAGAAATACCTAGAATTTAATAAAAAATTTGTAATAGATTTAAAATTCATTTCTTAAAGATCTATAACACAAAGTTTACATCTTTCATGCATACAGTTGAGTTTTAGTATATTCAGAAAGTTACATACCTCATAAGGAACTCCACTGCCTTCTATTCTTCCCCGCCCTCTTTGTCCCACCCTGCCGATCCGCTTTGTCTCTCCTGGATGGTCCCTGACAGTGGCGTCACCAATGAGTAGCTTTTAATTCTCTCTGCTTCACTAGCACTGTGTTCAAGGTTCACTCACGTTGTAGTGTGTATCTATTTAATTTCTTCTAGTTAAATAAAATGCCATCATATGGAGAGAACAACTCTTCTTTATCCTTTGGTGTCTACTGAAGAAGCTTCTTCCTTTTGACTATTGTGAATGGACTGCTGTTAATGTTAACTTGTTCACAAGTTTTTTGGTTTTTTTTTCTTCAAACACCTGTTTTCAGTTTTTTCAATAAGTAACAAGACCGTTGTATGTTTAACTGAGGGAGGAACCACCAGATAGATATTCCTACAGTAGCAGCGAAATTGCCCATTCCCACCTGCCATATAAAGATTTAAGTTTTGTTTGTTTGTTTGTTTTTTGAGACAGGGTTTCTCCATGTAGGTTTTACTGTCCTGGAACTCATTCTGTAGACCAGGCTGTCCTTGAACTCACAGAGATCTGCCTGCCTCTGCTTCCTTAATACTGGGATTGAAGAAGTGTGCCACCACTGTCAGGCAATATCCAATTTCTTTTCTCTTCTTTTCCCTTTCTCCCTCCATTTTCCTCCTCTTCTCCCCTCCCGTCCTCTATCTTGCCCTCCCCTCCTATCTCTCTCTCCCCCCTGCCCCTCTTATGTATCTCTGACTGTCTGGAGTTTACTTTGTAGACCAGTCTAGACTTGAACTCACAGGGATTCCCCTGCCTCCGCCTCCCGAGTGCTGGGATTAAAGATGTATGCCACCACTTTTTTTCTGTCTGTGTCCTCTCTCCCCATTCTCTCATTCTCATGGGTCCTGGGGTGTGTTTATATTATGTGATGTATAGCTGAGGATGACTTGGGAGTTTCTGATTCTCCTACCTTTCTTTCCCAAGTGTTAGGATTACTGGTATTCACTTCCGTACCCAAATGAAATTTCCAACTTATTTACATCTTTGCCAGCAGTCATTTATGCTTTTGGTCTTTTGGTTTATTACATTCATCCTAGAAAATATCACTTTGGAGCTGGAGAAATGGATTAGCAGTTAAGAGCACTGATTGCTCTTCCAGAGGACCCAGATTCAATTCCTAGTACTCACGTGGTAGCTAGCCACTGTCTAACTCCAAGATTTGACACCCACACACAGCACACAGACATGCATGCAGGCAAAACACCAATGCACATAAAAGAAAATAATAAACTAAAAAAAAAGAAAATCCCAGTTTATTTCATTGTTATTTTAATTTATATTACCCTGATGGCTAATAATTTAAACAATTTTTTTTTTTTTTGATTTTTCGAGACAGGGTTTCTCCGTAGCTTTTGGTTCCTGTCCTGGAGCTAGCTCTTGTAGACCAGGCTGGCCTCGAACTCACAGAGATCCGCCTGCCTCTGCCTCCTGAGTGCTGGGATTAAAGGCGTGCGCCACCACTGCCCGGCTTAAACAATTTTTTTTTTTTTTTTTTGGTTTTTCGAGACAGGGTTTCTCTGTGGCTTTGGAGCCTGTCCTGGAACTAGCTCTGTAGACCAGGCTGGTCTTGAACTCACAGAGATCCACCTGCCTCTGCCTCCCGAGTGCTGGGATTAAAGGCGTGCGCCACCATCGCCCGGCAAACAATTTTTATATATCTATTTTGGAGAGATATCTACTTAAGGACTTATGCCCACTTTTTAGTTAGGTTAATTTTTATTTTATTATTTTTTAAAGATTTGTTTATTGTATAGTGTTCTGTCTGCATGTATGCTTGGACACCAGAAGAGGGCACCAGATTTCCTTACAGATGGTTGTGAGCCATTATGTACCTGCTGGCACTTGAAACTCAGGACCTCTGGAAGAGTAGCCAGTGCTCCCTTTCTGTACCTCCCTCCCCACCCAAACTCAGGGTTTCTCTATAGCTTTGGAGCCTTTCCTGAAACTCTAGGCTGGCCTCAAATTCATAGAGATCTGCCTGTCTCTGTCTCCCAGGTGCTGTAATTAAAGGCGTGTGCTATCACAGCCTGGCTCAGCCAGTTCTCTTAACCTCTGAGCCATCTCTCCAGCCCTAGACTAATTTTTATTGAGGTTTGTTGTTGTTGTTTTTGTTTTTTGTTTTTCAAGACAGGATTTCTTTGTAGCTTTGGAGCCTGTCCTGGAACTAGCTCTTGTAGACCAGGCTGGCCTTGAACTCAAAGATATCTGCCTGCCTCTGCCTCCTTAGTGCTGGAACTAAAGGCGTGTGCCACCACTGCCCAGCTTGAGGTCCTGGTTTTTTCTTTTTTGTTTTTTGTTTTTTGAGACAGGGTTTCTCTGTAGCTTTGGAGCCTGTCCTGGAACTCCCTTTGTAGACCAGGCTGGCCTCGAACTCACAGAGATTCACCTGCCTCTGCCTCCCGAGTGCTGAGATTAAAGGTGTGTGCCACCACCGCCTGGCTTTGAGGTACTTTTTTAAAAACAATTTTAGATTTACTTACTTTGTATATGTGAGTATTTTGTCTGCATGTATGTATGTATACCATGTGATGCCTGGTCCTGAGAAGGTTAGAAGAGTATGTCAGATTCCTTGTAGTTGGAATTACAGATGATTGTGAATCAGCCTGTGGCTGGGAATCAAACCTGGGTCCTCTGCAAAAGCAACAATTGCTCTTAACTGTTGAGTCAACTCTCCAACCCCAAGGGTTTTTGTTGTTGTTTTTTTTTTTTTTTTTTTGGTCTCACTGTGTAGCTCTGTCTGTCCTTGCACTCACTTTATAGGATCCACCTGCTTCTGCCTTCCCAGTGGTAGGATTCCTTAATTCCTTAGTCGTATCACTACTGTCCTGAGGTGAAATAAAATTTTGGAGGGCTGGAAGGATGGCTCAGGCATTAAGAGCATTTCCTTGTTTTCCAGAGGTCCTGAGTCCACATCCTTGTCCTTTTCAGGCACTCTCACATATGTGGCATGTTGACAGACAGACACACAGAAAGAAATCTAAAAATAAATAAAAATTTGAAGTTTATAATATTGTTGAGTAGTTGGTAAAAAAAAATTGAGACCCACCAGCCAAACTTGGCTTTTTTACAACCTATGAGCTATGAATACATTTTATGTATTTTTAATTATTGAAAAAAGTAAAAATGAACTGTGTTTTGTGATATGTAAAAACTGTGTTCCACTGGTATACCAGCCGTCCTTGTTATGTTTGTGGCTGTGGTGAGCAGTTGGAGCAGTGCTGCTGTTTAGGACTGCCAGCCCCACTGCTGCCTAGTGTCCCACTCACTTCCCGAGTGCCTCTCCCCATTCCAGTGCAAGACAAATGGCAAGGAGATATTCAGTAGCAAAGCTCTTACAGTTGTAAACCCAGACTTCAGTTGCAGCATTGTTCTTTAGGCTTTGATGCAGGCCCCAGGAAATTTCCACGCTCCATAGTCTATCTCACTCTGTAGCTGATTTTCTCCCAGACCTCTAACTGGAAGTGATGACTGCAGTGTAGTCACATCCGCAAATACAGATGCCAAGGGAGGATCCAATGCATCTATATATGCCTTCCAACTCACGGATTTTCCCAGCTAAAATCATGTGGGGCTGGCGAGATGTCTCATTGCATAACGTGCCTTGCCACTAAGCCTGTCAGCCTGAGATCAATCCCTGGGACCTGCATAGCGGAAGGAGAGAACCAACTTTTGAGGCGTCACCTCTGACCTTCATGCTTGTGCTGTGGCACAGTCATGCTTCTCCAATCCCCCAATAAATAAATAAAGATAATTAAAAAAATATGTTGTGAGCCGGGCGGTGGTGGCGCACGCCTTTAATCCCAGCACTCGGGAGGCAGAGGCAGGCGGATCTCTGTGAGTTCGAGGCCAGCCTGGTCTACAAGAGCTAGTTCCAGGACAGGAACCAAAAAGAGAAACCCTGTCTCGAAAATTTAAAAAAAGAAAAAAATGTTGTGCAGCTAGGTGTGGTGGCACACACTTTTAATCCCAGCACTCAGGAGGCAGAGATAGGAGGAACTCTGATTTTGAGGCCAGCCTGGTCTACATAGCAACTGCATAGAGAGACCCTGTCTCAAGAAGAAAAAGAAAAGCAAAAAACATGATGATAAATATATGTCAGTATTTGGCAGTAGAGATCACTACAAAAAACAACAAAAATGTGAAGTCTCACTTCAGATCAGCGATGATGTATAAGCATTTACAGCTGATCTAACATTGAATTCCAAGTTCCCTTCAGGAGAATTCTTTGGCTTGTTGGTTGGTTTTGTTTTTAGTTTTTTTGTTTTTTTCATTTTTGTTTTTGTTTTGTCTTTTTTAAGACAGGATTTCTCTTTATAACTTTGGAGCCTGTCCTGGAACTTTGTAGAACAGGCTGAACTCATACACCTGCCTCTGCCTCCTAAATGCTGGGATTAAAGTTGAGCATCACCACACCCAGCTGTTTGTATTTTTGAGACAGGATGTCTCTGTGTAGTCCTGGCTGTCCTAGAACTCTGTAGACCAGGCTGGCTTCAAGGTCATAGTCAAGGAAATTTAGAAAATATTTTGAATTATTAGAATTTACCTCAGAGGCCTTTACCTCAGTGATACATTAAATTCCCTATTAGTTTTTTTGTTTGTTTTTGTTTTGTTTTGTTGAGACAGGGTTTCTCTGTGTAGCCGTTTGTCCTGGAACTCACCATAGAGTGCTGGGATTAAAGATGTATGCCAGTACCTCCTTAGTTTATTCTAAGTTCTTGAACTATTGCTCTGTACTTAGGCCTATTATCAGTTCCTCTAATCTGCTGATCCCCTGCCCTTCCTGCAGTCCCTAAATAAAGCTATCTGCTACCCAGCCCACAGGTATATCTGATAATAAATACCATAGAAAGTTTTCAAGTTTTAGACTATATATTGTTTTATATGTGTACAAGCTTTAAGTTTAAGCTTTACTAGAATTTTTTTTGACAGGGTTAAGAGTATGCACTACTCTTGTAGAGGACCTGAGTTCAGTGCCCAGTACCCACATGTGCCGCCTCACACTGGCTGTAACTGCATCTCCAACAGCTCTGGCCTCCAAGGACACTCACACTCAAGTGCATATACCTGCGCACACACAATTAAAAGTAATTTTTTTGTTTGTTTTTTTTGGAGACAGGGTTTCTCTGTGGTTTTGGAGCCTGTCCTGGAACCAGCTCTTGTAGACCAGGCTGGTCTCGAACTCACAGAGATCCACCTGCCTCTGCCTCCCAAGTGCTGGGATTAAAGGCGTGCGCCACCACTGCCCGGCCTTAAAAGTAATTTTTAAAAACATTTTTTTTTTTTTGTTTCTTCCCTCACTTATTTGTATGTGTGTACACAGTGTGTCTGTCTGCATGGGTGAGTATAGGTCAGAGGATAACATTTGGGAGTTGGTTCCCTTATTTCCACCATGTTCATCCTGATGGCCTAACTCAGGTCTTTGGGCTTGTAGGCAGGCATCTTTACTGCTGAGCTATTATCCAGCCCCAAATTCTGCAACTTAGTTTCATATTATAGTCACAACTATTCTCATTATTTTTTTTCCTCTGGGTAGTCATAGGAATGGCATTATAAGTTAATGAATATGTCTTATCATTCTGCTGTCTTATTTCTCTGATTCTCTGGTATGAAATGGGTTCATGAGACTCTGCCGCCAGGCCAGGTGGTGGGCCTTTAATCCCAGCACTCAGGAGGCAGAGGTAGGCTGATCTCTGTGAGTTCGAGGCCAAAGTGATCTACAGGACGAGTTCCAGGATAGGCTCTAAAACTACAGAGAAACCCTGTCTCAAAAAACAAACGAAAAGACTCTACTTCCAGAAAATATATGTAAAACTTAATAAGCACTCCTTATAACAAACTGTACTAAAAATGACTTTAAAGAAATTTTGCGGTTTCTTTTTAATATGACATACTCTTGCGAGAGAGGGTAGGGAGCCAATATGAATGGATCTACCTCCAAGTTCAAATAAACTTCAGTGATCTTCAGGTGTGACAGTATATGCCCTTAATCTCAGCATTTGGGAGGCAGAGGCAGGATCTCTGTGAGTTCAAAGCCAGCCCTGTCTACATTATCAGGAAGACACAGAGAAATCCTATCTCAAAAAAAAAAAAAAATCTTGCTGGTGATTTTTTTCCCCCTGAATAGTGTTGGGGATTGAACCCATAGCCTCAGGCATGCTACACAAGCATCTCCCGCTGTACTACATCCTACATCATTAGTCTCCAGACGTCTTTTGTTCAGTATTGTTGACAGTGATCACCCTGGAGACAAGTATGGACCTTTGTGTGGGGTGCGTTTGTCTATACATGTGACCAGAGATTGATGTCAGGATGTTTTTCCTCAATTATCATCATACTTTGTTTTGTTTGTTTTTGTTTTTCAAGACTGGGTTTCTCTGTGAAACATTCCTGGCTGTCCTGTAACTCTCTCTGAAGACCAGGCTAGCCTCGAACTCACAGAGATTCACCTGCCTCTGCCTCCTAAATGCTGGGATTAAAGGCATGCACCAGCACCGCCCAACTCCTTCATATTTTTTGAGATAGGCTCTCTCACTAAACCTAAAACTTGCTCTTTCATCTAGTCTTGTTGACCAGCATGCTCAGAGACCTGCCTGTCTCTACTCTAGCACTAGGTTTTCAGACATGGGTCTATGCCAGGCTTTTACATAGCTTCTATAGATCCAGACTCAGGTCTTCATGCTTCTGCCGAAAGTACTGACTGAGCTATCTCAATAGCTCCATGAACCTTATTCTTGGGTAATCAGATATTTTATCCTTTATATGTCCTAAAATAATTAAGGAATTTGCCAAATAAATTTCTCACCATTACTTATATGTTTTATAAATCTCAAAAAGACAAGATTTACTTTCAAAATGTAAATAATCTTATAATGGCAACTAAGTAAAAGTCATATACTTTCTAACCAGTGAAATTTTGTAAGCTATTTGTGAATAATCTCATTTTTTACCCAACTTTTTACATCTGCTTGGAGTGAATAAAAACATTGAGTTCTTTTGCCTGAGCTTATAACTCAGTGCTTGCTTAGCAGAAGGCTCTGGGTTTGATGCCCAGCATGTATTTATTCTGGTATGCACACATACACAGAACCAGGCCTGATGTCATATGCTTGTAATCCTAGCACTCAGGCTGAGGTATGATGATTCAAAGTTTGAGACTAGCCTGAGCTATATTATTGCAAGGCCATGTGTCAGCAAAAAGGGGGAAGGGAGAGAAAGATAGAACATAATTAAAGTCATGGGCTTGCTTTGCTGTTCATGCTGGGTCGGACATGATCCAGTTACTTGGGAGGCTAAACTTGGGCAATTAAGTGAGACCTTGACTCAAAATACAAAGTAAAAAAGGTGGCTGGAGTAAACTGCACAAGTGTGAGGGTCTGAGTTCAGATCTTCAGAACCCACGTAAAGCTGGATACACTAGCCTGTGTCTATAATCCCAGTGCTTCTCTGTCAAAAAGTGAAGGTGAGAAAGGAAAATTCCCATAAGCAGACAATAGACTCTGTCTCAGACAAGGTGAAGATGAGCACTGACAGGCAAACTGTACTCTGATTTGTACATGTAAGCACCATGGCACATGTACAAAATATGGGGGGGGGGGTGAAGTTTAAAAAGGATTGCAGAAAAACTGAGCGGTGGTTGTGCATGCTTTTAATCCCAGCACTCAGGAGGCAGAAATAGGTGGATCTCTGTGGCCAGCTTGGGCTACAAGAGCTGGTTCTAGGACAGGCTCCAAAGCTGTACAGAGAAACCCTGTCTTGAAAAACCAGGAGTTAAAAAAAAAAAAAAATAAGAAAAGATTGAGGAGATGGCACAGTTATAGAGTGTTTGCCTAGCAAGCCGTAGGTTCGGTCCTCTATGCTTAAAAGAAAAAAAGGAAATTGCTTAGCTTCGGTTCTTTATGTTATCAGTTTTATTTATTTATTTTTATTTTTAAGATTTATTTTAGCCGGGCGGTGGTGGCGCACGCCTTTAATCCCAGCACTTGGGAGGCAGAGGCAGGTGGATCTCTGTGAGTTCGAGACCAGCCTGGTCTACAAGAGCTAGTTCCAGGACAGGCTCCAAAACCACAGAGAAACCCTGTCTCGAAAAAAAAAAAAAAAAAAAAAAAAGATTTATTTTATTATGTATACAATGTTCTGTCTGTATGCCTGCAGGCCAGAAGAGGGCACCAAACCTCATTGCAGATGGTTGTGAGCCACCATGTGGTTGCTGGGAATTGAACTCAGGACCTATGGAAGAGCAGGCAATGCTCTTAACCACTGAGCCATCTCTCCAGCCCCCCATGTTATCAGTTTTTGATGTTAAATAAAAACTATCAAAAGTTTTCTAAACTTTGTGAAAAATGTATTTTAAATCATTTTGTTTCTTTTCTCACTGTTGTGTAGATGAAACCAGCTTGTATAAAAGCCCTCACTCGTATATTTAAAATATCCGATCAAGATAATGACGGCACTCTGAACGATGCCGAACTCAACTTCTTTCAGGTAACTGTCTTTAGCTTCAGATTAAGAATGGTTAGATTAGCAGTATGCCACTAAGCAACCTGTTTTCTTATCTGCAAAGCGATCACGTTCAACTATTAAATCTTAACTTATGAAAAGCCTATTATGCCTAGGAACTGAGACTTTTTTGATAATTTGGGGTTGTGGTATTCAGTGGGTGTGTGAAGAATGATGAACTCTGAAGAGCTGTGCTTTCTGGATTTTGTATTATGTGACCACACAAAGACTGTATGTTTCTGAAAGAGAACGAGGAGTGTGACAGGGTTCTTTCTTCAAGTAGGACATACTTTGCTTAAATAATAAGAAATAGAGATGACATTTACTTGTTTATTTTGGTTGAAGCACTTAGTTTTTTTAAATAAGCACTTTTGTATTTGTGTATTATATGATGGTTTGTTTTTACATTTATTTTATTTTATGTTTTTTGCTAGAGAATTTGTTTCAATACTCCTTTAGCTCCTCAAGCTCTGGAAGATGTCAAGAATGTGGTCAGAAAGCACTTAAGTGACGGTGTGGCTGACAGTGGGTTGACGCTGAGAGGTAGGGGATGGCTTCTTCATCACTTTCTCCTCAGGGGCCTTACATGTAGGGCCAACACTGCATCAATCGTATTTCTGCCCATTTCCTACCCCTTTAAATTTAATATTTCCAATTAGTATTATTTATACGTTAGGGAAATGTTAGTATTGGTGGGAGATTATTATCTTTATTGTCAGTATAAATTAGAGGTAGGGATATTAGTTAGATTAGCTATGCAGACAATATGAGGGAAAGATACATACAACAAACATGTTACATGTTATATGTTACATGTAACAGGCATGTTACATATTAAGCCGTCTTTAGGAAAAAATTACTTTTAGGGACTGTGTATATGAGTCAATTTTCCAATTGTAGTGTTTCTTGTTGAGTATATTGCTGAATTATGGTGTTGTAATTTTTAAAAAATTCCATGAGGAGAAGTCACACTGTGCAACAAGGCTCACATAGGAGAATTAATGAAAGAGAAGAGAGAAGGGAGCAGCGAGGGGGGCAGAGACCAGACCCTGGGGACAGGAGTGGCAGAAGACAAAGGGGAGGAGGAAGAGAGGGGGGAGAGAAAGGAGAGAAAAAGAGACTGAAGGTGAGCAGTAGCACAGGTGCACAGGAGGTGCTTCTAGTACCTGCAGCTGAGAACTGTCCTGTCAGGACCCTAAGGGCAGGCCAGTACAGATGCCTGAATACTAACATATGCTGTAATAAAAAATGAAATTAAAGCCCAGACTTTTCCATTATAGAAGTATGTGAGGGGGCCTGTACATCATTCTCATTTGTTTTCATCATGTGGCTCTGGCTGTCATTGTGCTCCTTTAGATGTTACTTTGTCTCTTTTGTCCATTGCTTGCTCTTGCAGAGCTGGGTGTTTATGGGAAATGAGTCTGAAGTGAGCTCTTCCAGACACTTGAGTGCTCACAAATCCAGCTCACATTGTATGCTTTCCTCCCTGCCATAGTTAACAGTCTTCACATCAATTGTATTTACTGATTTACTTTATTTCAGGTTTTCTCTTTTTGCATACACTTTTTATCCAGAGGGGAAGGCATGAGACTACTTGGACTGTGCTCCGACGATTCGGTTATGATGATGATCTGGATCTGACGCCTGAGTACTTGTTCCCCCTGTAGGTACCTCGGCTTTCTGATTTATCTCACTTGCCAAGTATTTTTAAGTTTTATTTTGTTTATGCATAATTCTTAAGTGCCTTGTGACTAATTTAGAATTATAGGCAGTTTCTCAACTTTGGCACTCTGACATTTTGGAACAGAGAATATTTTGAGTCTCTCTATTTAGTTCTAGCTGTCCTGGAACTCACACTGTAGGCCAGGCTGGCCTAGAACTCAGAGATCTGCCTGCCTCTGCCTTCCAAGTGCTGAGATTGAAGGCATGGTGCCACCATGCCTGATCAGAAAATTCTTTATTGTAGAGATTGTCCTGTCCTCTTCACTATAGGATCATGGTGAGCAGATGCTTAAATGACAGTAATACCTCTTCTTTCAGTTGTGACAAGCGAAAATGTCCTTTCATAAGCAAAATCATCCACAGTTGAGAGTTGGTACTTAATACAGCACTATGTAATAAGCACTATTTTTTTCTCTTTCCTTTTTGTTTTTTGAGACAGGGTTTCTTTGGGCAACAGCTCTGGCTTTTTTGTAAACCAGCTTGCTCTGTAGACCAGGCTGCCCTTGAACTCACAGAGATCCCTGTGCCTCTGCCTCCCAAATGCTGAGTTAAAGGTGTGAACCACCACCACCTGGCTACTTTTCTTTATCTATTTATTTACTTAGTTGAAATTTTGTTGTTTTAAGGTAGGTTTTCACTGTGCAGATGAGGCTGGCCTTGAACGGCCTTTGCTTTTCAAGTGTTGGGATTACAGATTTGTGCCCCATACCCAACCTTACAAGTCTTTTGAAAAACTTTTATTGAGAACAGAAGGAATAAAGATACTGTGTAATCATAGTTTTAGAGTCAAAAAATGATGCTTCCCCCTCCCCTTTTGGGTTTTTTTTGTTTGTTTGTTTGTTTGTTTTTTTGAGGCAGGGTTTCTCTGTGTAACAGCCCTGGCTGTCCTAGAACTAGCTCTACAGACCAGGCTGGCCTCGATTCCCCATCACTTTTATGGCCTATTTTTAATTCATGTTCAGCATTTTCTTCCTGAACAACTGATGTGTGTAGATATTTTCCTTTGGTAATACTGTTTGAGTCTTATATATTTAAATGCGGCCTCAATGATGCCCTCTCAGGAGAGACTGGTTGTGGGTGCCTTTTCTCTCCTTTTGGGGATTGTGGTCTGTCATAATTGGGCCTTGATATCTTCTGGCCTTTCTTTCTTCCCTTTTACTCATATTTTACCTTCAGGGTACCACTTCTCTGTCTAAGAATCACACCTCCAGCTGTATGTATAATTGATTAGATTACTGGTCCAATTCTATGTTCTAGGTTGAAACTTAAGGAACCGAATGTCGGCTAAAGTTCAACATAGTTTTTCAATACACACATACTGAACGGTTGAGTTTATCTTCCCTATGCTGTTATGTGGATGGATACATTCTGCAGGAGATTATTCTTACTGTGGGGATGCATGTGTGAGTGTGACATCAGAAGAGGACATTGGTTTTCCTGCGCCATCATTCTCCTACTCATTCTTTTTTTTTTTAATATTTATTTATTTATTTATTATTTGTACAACATTCCTTCCATGTGTGCCCGCAAGCCAGAAGGGGGCGCCAGGTCTCATTATAGATGGCTGTGAGCCACCATGTGGTTGCTGGGAATTGAACTCAGGACCTCTGGAAGAGCAGTCAGTGCTCTTAACCACTGAGCCATCTCTCCAGCCCCTACTTGTTCTTTTGAGATTGGTTTCTTGCTGAACCTGGAGCAACTCTGGCAGCCAGCAAGCCCCCTTGATAAACTTCTTTCCATTTTACTCCGAACCTAGCCCTGGGGTTATAGGTGTTTATGTTACGAAACCCAACTTCTTATGTGGGTTCTGGGGACTTGACCCCACTGAGCTGTCTCTTCAGTTCCAATTATTACTTCAAAAATTTTTTATTTGTCTGGATATTTTGCCTGCATGAATGTCTCTGCACCATGTGTATGTTTGGTACCCAGAGAGGTTAAAAGAGGGCATCTGATACCCTGGAACTGGAATTACAGCAGATGGTGGTTAGCCATCATGTGGGTGCTGGGACTTAAACTGGGATCCTCTGGAAGAGTAGTCTTACATACAGCCTGATCTTAAGGAGGCGTTTTCTCAATTGGGGCTCCTCTCCAATAACTCTACTGTGTCAAGTTGATGTAAACTAGCCAGCACACCTAAAAATAAAAATTAGCCGTGGTGGTATTATGCTCCTTCTGCCCCAACACTTGTGAAGCTGAGACAGTATTCAGAGTGAAAGGAAAAGTATCCGCTCAGCACCCACGATGATGTTCTCAGACCAAGTTCTCAGCACAAAGATTTATTTGCCCCAGAGGGACAGAGGGCAGGGATGGGATAAGAGACAAGGAGAGGAGATGGAGATTGAGGGAGAAGGGAAAGAGGGCAGAGGTATTTGTCACAGAGGGCAAAGGATTGCCTCTGGATAGAGAGGTAACAGATGTGGTACATAGGAACATGGCAGTTTATAAAGGTATAAGGGGAAACCCTGTGTTAGGATGACATATCTAATTTTAACTGGGATGTTAATCAAGTGAGCCAAATGGGGCTTCTGATTGCTGGACTTCAATACTTTGATAGATGGACCTTGGTAGTCAGCTCAAGAGAAGGAAGTGGAAGATAGAAGGACCTTGGTGACTAGCTTTAAGAAAGTAATATAGGGACTGGAGGGATGGCTTAAAGGTTAAAGCAGTAGCTGCTCTTCCAGAGGACCTGGGTTCAATTTCCAGCACCCACATGGCAGCTCACAACTGTCTGTAATTCCAGTTCTACACGATGTGGCACCTCACACACTCATACAAATATACATGTAGCAAAATACCAGTGCAGATAAAATAGAAATAAATTGTTCAAAAAAAAAAAGGAAATTTTAAAAAAGAAAAGGAATGTAATCTACCAGATTTTAACAAGGCAGAGGGAGTGGGGAGAGGGCAAGGTTTGCCAGAGCCACATGCTGGAGTGAGCTAATGTCCCTTCAGAGTCCAGGGTCATTTTGATCTGTGTAGTTCTGGGCCAGTCTTGTCTTAATAATGACATCCTGCCTCAAAAATAAATGAACAAACAAATGAAAAACTCCAAAGCAGCAAATAAACAAAAATAATTTTTAAAAATTCTAAAGTAGAAAGCATGTTTTGTTTTTGTCTTCTGAGCACCTAACCTTTGACAGTTGTTAAATACTATCTCCATGTTTCAACTCATTACAATGTTGCCATTAGGGAGGAGCTGGAGGGATAGCTCAGTGGTTAAGAGCACTAGTTGATCTTACAGAGATATTTGAGTTCAATTCCCAGCAACCACATGGTGATTCACAACCATCTGTGATGAGATATGGCGCCCTCTTCTGGCCTGAAGGTATACATGCAGACAGAATATTATATACATAATAAATCTTTTTTTAAATGTTGCCATTAATATTAAACCTATAGTGTGACTTATATTACTGAATATATGTGTATATATATATATTTTTTCTTTCTTTCTTTGTTTTGTTTTTATGTAGATTTTCTCTGTGTAGTCCTGACTCTCCTGGAACTCACTCTTAAGACCAGGCTGACCCAGAACAGAGATTTGCCTGTCTCTGACTCCTGAGTGCTGGGATTAAAGGCCTGTGCCACCACTGCCCAGCATGAGTATTTATATGTATTTTATGTATGTGAGTGCCTAATTTTCATCCATACCAGAAGATGGAATCAGATGCCATTACAGATGGTTGTGAGCCACCATGCTGAGGATTGAACTCAGGAACTCTGGAAGGACAGTCAGGTGCTCTTAACCATCAAGCCACCTCTCCAGCCCCAAATATATTTTTATAAATTCATAAAAATATAGTCTATTACCAAAAAATAAAAAAATCCATGAAAACTTAGAACTAGAAGACAATTACCTTTATGTTCATTACCTACACTCAGTCCTTCCCTATCCCTAATACTGACTGACCATTTCTTGTCTTCTTCTGCATGTTATATTGTACCCACCTGTACATTTGTTTATATATAATAGGGTAAGAATTCAACAATCAAACTGTAAAATCTGCTGGTTGTGGTGATGCATGCCTTTAATCCCAGCATTGGGGAGGCAGAGGCAGGTGGATATCTATGAATTTGAGGCCAGCCTGAGCTATAAGAGCTAGTTCCAGGACAGCCAGTGCTACACAAAGAAATTCTATCTTGAAAAATAAACAACAGCCAGGCGATGGTGGCGCACGCCTTTAATCCCAGCACTCGGGAGGCAGAGGCAGGCGGATCTCTGTGAGTTCGAGACCAGCCTAGTCTACAAGAGCTAGTTCCAGGACAGGCTTCAAAACCACAGAGAAACCCTGCCTCGAAAAACCAAAAAAGAAATAAACAACAGTAACAAAAAACAGCTGCCTTTTTACATGTGTGCTGGGGGATGGAACTCAGGTTCTGATGTTTTTATGACAAGAATTTTAATGACTGAGACATCTCCCCAGCCCCTATCTTTAATATTCATTTATTTGTACGTGTGTCATATGTGTGACTTTGGCTTATATGTGTGAACATGTTTATGTATGAGGGTGGGTATGTGTCATGCTACATGTTTGGAGGTCAGGGCACATCGTTAGGTGTTGGTCTTTGCCATCTACCATTTTTTTAATTCAAATACATATATATATTAATACATTTATTTAGTTAGTTGATTAGTTAGTGTGATCAGAGGATTACAGGCACCTGCACCTGTAACATCTTTTGGCCTCTGTTTTGTTGTTTGTTTTCAAGACAGGATTTCTCTGTGTAGCTCTGTCCTCAGACTTGCTCTATAGACCAGGATGGCCTCAAACATAGAGTTTCACCTGCCTCTGCCTCCTGAGTGCTGGGACTAAAGGCGACCATTACCTCGCCTGTTTTTTTAAACATGGATATTGTTGATTCAAATTTAGTTTTTAGACTTGCTCAGCAAGTGCTTTTAGTCATCTCCTGGCTCCTTTTTAAATATTCTGTGTGTGTGTGTGTGTGTGTGTGTGTGTGTGTGTGTGAAAGAGAGAGAGAGAGAGAGACAGAGAGAGAGAGAGATTGAGAGAGATTGGGTCTAATTTTGTACAGGCTAGCTGAAGATGCCCTTGAATGCTTGATCCCCCTGTCCCCACCTCTTGTGTGCTTGGATTATAGACATATGCTATGACCCCCAATTTATGTTGTTCTGGGAATGAAGTTGAGGGCTTTGTGCATAGACAAGCATTCTACCAGCTGAGCCACATTCCATCCTATAATCAGAATTTGTAAAGTTATTTCAACCTTCCTAATAATATTTAGTAAAGTATGTATATGTCCGTTTGTAATGGACATTATTAATAATTATTATGAGGAATGCCATAACTACCCCAGAGACTTTTCTCTGAGAATGTCTATATGACTTCAGAGATGCTATCTTTGCTCATGCTGCCATCCCACGAAAATACTTATTTTAATTATTTTATTCAGTTTTCATATTAAATTTTAATATTTGATTAATGATTTATTCTTAATTTTTTTCATCAACAGGCTAAAAATACCTCCTGATTGCACTACTGAATTAAATCATCATGCGTATTTGTTTCTCCAAAGCACCTTTGACAAACATGATTTGGTAAGCCTTTGCCTGCAGTTTTCCAAAGCACGTGGTCAAATATTTTTCTATGAGTGGTTTTCTTTTATCCTTTGAGCTACCCAATGTTTATGAGAGAGAGAAATTGGGTTTTCAGCCTGAACACCAAAACAACAAAGCAGCCAGCCACTGTGGCTCTTACCTTTACCCCAGTCTGAAAATGGCAGTCCTGCCTCCAGGAATCTCATAATGAGACTGTGTGTGAGAACTGTCTCTTCCCTTCTTCTAATCTTCTCTAGTGCTGGGATTAAAGGCATGAACCACTACCACCTGGTTTCTATGGCAAACTAGTGTGGCTACTGGGGATTAAAGGTGTGTGTTACCACTGCCTGTTCTGTAAGGCTGACCAGTGGGGCTGTTTTACTGTCTGATCTTCAGGCAAGCTTTATTTATTACAGTTCTGTTGGATTTTTGGGTTTTTGTTTTGTTTGGGTTTTTTTTTTCTTTTCTTTTTTATTTATTTTATTTTATTTTTTTTGTTGTTGTTGTTGTTGTTTTCAAGACAGGGTTTCTCTGTAGCTTTGGAGCCTGTCCTGGAACTACCTCAGGTAGACCAGGCTGGCCTCAAACTCACAGAGATCTGCCTGCCTCTGCCTCCCAAGTGCTCAGATTAAAGGTGTGCGCCACCACCACCCGGCTGTTTTGTTTGTATTGTTTTTAAGGATGGAAAAAAACCCTAGTTTTCTGGTAGACTGTTTCAAAATGTGAGGAAATGCTTTTTTTTTTTTTTTTTGGAGACAAGGTTTTTCTGTTTAATAGCTCTGCCAGACCTTGCTGGCTTTGAACTCACAAAGATCCACCTGTCTCTGCCTCCTGAGTGCAGGAATTAAGAGTGAGCACAATCACTGCCTGACTCGAGGAAATGTCTTAATAAAATTCCCAGCAACCACATCACAAGCATCTGTAATGAGATCTGGTGCCCTCTTCTGGCCTGGAGGTGTACAGGCGGGAGAAACATTGTTAAGTAAATAAATCTTTTGTTTGTTTGTTTGTTTGTTTTTCGAGACAGGGTTTCTCTGTGGCTTTGGAGCCTGTCCTGGAACTAGCTCTGTAGACCAGGCTGGTCTCGAACTCACAGAGATCCACCTGCCTCTGCCTCCCGAGTGCTGGGATTAAAGGCGTGCGCCACCATCGCCTGGCAAGTAAATAAATCTTTTTTTTTGGCTTGGGTGGTTGTGGTACACACTTTTAATCCCAGCACTGTCTGGAAAAATAAACAGGAAAACATAGAAGAAGTTCTTATTTTGGGGAAGTTTTTCTATGCAGCCCTGGCTGTTCTGAAACTCACTCTGTAGACCAAGCTGGACTTGAATTTACTTAGATCCACCTGCCTCTGCTTCCCAAGTGCTGGGATCAAAGGTGTGTTCCACTGTGCCTGGCAAAAGTCCTCAAACCAAAGTTTTACTAGACTGGGTAGCTTGTTTGGGGATTTTTCTGTGGGTATCTGAATGTCATGTTACTTCCTTAATGTGTCTTCAGGACAGAGACTGTGCTTTGTCACCTGATGAACTTAAAGATTTATTTAAAGTTTTCCCTTACATCCCTTGGGGACCTGATGTAAATAACACAGTGTGCACGAATGAAAGAGGCTGGATAACTTACCAGGGGTTCCTTTCCCAGTGGACGTGAGTATAGAGTTCACCTCTTTGCTGTTGCACTTGTCATTTTGTATGTCTGTCGAATTTAGGAAATCCTTCAATCCTAATTTCCCTCTAAGCAGCATGACTCTGAGATGAACTATGGAAGTTTGTAAGTTTTTGAGAAGTTGCTATATTCTTGTAGGAAATGGTAGCATTACGTGAAAATTAAACTAAATTTTATACTTTTTATTTGATTAAGGGAATTGGAGCTGTTGTTACTGTTTCAGCAAATGGAGAGCAGCGTGCTTTACTGGGCACTAGAGTTTGTATTCTTTGTTTTAAATGATTTTTTTTAAATATTTATTATGTATACAATATTCTGTCTGTGTGTATGCCTGAAGGCTAGAAGAGAGCACCAGACCTCATTACAGATGGCTGTAAGCCACCATGTGGTTGCTGGGAATTGAACTCAGGACCTTTGGCAGAGCAAGCAATGCTCTTAACTGCTGAGCCATCTCTCCAGCCCTGTTTTAAATGATTTTTAATTCTCTATAAAAGTTAATAAGGATATGTTTAAAACCTACTTAGAGCATGGTTGGCATTGTGCCAAGAATGTGTAAGGACTTCTCTGTTCAAATATGATGTCATTATTATTTTAGCATTGCTGGAAACTTCTTTTTTTTAGATGATTTAGATGTGTTGAGGAAAACCAGGCTCCTCCTTAAGGAAGGGTACCTGAGGCATACTCTACAGCATTCTCTCTCTCTTTCTCTCCCTCTTCTCTCTGCACCACCACTCCTCCATCTCTGTCTCTCTCCCTCCCTTCCTTTCCTTTCCCCTGCCCTCTCTACTCCCTCCTTCCTCCCCACTACCTCCCTCTTCGTACCTTTTTTTTTCTTGGTTGTGAGCCTTTAACAGCTGAGACATCTCTCCCACCCTGTCTCCCTTCTCTGAGTTCAGGTCTTATCTATCCCAAGCTGGCCTGGAATTTACTATGTACCTGAGATTGACCCTGAACTCCTAATCCTCCTGCCTTTACCTCATAAGTGACTGGGATTAAACCTTATTTTATGTGCTGCTAGGGATCAAATTAAAGATTCTACCAACTGAGCTACACCCCAAACTCTTCCATCCCCCAAGTACATAAGAAGGATCTATTTCGGTTACTCTCAGGAGGTATATTTTACATTTCTGTCAAACCTTTTCATATCTGCTTAGGTTTTGTCTGGTCAGTGTACACAAGGCATTATGTTAGCCTGGGAAGCAGATAATATGATATGATATCCGTGGTGTAGGTTGTGCCAGTATTCATCTGTGCAGCAGCTCATTGCACAGGGCTGCCTTCTCCGGCAGGTGGAATAGAGGAAGTCCCCCTTATCCTGTGGTTTCCTACCAGCTTTACTATGGGAATGACAGTGTAGGGAAAGTTATGATCGGAGAGGCTGGGGAGATAGCTCAGTTGGTAAAGTGCCTAGAAGGACCCAAATTTTATTTTCAGAACCCATGTAAAACAGTACAGATTTGTCACGTCCTTATCATCCGCTCAGTGAAGGTGGACGCAGGCAGACAGATTCCTGAACCTCACTGGCCTTCAGCTTAGCTTTCTTGGGAAGTTCCGATTAGTGAGAGACTCAAAAAAGGAGGTGAACAGCTCCTCTGGCCTGCACACATGTGGACACCCACCTTTACACTTCTTACATACAGACACATACACACAGAGTCATAGTTGAACATATAAGACAATAGAACAAACTGACAAGTATTATCTGAAACCTAACAGTGGGTAAATTTTTTTTGAATTATTGGAATTTTTTTGTGAATGTTCATTTAGGACATAAACGTTGTTAACTTCCTGGTTTTAGGCTCACAACCTATTTAGATGTACAGCGTTGCCTAGAGTATTTGGGCTATCTAGGCTATTCCATACTGACGGAACAAGAGTCTCAAGCTTCAGCCATTACAGGTAAGCATATAAGGATGCTATTCAGTGATGTGAGAGTCCCCTCTGTGTGTTGTGATTACCATTAATGAATAAAGAAACTGCTTTGGACCTATAGCAAGGCAGAACCTAGGTAGGCAGGGAAAGCTAGGCTGAATGCTGGGAGGAAGATGGGTGGAGTCAGAGATGCCATGGAGCTGCCACCAGAGTCAGACAAGCCAAAACTTTGCTGGTAAGCCACTGCCACGTGGCAATGCACAGATTAATAGAAATGGGTTAAATTAATATGTAAGCCAATAAGAAGCTAGAGCTAATGGGCCAAGCAGTGATTTAATTAATACAGTTTCTATGTGATTGTTTTGGGGCTGAGCAGCTGGGAACCAACAAGCGGCTCACTTCCTCCTACAGTTCAGCTCATGTCTATGAATTATTTTTTAACTCCAGTTCGGGGGCTGGGGGGAGTGTAGCTCAGTTGGTAGAGTGCTTGCCTAGTGTGAATGAGGGTTTTATCCCTAGTGCTTGCTGTATAAACTGGGAATGGTGATGCATACCTGTAATACCAGCAAAATTTCAATGCCGTTCTCAGCTACAAATCCAGTTTGAGGCCAACCTGTGCTATGTGAGAACCCTCTCTCAAAACAAAAACAGACCTGGACAGATGGCTCCGTGGAAAAGAGCCCTGACTGTTCTTGCACAGGACCTTTGTTGGATTCTCAACACCCCCATGGTGCCTCATAGACATCTGTAACTATTCCTAGGGATCCAGCATTCTCTTCTGACCTCCATGACCACAAAGCACACACATACATAAATGCAGACAAAACACCCATACACATAAATAAGTTTTTAAATGAACAAGAACAAAACCATTGCATTGAACACAAAAGCTATGAGTACTTACACAGGTTCTGCACACCATTGGTACCGTCTACCTCGGGGGTTTGTGAAGCCTCACCCCTCTCTGAGGATGTGTAGGTAGTTAATAGTTGCTGGGAAGAGGAGAAGACATTTTCTTTAGGGGTGTGGCCACTGACAAGAGTGAGATGCCATTCCTTATAAATAACTCCTCATGTTCCTGTAAGCAACACTAATGAGTCATTAGAAAACAAAAACATGAAAATGAGGCTGGAGAGAAGGCTCAGTGGTTAAAATCACAGGCTGCTCTTCTAGAGGTCCTAGGTTCAATTCTCAGCATCTACATGGCAGCTCACATCTGTCTGTAATTCTAATTCCAGGGGATCCAACACCACCACACAGACATACATGAAAGCAAAACACCAATGCACATGAAATAAAAATAAATCAATTTTTAAAAAGGACATGAAAGACTGGTCAGAAAGGAGACGGGGATCAGTGAGAGTGGAAAAGAAATGAGAGGAAATTGGGAAGGATAAATATCATAATGTACTATATACATATGTGAAAATGAGACCCATTATTATTAATATATACTGATATAAATGTTTAAAATGGATTTAGAAATTTGAACAAAGTTATCATGAGGCAAAAAAATAAGAACAAATCATTTTCAAGTATTGCAGAGTGAAGATAAACTTATCTCATTTTATGTCTTTATTAGTTTTGCTCATGACTTGACAGTTTCTTTTTATTATTTATCAAAGGGGTTAGAGTTCATTAGCTTCTCTTCTATTCCCTGGTACTCCAATGATGAAAGTGAGGAAGAGGTCATCCTCAGCTAATAGGGACTTGGATGCTAGTCTAGGTGACATGAAATCCTGCCTCAAACTTTCTCCACCTAACCCATCCCCAAAGGAAAGAAATGTGGTGCTTTATTGTGCTAATTGCATAGCTTTGACTTTGTTTTGTTTTCTTTTTTGGTTTTGTTTTGTTTTGTTTTTTGGTTTCTTGTTTTCATTTTTTTCTGTAGCTTTGGAGCCTTTCCTCCTGGAACTCACTCTGTAGACCAGGCTGGCCCCACCTCCCGCGTGCTGGGATTAAAGTCCTATGCCACCACCACTGGGCTTTTTTTGTTTGTTTGTTTGTTTTGAGACAGGGTTTTTCTGTGTAGCCCTGGCTGTTCTGGAACTCACTCTATAGGCCAGCCTGGCCTCCATCTCAAAGATCTGGTGGGATTAAAGGCTTGGACCACCACCCAACATTATGTTTGTTTGTAAATCAAACATTTCTAAAAGTGAAAAATGCAACAATACCTAATCTTATAATTTTATAGATTGTGGGATAGAGGTTTAGTGAGTCTTAGTGGTACGTGTTCATGTTTTTGGTTTTGTTTTGTTTTTAGTAACAAGAGATAAAAAGATTGACCTACAGAAAAAACAGACTCAGAGAAATGTGTTCAGATGTAATGTAATTGGAGTGAAAGGCTGTGGGAAAAGTGGAGTTCTTCAGGCTCTTCTTGGAAGAAACTTAATGGTGAGGATTGTCAGAATATAATTTTTTCTAACAAATATTTATAAGTTTACAAAAGTTTTTGTAGGCATTATCCCTTCTTGGTAATTATTAGAAGTTTTGATCAGTCTACTTATATTAGTGCTATACAATCTAAACTGTAACAATTGGTACACCGAGAACTTGGAGTCTGAGGCTAGCCTTGGAACATAGGTCAGTTTGAGCTACTTAGTGCAAACAAAGTAACAGTAATCCTGTTGAAATATCTATCTTGCCCAGGACAGGCTCCAAAGCTACAGAGAGACCCTGTCTCTGGGGAAAAAAAAGAAAAAGAAAAAAGAAATATCTATCTGGCTTCACTGGTGTTAGCTCTCTTTTGGAAAATCAATATTTAGATAGAGATTAAATGACTGCACACATAAAAGCACCTAATGGAGTGTGGCATGAAGTTCATTATCAAATAAGTGCTGATACTTAGTTCTGACTATTTCCTTGACTAAGAATACTGTTTACATAGTGTTCTCATGTGAGACCAGATTGCACTATGAGAATTGTCAGCAGATGGCTCCAGAATCTGCTTACTAATTCCGTTTGCTACCTCTTCAGCTACTGCTTTTACTTTATGCAAAATAAATGCACCTTTTGTCTAAGACTCTCAGAGCTAAGAAATATAAAACCAGTATCCTGTTGTTACTGATAAACAGCAATCTAGAGAGGGATGAATGTGTTTTTGTTTGTTACATACCCACACATGGACAAAGGTATGTGCTGATGAAGTTACTTTAATATTTTATTTTTGGTTCTGTTTTTAGAGGCAGAAGAAAATTCGTGATGATCATAAATCTTATTATGCAATTAACACTGTCTATGTATATGGACAAGAGAAATACTTATTGGTAAGATCTTCTATAATACAGAGACCTAAAGTATTGGGTACATTTTTTTTTTTTTTTTTTTTTTTTTGGTTTTTCGAGACAGGGTTTCTCTGTGGTTTTGGAGCCTGTCCTGGAACTAGCTCTTGTAGACCGGGCTGGTCTCGAACTCACAGAGATCCGCCTGCCTCTGCCTCCCGAGTGTATTGGGTACATTTTTAAATGAGTCTGAAACAAATTAGCTTTCATTTAATGGCTGTGTATAGAATGTATGTGATACTTTTCATTTTGGTTTACTCATTGAAATATTAATTCCATTGATTCTGTGTAATTATTACATGAGTATACATAAAGGTGGAACTATGAACTTTTTTGTTAGCTACCCCATAATAAGAAACTCAGACAGATCCAGCAGTGGTGGCACACACCTTTAATCCCAGCACTTGGGAGACAGAGGCAGGTGGATCTCTGTGAGTTTGAGGTCAGCCTGGTCTACAGAGTGAGTTCCAGGACTGACTTCATAGAAACCATGTCTCCAAACAAAAAAAAAAAAAAAAAGGAAAGAAGAAAGAAAGAAAGAAAGAAAGAAAGAAAGAAAGAAAGAAAGAAAGAAAGAAAGAAAGAAACTCAGGTGGCTGGAAAGATGGCTCAGCAATTAAGAGCTCTGACTGCTCCTCCAGAGGATCTGGGTTCAATTCCCAGCACCCAGATAGCAACTCACAACTGTCTGTAACTCCAGGACCCAACACCCTCATGCAGACATACATACAGGCAAAAAACAACAATAAAAATAAATTTAAAAAAGAAAGAAAGGCCGGGCAGTGGTGGCGCACGCCTTTAATCCCAGCACTCGGGAGGCAGAGGCAGGCGGATCTCTGTGAGTTCTAGGCCAGCCTGTTTTACAAGAGCTAGTTCCAGGACAGGCTCCAAAGCTACAGAGAAACCTTGTCTTGAAACAAAACAAACAAACAAAAAAGTATATGAAAAGAAAAAATAGTGGTGAAATAGAGTAGAAAGGTTATATGTTCTCTTTGGGTACCATGGTTTCAGTTTCAGACTTGGTTCACAATAGATTAACTGTGTGATGAGACAAATTTCTAACCAAGTTGTATTCCTATGAGGAGCATCTAACAACTAAATATTAGAAAACATCCACAGTGGTAGCACTCGCCTTTAGTTCCAGGACTTAGAAGGCAGAGGCAGGTGGATTGCCAAGTTCAAGCCAGCCTGGTCTACAGAATGAGTTCCAGGACAGCCAAGACTATACAGAAACCCTGTCTCAAAACAACAACAACAAATAAAAGCACCAAAATAATAATAATAATAATAAGAAGAAGAATACATCCATGCTTTGTTTTTTGGAGATAGTTTCTCAGATAATCACATTAAACAAATGTTATGCATTTTATGATATTATAAAATTTTACTATTTCTGATAAAGGTTCTGTAAGTTTTTATTAAATCTCGTTTGTCTCATGTAGTTTTAAATATTAGTACTCTGTAGGCATTGCTGACTATTAATATTCTTATGTTCTTTTAAATCATTTTCTGTGTTTTGGAATATGCTTGCTTTCATGTTTTATTTGAAATTTGTCAAGTTACTTTTATATCAATATTGTGATTCTTAGTTTCCCATTGTCTTTTTGTTTTTACAAGCTGCACGATATTTCAGAGTCGGAATTTCTAACTGAAGAGGAGATCATTTGTGATGTTGTATGCCTAGTATATGATGTCACTAATCCCAAATCCTTTGAATACTGTGCCAGGATTTTTAAGGTTTGTTTTTATGGCCATGACTAATTGTAGCTTCATATAGGATTTTCAGAATCTGCAGTGTGGTGTTTCCTAGTCAGAAAATAAAACAAAATAGACTGCAGAGGGCTTTCTTCTTCTTGTTTAGTTGGTTTTTAAAATATATGCATCTATGTGTCCTTATTTCATTCTACACTAATAAAGTCCTGGTCATAGGAAGTGACATGTTTTTATTTACATGTGACTTTGGTGTGTATTTCTGATTGAGAACTTTTGCATTAATATAAGGCCTTCTTGGCTGTTAGGAATGCAAAGGATTATATATATTGCCAGTTACCCAAAGAATAACAACCAGAACAAGGGAATAAACCAAAGGTTTGCAAAATGTATCATTCGCTTTGAGGCTATCAACAAGAGTCAATAGGAAGAGAAAGCTATGTGTACAAAAATATTTATCCTAATATTGTCTTTAATATCAAAAACTTTGAAAAAATCCAAATAACTAATAGTTGAAGAATGGCTTTCCAGAAAAGATATCTTGTCAGATATTTTGCAAACACTAAAAACAATAATCTTCATTCTACAGTACAGAAATGATACAACTATATATTTTTAAATGTGTACAGCATAACTGCAGCTATATGTATATAAATGTATGTGTGGTGAAAGTATAGCAGCAATATCAAGAATGATTTTTTTCCAGTATAGAAAATAGATATATATTTTAACATGTTAAAAATTACTGTCACTTGTGTTGGAGAGATGGCTCAGAGGTTAAGAGCACTGACTGCTCACCCAGAGGCCATGAGTTCAATTCCCAGCAACCGCAGCCATCTGTAATAAGATCTCGTGCCCTCTTCTGGCATGCAAGCATACATACAGACAGAACACTATATACATAATAAATAAGTAAAATCTTGGGCTGGAGAGATGGCTCAGCGATTAAGAGCATTGCCTGCTCTTCCAAAGGTCCTGAGTTCAATTCCCAGCAACCACATGGTGGCTCACAACCATCTGTAATGAGGTCTGGTGCCCTCTTCTGGCCAGCAGGCATACACACAGACAAAATATTGTACACATAATAAATAAATTAATTAATTAAAAAAAATAAGTAAAATCTTAAAAAAAAAAATTAGAGTGACTCTTGAGAATTAGGATAGGTCTGTTTTGTCACCTGCTCCAGAAAAGCAGTCCTGGTCATGCATAACAACAGGAGACGGCCCTAGTGCTACCAGACTTTGCTTCTCACTTCGTTTTCTGCCTTTGCAATTATAGTTGCTTTGCCTGTCTTGGGAAGTGTTTTTCATTTACATCTAGTTAAATAGTAATTTTTGAATTTGCCATCCATATTTGATTTCATTTTTTTATTCCATAGCAACATTTTATGGACAGCAGAATTCCCTGCTTAATTGTAGCTGCAAAGTCAGACCTCCATGAAGTTAAACAAGAACATAGTATCTCACCTACTGATTTCTGCAGGAAACACAAAATGCCTCCACCTCAAGCCTTCACTTGCAACACTGCTGATGCACCCAGTAAGGATATCTTTGTTAAATTGACAACAATGGCCATGTATCCGTAAGTACTTGCTCTGTCTCATTTCATGTTGCATGGTTCATAATAACATTGCATGCCATTAGCCATGAAAGATGTTTGTCACATAGACATTCATTGTTCAGCAACAGAAAGAGACTTTGTAATGAGAAGGGATAAATTTGAGCAACTGCAAGTTGCTTTGAGTGTCATAAATGATATAAACTGTGCTTCTAGAGTACTTGTATATTTTCTGAGCAGGCTGTAGCTGTCCTGACAGGATAGTATAATAAAGCACAGCTACCGCCCAGCATTGAAAAGTAATCCTGCTATAATAAAATGGAGTTGATTTTTCTGTTGATTAATTGGCCTTTGGTGTGTGAAGAATTCTAAAATCTTTTGAGAATTTACATTGAACTTTATGTTTGAATTCAGGATTTGTCTTTTTTTAAAGTGCTGTAAAAAAATTACAGTGGAATATTTTGTATTATTTTAGCCACAAATTTCATGTACATTTATTATATCTATACATGCATATGTACAAGCATATAATTATGGTTATCGTCATAGTTCACTAACTGCCTTAAATTTGCATGATCTTAATGACATCCTACTCAAGTAGTGTGTGTGTATAAATTCTGTTTGATAACAAAACAGCTTTTCAGGCAGTGCGTTTCTCAGGATTTTAGAGCAAATTCTGTTTATTATTCTTTTAACCTTGAGGTCATTTTCTCATGAAAACTAGATAGAATAAAGTATAATTAATACAGTACTCTTATACAATAGTAATAATTAAACATTGTTGAAAACAAAGACTGAAGTTTTCCAAAAAGGTATTAATTTATACAGATTTTTGAAGTCATAATATACTGGTATTCTATTAAAACACCTTAAAAAAAAGCAGCAGGCCTTTGACTTTCTGTTTGTATTGGAAGACAAATCATTCCTATTAATATAAGAGTTAAAACCTTCTTTCTGTTTCATCTTTGCTTTACAACTCTCATGTATGTTATCTACAGAGAGGATCATTACAGAGGCAGCCTCTCCCGAGACATGGGCAGCACTGATAGAATAGAGAATTTGAGAAAAATCTGGTTCTTTCTAAAAACTGCTTTGTAAGTTGCTTTTTCTTTATGATTCTGTGGGATTTTGTTTACATTTTCTTATAGGGTGGTCAAATCTCCTTCCTTGCTGTTAGTATTTAGAAATATCTAGAAACGCACTGCTTGGTTAGATTCATTGCGTAGCTGTGACTTATGGTGCTGTCTCTGTTATGTCAGCCGCAGAGGGGACTGCAAGTGTGACTAGAGCTGCGTCTCTAAACACTTTATGCTAACTCGTGTGTGTGTATATATGATAAATGTACATACGTAGACACTTCTTGGGTAATTAATACCAAACTACTTCTCATGAAGCATCTCCCTGTTGCTCAGCATACTTTGCATCTCTCCTTTTTGGTGGGTGGAGCCTTGTGGATGTGGAAGTTAGATTCAGTTTATAAAATCACAGATGGATTCCAGTATGACAGCTGGCAGTGTCTTGTTAACAGTGATGTAATTCCTCATCACAAGCCAGGTTTTAAAAAGAAATATCTTAAGCATTGATTCTCAAAATTCCTGTTTTTCTTTATATTGGGAATTAGGCACTATTGGGAAGCTGCAAATGCCCACAGCCATGCCACCATGCACTGTGGTCTCATCAGCTCTCACAAGCTAAAGCCAAGGCAGATTGGACCAATCATTTGACTGAGAAGCCTCTAAAAATGATCAGATGTTACAAGAAGTGATGGCATTAATTCATCAGATGATACTCTCTCAGTGGGTTCTGCGCCAGTCAGTACCTCGTCATATGTGGTGTAATGGTTTTGTCTGACCACTGAGCGACAGTCATTGAAGGTCCTGCATTGTAGTCAGGTCTTAGGTGAAATGGGTCACCCATGTGCCTGTGCTAACCAGTGACTTCACTCAACCAGAAAGGAGTCAGAAAGCCCTTCAATTTCATAACTGATTCAATTGGCTCACGAGATTTTTACATCCTTACCAGAGTCTCATCCATCATACTTACAGCTGCTGTGTTTTGTAGCTGAAATTAACCCTGTGTTTCTTCTAGTACAAATTGCTGAAGCACTCTGATTTCCTTTGGGAGCCAGGGTGCTTGGTGAACTAAAGACGATGTTGTTCATATCTTCTCGGGGTTGAATATACTCGTCTATCGACTTTCGTGGTTTGTCACCCTTCTCCTTCCTGGTTCAGGCATGTGTGTATGCTGAGGGAGGAGGTAGAGGAGGGAGTGGCTGTTCAATGCTAGCAAACCTTGTCCTTTCAGTTGGCGCTATGGCTTACTCAAGTTTCATTTTTATTAATTTAGATGAGGGTGCCATCTATTGCTGTGCATATTTATTCCACTAAAACTCATCTAATAACGATTCCATTCCCCCTTCAACATTTTTTTTTTAAAGTATTAGCTAATATTCCCTAGATTTTCTATAGGGAGAGAGGAAGAGCTGTTGCTGCTTACTATGTTTTCAGCCAATGTGGAATTCTGCACAACTTTAGCATGCCCCACACTGTCCTTTTCCTTTCTTCAAAGAGTGTTGCATATGCCTAAATCTTTCTTTTTTTAAGTTGGCACACTCGACTTGTGCCATATTTATAAGAAAGAACTCAACCCTGTCCTTCTGTGTGTTTTCACAGCCATGCCCGGTTACGCTGTATGTGCACCTGCAACAGGTGTACATTTTGCATCTGTCAGAACTTCCTCAACTCAGACTTGCTGCAATCTGTAAAGAACAAAATCTTCACTGCAGTTCTTAACAGGTTCTTAACTTTATTTACTGGGTACCAGGCATTCTGTTAAAATACAAAAGAAAAAGTGGATAACTATTTATTATACAGCTACTCACTATAAAGGCAACAAGTCAGCTGACCCCTACTAACTCCCACTGAAAGTCTCAATTTGATGACAATGTTTAGTTTGGGAATCACCATTAATAATGTTTTTTTTAATTAATAGATCTATCTTGGGAACTATTAAACAAGATTTTGAGTCTTTTCACTAGGAAAGTTAGCAGCCTGTTCCATTTTAAGAGGTAGTTTGTGTATGGATCTTTTGGGTGTCCGGTGTTGACTAGGAATTTTTTTGTAGTGAAGAAAAGACATGTCAATCCAAAATCAGAAACATTGTACTGTACTTAGTTTGTGTTCCTATGATATATCATATGCAAACCATACTAATATGAACCAGATTCTCTCTTCTTGAAACCATTTGTAATTCCAGTATTCCTTTTGAGGGAATGTTTATTTGAAAGAACATATTTCTGGAAATGAGAGTAATAATGAATTTTAAGGACTTTAAGGAATATGGAAAAAGAGAAAAAAGAGCTATAATGCTAGATTCTGAGCCCCCCCCCCTTTCAGGTTTGTTAGCCTTGCTTATTCCAAACAGGCAGATTACTTATTGAAGTCATTTTAAGTTAAACTATGGCATAGCCCTATAAAGCAATGTATTCTTTTATAAATGAAGGGGGGAACGTGATGCTTTCATTCTCTCAAAGTAGTGAACTTTATTCTTATTCTGATCTTTTTTTTTTTTTTTTTTTTAAAAATATTTATTTATTATGTATACAATATTCTGTCTGTCTGTATGCCCTCTGGCCAGAAGAGGGCACCAGACCTCATTACAGATGGTTGTGAGCCACCATGTGGTTGCTGGGAATTGAACTCAGGACCTTTGGAAGAGCAGGTAATGCTCTTTAACCTCTGAGCCATCTCTCCAGCCCTCTTATTCTGATCTTGCTACCCTTTTGTAAATTAGTGTTTTTTTTTTTTTGTTTTTTTTTTTTAATTAAAGCCTACATAATGTTTAGTTTGTATCTGTCTAAGGATGATTTTGGTTTTTGAAGTCATCTAAAGACTTCATTAAGTCTTTATCATTAAGAGCCAGTTTAAACAGATAAGATGGCCTAGCTACTCGTCCTTGAATACTCTAGCTACATCTATATCCTGGCTAGAGTCTAGCTAGATCAAATAATCATCATATATGATCACCGACACAGCAGCTGAACCCGTGAAATGTTGACTGATATGCAAGAGATGGAAGCTAGTTTTGATAGTGTTCTGTAAGGGTTTCAGTGGCGCTTTGAGCACTAGCACCTCCAGAATTAGGACGCAGCCCCCTGAAGACACTACTGTGAGGGGTTACCTTGCTCCTGCCTCTGTCCTTTGAGAGCCTCTTGTAAAGAAGTGACCAGACTCCACCATGATGACTGACAGAAATACAAGGCTAGTTCAAACTGAACAAACCTAGGAGCTCTGGATCTTAAGAGTTGGAAGATTCTGCAATTCATCTGGCTAATCCCATGAGAATGCTTCCCTGCATGCCTTCCTGAGAGGCAGCTATTTGCCTGTGGATTTCATTTTTAAAGAGAGGCTTTGCTTTTTGCTTTTGCTTGTTTTTTTTTGTTTTTTTGTTTTGTTTTTGTTTTTTGTCCCCCTCCCCCGAGACAGGGTTTCTCTGTGTAACAGCCCCAGCTGTCCTGGAACTCACTCTGTAGACCAGGCTGGTCTCGAACTCACAGAGATCCGCCTGCCTCTGCCTCCCGAGTGCTGGGATTAAAGGCGTGTGCCACCACCGCCCAGCCAAACATTATTTTTATAATTTGTCCCGTTATATAACTATCATTTTGTTACTTTCGAATTGCATAGATTAGATGTGTTTAAGTTTTTAAGTTACTGATAAATAATGTTGACTATTCAGAGATTGAAAAGAGAGAGACGTGAACAAACCATTGGGAACTCTGTCAGTGATAGATGTAAAATTCAGCTAGTGAAAAAAATATTCTTGAGCCATGTGTGGGGGCATACACCTGTAATCTGTTTTTCTTTATCTACGTTTTGCCTCTGAGCTTTTTGCCTTTCTTTTTGTGTATCTTACTTTCCTGCTGTCTCCATGGCTGATGGACTGACGGCTACCTGGCTTCTGGCCCCAGGCACATCCCTGTCTTTCTCCCTCATTCTCTTCTCCTTCTCTCTCTAGATTGCTTCTCCTCTTTATTCTCTGCCAGCCCCTCCTATCCTCCCTCTGCCTAACTGTTGACCATTCAGCTTTTTATTTCTTTTTTTTTTTGATTTTTTTTAAGATTTATTTATTGATTATGTATACAACATTATGCTTCCATGTATGCCCACATGCCAGAAGAGGGCGCCAGATCTCATTATATAGTTGTCTCAACCAAAACACAAAGGTAGCAGAAGCAAATGTAACACATCTTTGCCTAGTTAAATTAATATTCCACAATGGTGGCACACACCTGCAATCCCAGTACTCAGGAAGCTGAGGCAGGAGGATCTCCAGTTCAAGACCAACCTAGTTTTCACAGTAACTTTGAGGTCTGACTGAACTCCATTCTGAGAACCTAGTTCCAAATATCAAAATAAAATATTTATTCTTACCTAATATGCATTGTATATTGTATTATAATCTAGTATAATGCATATTACCTGTTATAAATTGTATATTACCTAGTATACACACGTTATCTAGTATACACAATGCACATTACTACCTAGTATACATTGCATGTTATTATCTAGTATACATTGCATCTTATCTATCAGGAGTTTCAGGGAAGGGTTTTCTGGAATCAGTGTACAATTTTCATCACGTTCTTCTGACTTACAAGTGGATTATTTTATTTATTAACTAGGAAGTGACATGCTTGATGTTTTATTCTTGGTGAACCTCCCTTTTCTTACAGTGATTACTGATTACAAACCACCTATTTCATTATATATTCTAAAATCTCTTAATTGCTATCATAGCAGACTGATTGCTTTTCTGTATCATTGGTGACAATTTCCCCTTAGGTTGATGCAGTTTCCAGGTGAGACTGGAGATGCTTTAAATTGATGTGCTTGCTCTACACTGCAATCTTCAAACAAGCCAGCCCTATCTGTCACATCTGTTAAAATGGGAAGTGATTTAATAATTGTGTCAGCACTCCTCACTGGTAATCAGGTAGTCAAGATGGAAAGATGAGAAGTGTTGAAGGGAGCTGCGGGCTGTGTTCCTGCCGCCCCAGCTCCCAGTAGCCTGGCCAGCTTATGCCCCAAAATAACAACACACAAACTGTATTCTTTTAAACACTGCTTGGCCCATTATATCTAGCCTCTTCTCGGCTAACTCTCGCACCTGGACTAGCCCACTTCTAATAATGTGTGTAGTAGCACCCCAAGGTGCGCTTACCGGGAAGATTCTAGCCTACGTCCATCCTGGGTTGGAGCTTCATCGCATCTGCTCCAGAGAGGAGAGCTATCGAGTCTGAGCTCACTTCCTCTTCCTCCCAGCATTCTGTTCTGTTTACTCCACCCACCTATGTTCTAACCTATGAGGGCCAAGCAGTTTCTTTATTATTTAACCAATGACCTTCCTCCATCAGAGGAGGAAAACAATGTATGTTTCAGAGGACTCTTTCTTACCTCAGTTGCTGCTTTGCCGTATATTGGATAGAAGTGCAGTGAACTTCGGAGGTTCTGTGCTAAATTTCTTCTGGGTTATAGAAGAGCATAGAGAAGCAGCACAGGTGAGCTGAGGTCAAAACTCAGCTCCCAAAGGATCTAGCATTCTAGGTAAGTGATGTGGAAGTGTGAGGAGAGATGGTGGCTGAGACAGGCCTGTCTATAACATAAAGGCAGTAACTATTCAGCTGTAGCCCTGTATGGTGTAGCACTAGTGTTGGCTGGCTTTCTATTCTACAAACGCTTAAAAATAACATTTTTATGTGACAAGAGCTTGGTATGGTGGGCCTTAGTTCTAATCTCAATACTAGGCAGGCTGAGGCAGGAGAATTACTATGGGTTTAAGGCCAACTTAACATACAGAATGAGTTCCAAATCAGCCTGGGCTAGAATGAGACTCAGGTCTTAAAAAAAACAAAAGCAAAACAAAAACAAACAAACAAACAAAAAAAACCCACCTAAGCCAGGTGTGGTAGCACACACCTTTCCCAAGCACTTAAGAAGCAGAAACAGGCAGATCTCCAAGTTTGAGGTCAATCTACAGAGTAAGTTCCAGGATATTCAGGGTTTTGAACCTTGTGTCAAAAAAAAAAAAAAAAAAAAAAAATCCAAGCAAACAAAATTTAACATGAAATTTCCTGGTAACTGACAGATATCCATTACAAAACTTTTGAAATTACCAGGACAAAGAATGTTTCCAGGCAGTTGTTTTGCAATCTTAGTTTTAAGGTAAAGTTTCCTGAGAATGGAGGCACACCAGAGTATGGTGTAGTGCTGAGGCAGAATATCACCACAAGTTCAAGATCGTGTCACAAACAGATAGGACAGAAAAAAAGGCCACCCAAGGAATGACAGTGTCTCTGTTCTTCACCCCGTAGTTATTACTCACCCAAGAAAAAGTGGATGGTGGGATGAGAATGGAAACGTCTCTGTTTTCTCAGGTTTTGACAGTGTTTGGTGGTTGGTCACTTAATTGGTTTGTCATGCTTAACATATCTTATTAATGTAATTAAATATAAGGAGGAGAGAGAGAGAGAGAGAGAGAGAGAGAGAGAGAGAGTTACTTTATTAAAAGTCACCTGAGGACTTTTCACTGAGTCTCATTCCCTGAAGAGTGTTTTCATCTTCCGCTAAGTGATTTAAAGAAAGGACATGGCGGCAGGCTCACAGACACTTGCATTTAATCCCAGCACTCCAGAGGCAGAGACAGGAGGATCCCTGTGAGTTCCAGCCAAGCCTGGCTTACATAGTTCCAGGACATCAAGGGCTGCATAGACATATATTTCATACCTGAATAGTTTTGTGTTTTCTTTAGAACTATGAATAACTAGAATTGTATGAATTAAAATACATTTGAAGGATCATTACCATGTCAGATTGGGCTACACAAACGGCTCAGAGGTTAAGAGCACTGACCGCTCTTCCAGAGGTCCTGAGTTCAATTCCCAGCAACCACATGGTGGCTCACAACCATCTGTAATGAGATCTGGTCCCGTCTTCTGGAGGGATACATTCAGGCAGAACACTGTATACATAATAAATAAAAATCTCTTTTTTCTTTTTTTGTTTTTCAAGGCAGGGTTTCTCTGTAGCTTTAGAGCCTGTCCTGGAACTAGCTCTTGTAGACCAGGCTGGCCTCAAACTCACAGAGATCCACCTGCCTCTGCCTCCCGAGTGTCCAGCCAATAAATAAATAATTTTTAAAAACAAGAAAACATGTAGTCAGATCGTTTTATCTTTGGAAAGGCTTTCATTTCCAAAAGTGCAAATTATGCTAATTGGGGAAAACACCTTTTGAGATTATTTTAATTTTTAAATACTTTTGGGATTTGAAAGTGATAAACTGAGTATATAAGAATGAGTTTGATTGTTTCTTTGAATTACCCAGAATTCTTGTTTATTACCTGTTGTAGGAGCCTGCTTGTTTGTTCTCAGCCACTCAGACTCAAAATAACCACACAGAAACTGTATTAAAACTCTGCTTGGCCAATCACTTAAGTGTATTGCTGGTTAGCTTTTACATCTAGTTAGCCCATTTCCATTATTTTATATTTTACCATGAGTCTTGTGGCCTACTGGCAAGGTTCCTGCTGGCAGCTTGCGTCTTTCCCCTCTCGTGGCTACATGGCGTCTCGTGACTCCTCCTTCTTTTTCCCAACATTCAGTCTAGTTTTCCCCACCTACCTTTATTCTGCCCTTCACTCGCCCAAGATAGCCCTTTATTAACTTATGGTTTTCACAGCATACAGAGGGGAATCCCACATCAATTGCCTATTGTTTTAACTTAAGAACACCCCTGCTTCATGTGATAATGTTATAGGAGATAACATATAGGAGAGTGCTGTAGAGTTGATCTGTCCTTTGGGTGTTCTTTTTCACTCAGTCGCCTCTGCTACTTGATGATTTTTTAGTCATCTTTTAAAATTTTTTGTACAGTAGATTTTGGTCATATTCTTTCTCCTTTTTAAATACTCTCGTTCTTTTTCAAAACCTGGTTTCTATGTGTAATCTTCCCACTCTTCTTAACTTAAAATTTAATCGTAATTGTTTATTTATTTATTTTATTTTTTGGGGGGGGGGGATTTTTCCAGGCAGGGTTTCTCTGTAGCTTTTGGGGCCTGTCCTGGAACTAGCTCTTATAGACCAGGCTGGCCTCGAACTCACAGAGATCCGCCTGCCTCTGCCTCCCAAGTGCTGGGATTAAAGGTGTGCGCCACCACCGCCCGGCTCATAATTGTTTATTTTACAATTCATTATTTTTGTGCGATTTTCTTTGGTGCTTAGATTGCTTTAGGATTTTTTTCATTTTATTTTATTTGCATTAGCCATATAAATTATTTATTCATGTTTGGTTTCAAAGTACATAATTCACAGTATTTGCTGACTTAAAGATACTTGGATAGACATTGTCCCCATTGTATTTTTAATACATTTTAAAACTGATTATATATGGTGTTTATTTTAAGCTATTTACTAATGGACTACTACTAATTGTCTGTTACTTTGATAATCACCCAACTTCTTTCCTTATAAAGTTTGAATTAATGTTTATTTAGGTGCCCTTTTAAAGGAAAGGACTTTTATTTGTCAGACCAAAATGAATTGCTTTTTCATAGAATTATATTGTGAAAAGGATCTATTCTTAGGATCATAAATACCAGGACTCTAAGTGCTCTTAGAATGCTGTGCTGCAGTAAAGTAATGCATACAAAGAAACCCTGTTTTAGTGTCTTGTATGCATCATCTACTCCCCTGTGTCTTTAGGGTCAGCTCTTTCAATCTCTATAACATATAGGTGGGACTTTTTATTTTAGATTTATTTTTGTATATGAGACTTTTCCCTGCATGTGTGTATGTACACTACCACATACATTCTTGGTGCCTGAAAAGGCCAGAAGAGGGTATCAGATCCTCTGGAACTGCAGTTAAAGATGGTTGTGAACCACCATGAGGGTGCTGGGACTTGACTGCAGAGCCTCTGGAAGAGCAGCCAGTGTTCTTACCTGCTGAGCCATCTCTCCAGTCCCTATAGTTAAATTTAAGATAACTCAAGAACTTGTTACAGATTCTCAGTCAGCTGCTGCTGATTAGGATTTCAGATTATTTTCCTTCTGGTTCATATATTAAAGAACATGACACAGTAAAGTTTGCCTGATTTGCTCTTTAAGCAACCCTAGTCAACAGAGATCGTGGAGCATTTCCTGTATATCTGAATCATCTGTAAACTTGGGTTCTTACTGCTTGGGGAAGCATTACTTGACCCTAGGGCAAAGCTGTACCTCTCCCAAAGTGTATGACTGTTAGGCATGCTGCTCAGTTAACAGCTTGCTTGTGATTTCTGTCCCAGTTCATCTCTATTGCGTGCTGTGCACTGATTTCTTAATCTCTCCTGAGAAACCTGTTAAATATTTCATGCCTTCTGGCTCCATTAGGAGACCTGTGCTAGCAGGCCAGGACTGTAGGTCAGTTTTAGCATGCTGGCCTCACATCCACACACACACACACACATAATGAAATCAGAGGAATAAACTGATAGCAGTAATGGCATTATTATTAGACATAAATTTAGGAAATGCCAGGTAGAAACACTTGGGGAACTGAAGCAAGGAGGTCCAGAAACCTTTCTTCATAGAGTATAACTCAAAAAACCTCATGCTTTATAGTTACCTAAGAGTACTTTCTTAAAAGTTCATCCCTGAGATACATAAATGGAGTTGTAAAATTAGAATACCACTTATATTAGTGCATCTGTTTCCTATGAGTTATAGTTAGAAAGGATAAATGGAAAGATGAAAGGAATGAAAATTAAAACTTCAAATTCCTTTCTAAGAAGTTACAAGAGAATACTAATTAAATAATACTGAAAGTATAGCAAATGGGCTGGAGAGCTGACTCAGTGGTTAAAAGCACTTGTGGCTCTTGCATAGGACCTAGGTTTGATTTCCAGTACCCACATGCTGGTTCACTCCACTTCCAGGATATTCTGTATACTGATACCCTCCTTCTGACCTCTAAGGGCAATAAGCATACACGTAGTGCACATACATGCATACATACAAGCAAAACACATTTTAAAAAATCTAATAAATTTAGCCAGGCAGTGGTAGTGCACACCTTTAATCCCAGCACTTGGGAGACAGAGGCAGGCGGATCTCTTGAGTTTGAGATTAGCCAGGTCTACAAAATGAGTTCCAGGACAGCCAGGGCTACACAAAGAAATGCAGTCCCAAAAACAAAACAAAACAAACAAACAAACAAAAAATCTAGTAAGCTGTTTAAAAATACAACAAACAAAACAAAAAGGAAGCTGACTATGGTGACACACTCTTTGGTTTTTTCGAGACAGGGTTTCTCTGTGGTTTTGGAGCCTGTCCTGGAACTAGCTCTTGTAGACCAGGCTGGTCTCGAACTCACATAGATCCGCCTGCCTCTGCCTCCCGAGTGCTGGGATTAAAGGCGTGCGCCACCACCGCCCGGCCAGGTGACACACTCTTAAAACTCCCAGAACTCAGGAAACTGGGGCTGAAGAACAAAGGAGAAAATTAAAAAGCAAAAGCAAGCTATCTGGACATAATGACTCCTGTCTGTTAATCTAGCCCTGGGAGGCAGAGGTGGCAGGATCAGAAGCTCAGGGCCAGCCTAATCAACATCACAAATCCCTGCCTGGAAATAAGTAGAGCTGGGGATGTAGCTCAGTGATGGAATGTGCCAGGCCCTAGGTTATTCCCCACAAAATAAAAACTCAAAATTGAAACAAAAGCTGTAATGCACTTTCAACTGGTGCTATTACTTTAGGGCAATGGTTCTCAGCCTTCCTAGTGTTGCGACCCTTTGATACAGTTCTTCATATGGTGACCCCCAACCATAAAATAATTTTTGTTGCTACTTCATAACTATAATTTTGCTGCTGTTATGAATCATAATGTAAATATCTGTTATGTGATGGTCTCAGGCGAGCTCTATGAAAGGGTCATGGACACCCATCCCCACAAGGGATATAGACCCACAGGTTGAGAATCACTGCTTTAAGTCATCTCTTTCCCTACTGGAAATGCAAAATGCAACCTCTGTTTCTGTATGAAAACTTGATGAGCTAATAGTTTGGAATGTCGGGATCATTTTTTTCCATATATAATACTTTTAGTTTTCAACATTCTGAAATTTTTTTTCCGAAACAGGGTTTCTCTGTGGTTTTGGAGCCTGTCCTGGAACTAGCTCTTGTAGACCAGGCTGGTCTCGAACTCACAGAGATCCGCCTACCTCTGAACATTCTGAAATTTTAAGCTTATAAAAGCTTCACAACTTATGATTGTTAACCTCAGTTGAGTGACTTCTGTGGTTGTCATATGTTGTCAGGCAGTGCTTATGGTAGAGGTTTGAAAGGTTTTCTCAGTGTGTCATTCACTAAGACCAGTCTCCTAGGGATATGTAGGGGATCCATGTAGCAGCTTCAGGTTTCCTTGTTCAGTGTATGAATGTTTTAATACAGTTTTTAACTCCGTAATTATCTATGTGATGCATATATTTTAAATATAGAAAGCATAAGATTCAATCTTATAGAAAAGGAACCTGAAATATATGTAGGATGTTTATTTGAGAGATGTTATTTTAAGTCCCGTTCTTTCGTGAGCCCTGCTGTGAACTGCCAACTGTGTGCATGTGTATGAAAGGTTAAAAGCCCGGGTAGCTGAATGGGGTGCCATGCTGTTAGCAGACGACGAAGGCAGTATCACTCACCAGGTGCACGCCGTCAGCTCTGTAGAAGATTCCATCTTCATGGAGTCATCTCGTGGCCAGCTTTTTCTTGATGACAGGTAACATTTCCCACCATCAGTGGGTTGGCCGCGTTAGAATCTTTCCAGCTAGAAAAAAACTGAGATCTAAATATTCTCTTCCCTAACCTTTTAAGAAAATAAAAACATTGCCTGTTGGAAAAACTAGCTTGCAATGTAGAATAAACCTGTGCTATCACTTTGCTTTGTCCAACACAACTGAGAAGAGACTTGTGATGAGAATGTGATGTGGAGTGCATGTGTTGTCTGGCTGTGCTGAGGTGCATGGGGCACTGGCTTGTGTTGCAGTGGTTTCTAGAGAAGAACAGATTGCATTTTGTGAAAGCTAATCCAAACATTATGTAAATATGACCAAGGCAAAGTAGCTGTGCACAGAGTTGACCTCTTGACTCTTAACTCCTTTGCATACAGCATCTTGGTCTTTTAGTATCCGCCTTTTGCTTCAAATCTGCCTAATTGTAAAATAACCAAGACTGTCTCACTAAGCTCTTTCTGGAAGTTTTTACATCACCTCAATTGTGTGCACTTACCTAAGAACCCAGCCTAATTCTCTTCATCGACACTTAAATAAAATGTTCCAACCATTTAAGCTTTATCCTTGTCATGGTAAGCTGTCATACTTGAGACACCTGAGGGTACTTAGCAGTATTATTAACTGAGCATGCCCACAAACTCAGTTTGTGGTATTAGACTGTCCCTGTTCTCATTGTATATAATATAGCTTCTTTGTGTCATCACCTTTTGATGAATCATATTCCATCATGCCATTTATTTGGTGTCATTATCACTGCCTGTCTAACTAACATCAAGGTTTGTTGGGTTTAGTTTTAGTTTTTTTTCTCTTCAATTAGCATTAACCAAACTAAGCATTAATCAGTCTTCCCTTCTTCTTTGGGGGGTATTTTCTAGAGGGGGTGAATTTCTAAGTCTCAAGTTTCCACATATTAAAAATTGCTCTTGCCGGGCGGTGGTGGCGCACGCCTTTAATCCCAGCACTCGGGAGGCAGAGGCAGGAGGATCTCTGTGAGCTCGAGACCAGCCTGGTCTACAAGAGCTAGTTCCAGGACAGGCTCCAAAACCACAGAGAAACCCTGTCTTGAAAAACCAAAAAAAAAAAAAAAAAAGAATTGCTCTTGAGACAGTATTACTGTCACTTGTCAATTAACTGCTTACAAGAAAGCTTTTGATTCCTGAGAATAGAAGTTTTTGTCTTGCTTGCATTTCATGAATATGACCCTAAGAATTGTAAGACTCCAGCCTAATTCTCCTTTTGAAGGACTGTGGTAACATTAAAATGTGTTCAGCTGATTTATCTAACTTTATTTCCCATGTCACAAATGTGTATAAAATTTTAAGTGTCAGCTTCCAAGTAGTAGCTAATTGTAAAGACATTTGTCTTTACTGATGTCTGTATTGTATGTATAGCCATATATATGAATGTTTTGGGTAAGCATTACTATATGTAATTAGCCTGACAAGTGTGCTAATATTTCACCCAGATAGAGGGTTAGGTTAGATGATTGCTGTAAAATTTCCCTACTAATAATGTTTTAAATATAAATTCTATTTTCTGACTGCAGGCACGTGACACAAGCTGACCTCAAGAGCTCCACGTTCTGGCTTCGAGCAAGTTTTGGTGCTACTGTTTTTGCAGTTTTGGGCTTTGCAATGTACAAAGCATTATTGAAACAGCGATGATTAAAAAGTAATAATAATCGGCCTACCAAAAGCAAATACTTTTATGTACATTCTGAATGCTTTAAATTCTGCTAGAAATATTGAGATATTTATACATGCAGAGTTACTTTATTAATATTTGTAATTCATGCATAAGAGTATTTTACTGATAGTTGATGACTGCAGTATTGGCTGGCATGTGGAAGCAAACACCCTTAGTAGCCAAATTTAAGTAAGTGGCTGAATTTCAGAGGCCAAAAGGGAATATTTTGTAAATAATGTATATATTCAGGCAAGATATGGTCTCCCACAGTGTCCTAGAAATGGTGTTTGCAGACATTTCTACATTAGTGTCATAGTGTTCACTTGGCTCACTCTGCTAGGTTTCAGTCACCAGAGATCGCGTCACTCTTGAACCACACATTTATTTCACGTTGACTCAGAATGATCCTTTGGCTTCTACAGCCATTTCTCCCTGTTTTTAAGATCACACAGGAGTCAAGGTTAGCTTTCCAAAACCACTTGTTTCCGTCACTTATGCTAGGCCAGAATCGAAGCCATTGTGAAATCTAGAAAATTGTGTAGCGGAGAGTGTGACTGAGGAGCGGAGGCAGAAGCAGCTGGCAAAGGTGTTAGCTGTGTGACTACAGTGCTTGTCAGTGTGCGGGATTTTATAGCCCTTTCAATCAAACGGGAAACAATTTGTATATTATCAATGTTTTTAGTTTGAACAGGCCGCCCTGACCACTGCTGAATTTCATATGAAGTGAAACTGTTCTATAATGGCCGTGTCTGTTGTAGTTTCTGCCATAGCTGCATGCGTCACAAAGTGTTCTATATCTGGCCAGGATAATCTGGAGGCAGCACTTTTTTAATGGTAAAATAAATCTAATGAATATAAACTCTCACAATAAACCTATTTTTTTCCATCATTGACCTTTTTAGGTATTTAAATAAATAATTGCTGTGTAATGTGATGTGGGGTTTTGTCTTATAAAGTATCTCTGTCCAGGTGGGAGTCAGCTCCTCTGCTTTCTTCCTTTCTTAGTTTAGAAATTATTTTTTATACAAAAGCACCATCCTCAGGAGGAGGGAAGCCGAGTAGGCTCTGTGTAAAGTCTAGAGATGTGTCCTCAGAGGCCAGCATACCTCTGCCTGTGTCGGCTGCTGTGGCTGCTGCTGGCTTAGGTTAGACCTCACCTTTAACATGATGGCTCTTCCCTCTGCTGTCCTGAGGACATTTTTTTTTTTTATTAAAAATTTCCACCTCCTCCCATTTCCCTCCCACTCCTCTTACTCTCCCTCCCCCTCCCTCTCCAGTCCTAAGAGCTGTCAGGGTTTCCTGCCCTGTGGGAAGTCCAAGGTCCTCCCCACTCCATCCAGGCCCAGGAAGGTGAGCATCCAAACAGACTAGGCTCCCACAAAGCCCATCCATGCAGTAGAATCAAAACCCAGGGGCTGGAGAGATGGCTCAGCGGTTAAGAGCATTGCCTGCTCTTCCAAAGGTCCTGAGTTCAATTCCCAGCAACCACATGGTGGCTCACAACCATCTGTAATGAGGTCAGGTGCCCTCTTCTGGCCTGCAGACATACACACACACACAGAACATTGTATACATAATATATAAATAAATAAATAATCTTTAAAAAAAAAAAAAAAAAAAAAAAACCAGTGCCAGTGTCCTTGGTTTCTCAGTCAGCCCTCATTGTCAGCCACATTCAGAGAGTCCGGTTTGACTGTAATGCAAAGGACACTGTCATTAAGACAAAAAGGCAACCTGAGGACATTTTCTCAAGTGGTCACACTTCCTGAGCAACTGATCACAGCTTAGCCCATTATAAACTTGTTCTTTTACTTATTCCCTGTCTCTTCTTCCTCTTCCCATTTTCACTCTAAATTTAAAGAAAAAGAAAATTAAACATGACAACACCTCAGTTTTATTATTTTAAATTTTTTATTATACTGTATTTATTTGTGTATGTGTGTGTATGGGCCCGTGTGTGTTGTAACGTGTGTGGTCAGAAGACAACAAATCAGAGGAGTCAGGCCTCACACAGGTACAGGGTGGGTCTTGGCAATGGGCTTGGTGAGCAGGAAACTTTGCTGCGCTAGCTCTCAGACCCTTAATTTTGATTGCTTTCTGACAATTTCCCATATGCCAAATAAATTGATCTGTTGCACATTTTTCAAAGAAAGCTATGTCCTTCCTTCCACATTTCTTTTTGTTTTGACTAAAATAATATCTCTTAAATATTGCTGTGTTTGTGAGAAACAGGAAAGAAAACAGTTTGTCAAGAGATGGAAAGTGGCCGGGTGGTGGTGGCGCACGCCTTTAATCCCAGCACTCGGGAGGCAGAGGCAGGCGGATCTCTGTGAGTTCGAGACCAGCCTGGTCTACAAGAGCTAGTTCCAGGACAGGCTCCAAAGCCACAGAGAAACCCTGTCTCGAAAAACCAAAAAAAGAGAGAGAGAGAGAGAGAGAGAGAGAGAGAAAGTGGCCATGCATGGTGGAGTACACCTTTAGACCCAGCACTCAGGAGGCAGAGGCAGGTGGATCTCTGAGTTTGAGGCCAGCCTAGCCTAGTCCACAGAGTGAGTGCCACAAAAGTTGTCACTTCGTAGAGAAACCCTGTCTCCAGGTGGATTGGGGTATGTGTGCGGAAAGTGCTGGGTTTATATATTTAAACTTTTTTTTTCTCACTCTTAATATTTCTTTCTTTCTTTTTTTTTTTTTTTTTTTTTTTTTTTTTTTTTTTTGAGACAGGGTTTCTCTGTAGCTTTGGAGCCTGTCCTGAAGATAGTTCTTGTTGTAGACCAGACTGGCCTCGAACTCACAGAGATCCGCCTGTCTCTGCCTCCCAAGTGCTGGGATTAAAGGCATGCGCCACCACCGCCCGGCTTATTTATTTCTTTTTGAGGGTTTTGTTTGTGTTTTTTTGTGACAAGGTCTTACCTAAATACTTTGGGTGTCCTGGAACTCCCTTTATTGACCAGGGTTGCTTTAGATCTTCCTCCTAAGTGCCAGGATTAAAGGCTAACAGAATGTGCCACCATGCCTGGCTGATCTTGTCATTTTGTCCTTGATTCACAAAACGTCAAGAGAGGAGAGATGCCCCAATTGTCTTTGTTGGTGTATGACCCACATTGTACAGTCTGGTTACCCTCTTCTGTCTGTCAGCTGAGGTGGTGTGGTAAGCAGGTGTGTAGGTATGTTCCTTTGTTTTACATCCATTTTAGGAACTAGTTAATGTGGGAAAAACACAGTAAGAGGCTTCTTCTAACTTGGACGGTTTGCTCCAAAAATGCAAGCTATAAGAATACTTTAAAAAAAAAAAAATGAAGGAATTGGGGACTAAAGGATTAAAAGAAAACCTTTCACCGAATACCAGCTGCATTGTCTTGTAAAGAGCAATTCTGAGACCACTTGTTAAAATGTTTTTTTTATTATTTTATTTTCTGTTTTTTTTTTTTTTTTTTTTTTGAGACAGGGTTTCTCTGTAGCGTTGGAGCCCGGCTGACTTTTCTATCTAATAAATTAAACACTCCAAGTGTTTACCAGCTTTGAGCCAGGTGGTGGTTCCAGGACAGACTCCAAAGCTACAGAGAAACCCTGTCTCGAAAAACAACAACAACAACAAAAAAACAAAAAAAAAGTTTTAATGAGTAATAAGACATTTTAAAAAGAACTGTCAGCCGGGCGGTGGTAGCGCACGCCTTTAATCCCAGCACTTGGGAGGCAGAGGCAGGCGGATCTCTGTGAGTTCGAGACCAGCCTGGTCTACAAGAGCTAGTTCCAGGACAGGCTCCAAAGCCACAGAGAAACCCTGTCTCGAAAAACCAAAAAAAAAAAAAAAGAACTGTCACTTTGAAGGCTTGTCCCATGGCTTACTCACCATAACATACTCTCCCTTCATGCCTCAGGGGTCTTCGCTTTGTGCTGTGATATCATTCTTATGTACATTTGACCAAAAAAGCTCCCATATTGTTTGTAGTAATAAATACCAGAGTAAGTGTGGGCTGTGATGGTAGACATTTGGGGAGCACATAACCATCTGAAGTGACTACAAAAGGAAAGTAGAGAACAGTGGACATCTTGTTCTGTGCATATTTGCACATCAGCCACATGGAAGGCATCACAGGAGAGTAGACTGATGAGCCAATCCTGAATGAAAGGATAACCATACTGACCTGCAGAAAGATGGTGGAACTATGAGCAGCAGGAAAGAAACAGAGGTAAGTGCGCAATCTCTGTGGTTTCCTAAAAGGCCCTTGGAATGCAAGTAAGATTAGCTTTGATACCCCCACTTTGCCTGGATTGTATTAGTATAAGTCAGTATAAAGGCCTCTTTAAAATGTACACTTGTTTTTATCTTTTTTGTCTGTTTGTTTTCAAGACAAGGTCTAACCCTAACACTAACAAGTTTCTCAGTGTATCCCTGGCTATCCTGGAACTCACTCTGTAGACCAGACTGACCTCAAACTTAGGGATCCAACTGCCTTTGCCCCCTGAGTGCTGGAATTAAAGGTGTGCGCCACCACCACCCAGCCAGCTGTTTGTCTGTTATCTTTGGAGGGTTGCTTCCAAGAGCTTCATGAATACCAGCCCTCAGATGCTTGAGAGTATGTGTGCGTGTAAATAATATATATATAACATTATAATAATGTATATAACCCATGCACATCCTCCTAGTTTACTTACAATATCTATTTAGTGCTTGCAATATATTTTACAGTATAAAGGCCATATAAATAGTTATAATATATTGCTTAGGGAGTGATGATAAGGAAAAAATGTCTGTTCTGGAGCAAGTGCAGCCCATGATGAGATGTGTTGGACAGTACAGGTCTGTGAAGGACTGGAGGCTACATCAGGATACCTGCACATTACTCTATCTTCATGGGCTCCCTATCATACTTGGCAGCTTACAAATTCAAGTTATAATTTTTTGCTACTTTTTGAAAAAATATTTTTAATACAAGTTTGATCAAATCTGCAAAGAGAACTCACAGAGGTGATTATGCAGATCTTAGAAACATGTGTCGGTGGATGTATAGCTCAGTGGTAGAACATGTGCTTAACACTTGTAAGTCCCTGAGCTTCGTCTCCAGTACAGACAGAGCAATAGATAGCGTAGTCTTACTAGCATGCTTATTTATAACATTTTAATTTGAGGGGGGTGATCTTGAGACAGGGTTTTTCTGTGTAGAGCCTTGGCTCTCTTGGAACTCACTCTGTAGACCAGGCTGGCCTTAAACTCATAGAGATCTGCCTGCCTCTACCTCCCAAGTGCCGGGACTAAAGGTGTGCACTACCATTACCCAGCTTCTTTCTTGTGTTATTAACTCTGTTAAAATACCCTCTCAGCAAGAACAAATAAATGTCTGTTAACCTGTTTGGCCCTTAGACATGAAAGTCTCATCTACTGTGGATATCACATTGGTATATCTGAGATTGTTCTAGTGTATCCAAATTTCAGAAACCAGTCCTCTTCCCCTGTGACACACTCAGACTCCCCAGTCTGCTACTGTACTGGATGTAGAGATTTTGCCACTATTAGGACTATGGCCAGACCTCACAGAGCCACTCTGCTTCTTGGCCATGCTTTCTAGGGGAGCATTTGCACTGTAGGTTTTTTGTTTGTTTTGTTTTTTTCTTTTCCCAGAGCTTGTTACCAGAGTGATATTAATGTGCCTGTAGTAGTTTAACTTACAGGCTGCAAACTACTTCTGTAAAAGGTACAAACAATAAACATCAAACTTCCACTACAGAACCCTGTGTAGAATGAAGATCCCTGTAGACAGAAGGTAAGCAAATATATGTGACTTCATGTATACTGAAATTAGAATTTCATACAACCTTTACATGCCACAGAAGAGCCTTTCTGGATTTTTCTTTGGTGATAGTTTTTTTGGTTTTGTTTTTTCTCATGTGTGAGTGCATCTAAGTATATGTGTGCGCACGCGCGCATGTATAAGAAGCCCTAAGGTTGACTTCATATGTCTTCCTTAATTGCTTTTCACTTTATTTTTTTATTTTATTTTTTGTTTTTTTCGAGACAGGGTTTCTCTGTGGCTTTGGAACCTGTCCTGGAACTAGCTCTGTATACCAGACTGACCTTGAACTCACAGAGAGTTCAAGTTCTGCCTCTGGCCGGAGTGCTGGGATTAAAGGCATATGCCACCACCTCCCAGCTGCTTTACACTTTATTACTGAAGCAGGGTGTCTCATTTGAACCCAGAACAGGCAAATTTTGCTAGTCTAGCTAGCCAGCTTTTCCAGGGGATCCCATCTGTACTTTCTAAGAACTTGAATTACATGCAGACCTCCTGACCAAATGGGCGTTTACATAAATTCTGGGATCTGAACAATAGTCCTCATGTTTACAGGGGAATGCATTTAACCACTGAATCATCTCCCCAGCCCCTTGCATAGTCTTTGTTTTGGTTTGGTTTTTGACTTTTTGAGACAGGGTTTCTCTGTGTAACATCCCTAGCTTTCGTGGAACTACCTTTGTATACCAGGCTGGCCTTAAACTCAGGGATCCACCTGCCTCTCTGCCTGCCAAATTCTGGGATTAAAGGCATGCGATACCACTACCCAGCTTGTTTTGGGTTTTTTTGTTTTGTTTTTTAAACATTGTCTCATTATGTAGCCCTAGCTATTCTGAAATAGCCTTCGATTCATAGAAATCCATCTGCTTCCGCCTCCCAAGTGCTGGGATTAAAGTTATGAGCCGCCACACCTGACTCCCTTGGGTTTACTTGACCACTAAAAATCTAGAGTTCATTCTTAGATGTACAGAAACTGATTTAATTCAGCAGTTGTTGTTAGTCATTACATCACCATGGAATTGGAATGCACAACACTTAGAATATAAAGACACTGGTCATGTTTGTGTGGAAATGAAGATTGGAGGTGGAGGATGTATCTTTGTATTCAGAGCCTCCTTTATATAGGTTCTGAACTAAGTACCAGGTGTGTATGAAATAATCTGGCGTGGTGATGCCCGGTGGTGCTTGTCTTGGTCTTGGTCTTCCACTCCCATGGTCATAGTAAGTACCACAAGTAGAGAGCTTATAAGAGCAGTAATGGCTAAGCTCAATCACCAGAGATTTTTCTGCAGTTGAGTTCCCAGAAAGTTCTGCAGAAGGTGGTGTTCAACTTAGACCTGAAATAATTCACAGTTGTATGTCAGCTGGGAGGTGGTGGTGCAAACCTTTAATCCCATCACTTGGGAGGCAGAAGCCAGCCTGGTCTACAAAAACAAAAAACAGAAACAAAGCAAAAAGTTATCTGTCTCACTGAGTTGGGAAGTTCAAGTGCCTATGTGCCTCTTGCTGGGGTTAGAGGTCAGTTGCTATTTCATTGAAAGAACTGCCCCCAACTTAGCTTGTATAAGAATTGAAATTCATACTTCTGTAAAATCTGTCAAAGCAGCAGCTGAATTTGGAAAGTACACTGTGTAATGTGCTTGGAACAGGATAGTTGTTCATTTCAAACAGCATGGGAACAGTGCTCAGCTGTTAGCTATATGTGGCAGCTGAAATACACCAGAGTACAACTCCATTGCCAGCCAGGTATAGATCACCTCGCATTGCCATCCGAGTTCAGCCACATTTAGGATTCACTTTGGAAAATGGAGAGTGACTATGTCCAGGCCCACTGAGAAGCTCGGTGTGGCTAGCAATCACGGAGAAAGAAGTAAGAGATAACTGGCTAGCCAGTCAGAGCTGCATGATAAGACCCTGCCTCGAAATATATGTTTATATATTATATATATCAATATAAAGAGACCCTTTCAGAGGCAGGTAGATCCCTATGAATTCAAAGCCTTCCTGATGTACATATGCCAGACAAACCAGGGCTACATAATAAAACCCTGTCTCAAAAAAAACAAAGAATGTGAAAAGAAAGGGTATGAAATTATGGCAGACAGGTAAAATATCCACTAAAGATCATTAATTTTGCAGAATGATACTTGAAGTCCTGTGTCCTAGAGAAATAGGAGTTCAGCTGACAGTTTCCAGGAAGGACCTCTGCAGTGCGTCAAGCAGTGGGTGGAGGGGACAGGCTCTTAGTTGAAAGCCTTTGTTGGAAGATACAACTTAGGATGCTCTGACTTTGTAAGACAAGAATGTGCACCAGCCTTGCCTGGAGCAGTCTGAGGTCCTAGGCAAGATGGAGAGGATTTAGAAGCATCTGAATTTATTGTTTCCAGGTTTCTGTCCCCATTCCCCACCTCAGCCCTCTGCAAAGGAAGACCAACTCTTTAATAAAGTGAGTCTCTACTCACCCTTTCATGACAAACAATAGCCTCATGGAAAACTTGACCTTAGTGAAATTGCTGGCCTGTGAGTGCCTTACATTCTCCTAGTATGCAGCCAGTGTTGTGTTGATTGAACCAAGCAATCCTTTCTTAGGGATTCTTTCTTCAGCTTTCCTTTTCCTTTTCTTATTCTCCCTATTTCTAGAATTCTGAGAGCTGTTCTGTTCATTGTTTCTACCCATCATTAAGGGAAAGGATAGGGAAACATTCCCATGGTAACGGCTTCATCTCAAAATATCTGAATGCTCTCAGCTGCCCTCCTATTCCAGGGAAAAGACGAGCTACTCCCCCTGCCCCAAATCTTCTCAAGAGTATAGCTGACTGGTCTATCTCATGCTGCAGTAAGGCCTGCTCAAACCAGAAACAGAAAATCCCAGAGAGCCAGACTGGTTTTTTAGCTAACTGAAACAGAGTAAAGAGATTTCAAATATTCAATGTTACACATCTCTGATACTGATTCTGAGAACTGGTGAACCTGCACAAGGAAATAAGGTAAACATGATACAGATGATACAGGCCGACACAGGCTCGGTTCAAAGACCCACATGTGCCACACTGGTTAGCAGCAGAGAAACAGGTTTGTACACGTTCAGATGTGTGTGCTGACCACTGTTAGAGAGGTGGAGAGGGAAAATGAAACATGATAGCATCATACTTCTTATTGATGGCCTACTTTACGGCTGGCAAAGGGTCTTCTGTAGTGAAATTGAATGATGGAGGGGATGAGACGTGCCCTCCCTCCCACACACAGGGGTTCTCTGTAGCTTTGGAGCCTGTTCACACAAAGATCTGCCTGTCTCTACCTCCCAAGTGTTGGGTTAAAGGTGTGTGCCACCACCTAGCCTTTTTATTTATTAGCTGGGCAGTGGTGGCGCACCTCTTTAATCCGAGCACCCAGGAGGCAGAGGCAGGTGGATCTCTGTGAGTTCAAGGCTGGCTTGGTCTACAAGAGCTAGTTCCAGGACAGCTAGGACTGTACAAAGAAACCCTGTCTCAAAAAAACAAAGAAAAGAAAAAGAAGAGTAAAGGTTCTGACCCAGCCTAGTGGTGCTTTAATCCCAGCACTTGGGAGACAGAGGCAAGCAGATTTCTGAGTCTGAGGCCACTCTGAGCTACAGAGCAAGATCTAGGACAGCCAGGGGAACACAGAAACCCTGTCTTGAAGAAAGAAAAAGAGAGTAGAGGTTTTGGATTGTGAACATTTGATATGATCCCTTTTCCTGAGTTGAAATAAAGGAGGATAATGGTGTAGAGTTGCTAAGGATGATCCAGTGACTTAGGTTTTTTTTTTTTTTTTTTTTTTTTGGTTTTTCGAGACAGGGTTTCTCTGTAGCTTTAGAGCCTGTCCTGGAACTAGCTCTTGTAGACCAGGCTGGCCTCGAACTCCCAGAGATCCGCCTGCCTCTGCCTCCCAAGTGCTGGGATAAAAGGCGTGCGCCACCACCGCCTGGCTGGGTTTTTTTTTAATGTGTTCTGTGTTCTGTCTGCTTGTATTCTTGTATATCGTGTATATTCCTGGTGTCCAAGGACCTAGAGTTAAGGATGGTTGTGAGCCACTGTGTGGGTGCTGGGAACTGAACCCAGGTCCTCTGTGAGAAGAGTCACAAGTGCTCTTAACCACTGAGCCATCTTTCCACTCAAACACACTCCTCTCGAGACAGGGTCTTTAAAAATGTAGTCCTGTATAGCCCTGCTCAGCTCCATTTCTGAAATTTAGTCTTCACTAAGTGAGGAATTCCAGGACAAGTTTTTTTTTTTTCTTTCAACTTTTAAAGATGTTGATTTTTCTGGGCTTCATTGTTTGTTGTTCTTTGATTTTGGGCTTTTTTTTTTTTTTTTTTTTTTTGTGTGTGTGTGTGTGTGTGTGTTTCAACACAGAGTTTCTGTGTATAGCTCTGGCTGTCCCAGAGCTTGCTCTGTAGACCAAGCTGGCTTTGAACTCAGATATCTGCCTGCCTGCCTGCCTCTGCCTCCCTAGTGCTGGGATAAAAGGCATGAACTACCAACACCCATTAGTTTTGTTTTTCAAGACAGGGTTTCACTGTGTAGGTATGCCTCTAGGAGTAAAGGTGTGCGCCACTACTCTCAGACACCTTCACTGTCATTACAATAAATCTATAGTCAGCTTTCATTGAATTCCTTGTGTCTGATTTATAATTTTTTGCACATTTATTTATTTGTGAGGCATGGAAGTATGTGCATGCCATAACATGCATGGGGAGGTCAGAGGTTAATTTGTAGGAATCAGTTTTCTCTTCCACCATGTGACTTCTAGGTATTTAACTTAGGTCATCGTCAGATTTGGTGGTGCTACTGTAAGATGAGATAGCTCGCTGGCCCTGTGTTTCTAAGGTTTTTTGTTTTTGTTTTTAATTTACTTTTATGTGTGTGACTGTTTTACTTATATGCGACATTTGTATGAGGTTATCAAGGAGGTCAGAAGAGGGCATCAGATCCCCTCGAACTAGAGTTACAGATGGTTGTGAGTCACCATGTGGGTGCTTGGAATTGAACCAGTATCATCATCTGGAAGAGCAGAGGATCTCAGTGTTCTAACTGCTGAGCCATCTCTCCAACCCCCAATAATTTGTCTTAAATTATGCATATGTATGTGAGTATGTTCAGAACACAGAGAGTCCAAAAGAGGACACTGGGTCTCCTGGAGCTGTGTGCGTGTTTGAGGACCCAAACCCGGGTCCTCTGCTAGAGCAGTAGGTGCTCTTAACCACCTAGCCATCTCTCCAGCCCCCTCCCCACAGGGTTGATGTGCACAGCTTGTGCACAGCTGCTTGGTGTTCTAGTGCTCAGTGATACTCTTGATTTATTTATGTTTCCTGTTTTATTTTACAGAGTCCATATTTCACATAGTACTGTCATCAAGCTGGCTGGCTTTCCCCGCACCCCGTATGCTTTCCAGTGTCTTTCTGTTTTAGACATTGTATTGTATATGTCTAAAATCCAGTTGGGATTTTGTTTGTTGTCTCTAAACCTCTATTTCCACTTTTGTCAACCTTCAGGCTTCTCTCCACAGGGCAACAGGAGTGTTCCTTCTGAGATTCGACATGAGAGGACTGCACTGGTGTCTCTCACCTGCGGTGCCTGCAGTGCAACCATGCACTCTTGAGGCCAGCCTGGGCTACATATTGATACTCTATCTCAAACATGCAACAACAGAATGATATAGCACAGGCCCTGATCTTTCCAGTGGCTTCTCACCTTAGATAAAAAGACATGGCTTTTTGTTTGGTTGGTTGATTTGGTGGGTTTTTGTTTTGTTTTTTGTTTGTTTTTGTTTTGTTTTGTTTTTTGAAATAGGGTTTCTCTGTGTGGCTTTGGAGCCTTCCCTGGAACTTGCTCTGAAGACCAGGCTGGCCTTGAACTTATGGAAACCCACCTGCTTCTGCCTCCCCGAGTGCGGGGATTAAAGGCATCTTTTTTAGCCTTTTTTAAAATATAGCCATTAAGGCCTCTCAGCACAACTTCACCTGACTCATAAACCGTACATGGTTAGTGTCTACTCCAGGGCCTCTGCACTTGGTTACCAGTCTGACTGACATGCTCCTCTCCCGTTTATCCACATAACATGTTTGACCTCCTTCAGGGTGTATTCAGGTGTCATCTTAAATAAGGTCTTTCACTCTGCCTGCTTAAAATCTACTCCTCCATTATACAGGCACTTCCTATCTTGAATACTTCATTTTTGTACATAGTGCTTATCACCATTTTAAACACTAAAGTATTATTTTTTAAAGATTTATGGTTTTATATGTGTGTAAGGGCCTATGAGTACAGATGCCTGCCAAGGCCAGAGGCATTGAACCCCCTGGAGCTGGATGGAGTCACAGGCAGTTGTGAATTGCCTAACATGGGCACTGGGAATTGAGCTTGGGTCTTCTGCAAGAGCAGTGAGTGATCTTAACCAATAATCTATCTCTCTCCCCCCATGCCACCTCCCTGATGGAGGAAGGTCATTGGCTAATAAAGAAACTGCCTCGGCCCATTTGATTGGCCATCCCTTAGGTGGGTGGAGTAGACAGAATAGAATGCTGGGAGGAAGAGGAAGTGAGCTCAGATGCGAGGTGCTGCTCTCTGGGGCAGACACAATGAAGCTCCGACCCAGGATGGACGTAGGCTAGAATCTTCCCAGTAAGTGCACCTTGGGGTGCTACACAGATTATTAGAAATGGGCTAAATTAATACGTGAGAATTAGCCAAGAAGAGGCTAGATATAATGGGCCAAGCAGTGTTTAAAGGAATACAATTTGTGTGTTGTTACTTTGGGGCAAAGCTAGCCAGGCGGCCGGGAGCCGGGTGGCAGGAACGCAGCCCGCAGCCCCCACAACAACTTCCCCGCTCTATTTGATACAGAATGCAGTCTTGTAACCTGAGCAGAGTCAGTCCTTGGGGTCACATGCACACCCACACGTAGTGTCACATGCTATTTTAGACTTTTTTTTTTTTAAACCGGATTTCTCTGTGTAGCCTAGGCTGTCCTAGAACTTGCTTTGTAGACCAGGCTGGCTTTGAACTCACAGAGATCCGCCTGCCTCTGTCTCCTGAGTGCTGAGATCACAGGAGTGTACCGCCACACCCAGCTATACTCTTCTATATAATAAATCACTTTTGTTACTTTTTAATCTCCAGACACTGTAAACTCCCTAAAGCCATGATTTTGTCTGTTTTGGTCACTACTTCTAGAGTGGTATTAGGAATAGCAGATACTTAGGTATTTATTGAATGAAGTGAGAGACTCAAGACCCTTGGGATGGGTTGAACAACCTTTTCACAGCCATCACAAAATACCAAAATTTACATTAAAATTGATAATTAGCAAAATTATAGCTATGAAGTAGCAGTGAAATAATTTTATGGTTGGGAGGGGTCACCACAACATGAGGTGTTAAAGGGTTGAAGTATTAGGAAGATTGAGAACCACTGATTCAAGGGGTTGGGAATGTAATAAAAATGTAAAAAATAGCCAAGTATGGCGCTATACACCTGTAATTAAAACACTCAGAAGCCAGAGGCAGGAGGTTTTTTTGGCCTACATAGCAAATGGTTACAGGAGACCCTGTCTTAAGAAAAGAAAAATTAGCACATTTTATAAAAAGTGATTTCTAGAGTTCTCACATGTCATTTAATTAATTATAGTAACCAAAAATCATAATTATTACCATCACCACCCCCATTATAAATGCAGTGGTTCTGAGGCTAAATGAGTTTGATTAGCCCACTGTAGACCCAGCCTTGCAACAGGACAAGCTTAACCCTTGTCCTGTACTTACAGATACCACCGTGGCCTTTAGAAATAGAAAAACTCTTCCCAGAGTTGGCGTTGCTTGTGAGCCTTTCCCTAGGGAGCATGCAGAGCCTTCCCCATGGACGTGGTATAAGCAGCTCAACATTTCTGAATTACAGTACCCTGAGAAGAGCCCAGCATGGCAGTGAGCACACCACCTGCAAATGCCCAGGAGAGCCCAGGGCTTATTTTTAGCCAGGATAGGAAAAGTGCCGAATGTCTTCCAGGAGAGCTGGCAGCTGGCAGGCTGCTGATACAGCTGTGCTTATGTAAGCCGGTGGCAGAAGGGGGTCCGAGGTTACAGAGAAACAGTAGCTTGGCACACCTCTGCTTGCCGAGGCTCTGTCAGTCAGCACATTCTGTCGGGTCATAGGTCAGGAGTTGTTGCTGGAGAGAAGGGTGATCTGGAGTGTGCAGAGAGCATAGGAACGGCTGGCTCCCCAGGTCTGAGTAGACGTTAAAGCTGCCCCTTGAAAGTTCTTCCCATGCTGTTATCAGGGGTAAATAAAAGAACAGAAGCACTTTCAATGGTACAGTTGTTAAGCAGAGCAGTTCAGCTTATTTGACCACACGTCTCAGGTGTGCCAGATGAAAGCGATCTGTGACATCCCACCCTGCAGATGCCGCCAGTCCTCAGCACTTGCTTTGTCCTGCAAGCAGCAACAGTTGACTCACTGGAGCTGCGTGCCCTTTCACAGAGTCAAGATAGAATGTCTTAGCAGGGACTGACTTTAGTTAATGTAAATCAAAGACAAAACCTAGAGTCGCAGTGTAATGAAGCCTCCTGTGCCCATCACCAAGCTCCAGCAATAATCAACATGGTAGTCTTGTTTCATGTCTTCTCCCACATACTCTGGAATTGTTTGGAACATATTCCAGACAACACATTTCACCTGAAAATAATTTATTGTGTACCTCTGAAATAGGATTTTTGTTTTTTGTTTTTATCAAGACAGGGTTTCTCTGTGTAGCCCTGGATTTTCTAGAACTCACTCTGTAGACCAGACTGGTCTCAAACTCAGAAATTCCACCTACTCTGCCTCCTGAGTGCTGGTACTAAAAGTGTACACTACCACTGCCGAGCAACTCATAATGAATTTTAAAGAACAAATGTGACTGAACTGTCTGTCTCTAATACAGTTAAGCACTTCTTGCAAAGTGTGTTGATTGTTACTTTCTGAAGTCTGCCTAGTCGCCTGCACTGTGTAGATGTTATGGAGTCTGCCCATGCTGGCTCCCTGATGACTTGTTGGCCCTGTGAGGTGCTATGGCTATTATTTCCAGTAGAGGGCACTGTAGCCCCAAGACTTCATGTGGCTTCTAGCCAGCTACACCAGTGCCTCTTAGGAGGCAGTATTTAGTGCATATTTATTATCAGGCATCTATTGGGTGCTTCCTGTGTCAAAGATGAAGACAGGTCAAACACAACGTGCTGTGACATCCTATTGGGAAATGGTTTCTTTGTATTCCTTTTAAAAACATCAGCTATGTCATCTGGTGGAAACTATTTTAGCTGCCTCCTCTTACAAACTGCAGATTCAGTTACCTGGTTAGATTTTTCTAACCACCATATATGGTCTTTTGAGAATGTGAATGCATCCAAGTAAGATGCCAAGATGTGCTCATCTTTGAAATAATTTGTTTCTGATTTTGATACCGTGTATCAAATCTGTTGGAGAGAGGGAGGAAACTGATACTTACTGAGAGCTGCATGAGCCACATCCTCTGTCCCCTTTCTCATTTTTATCTGCATCCTAGCAAGATAGATGGTAATAGCCTTATTTAAATCCCAGAGAAGAAAACCAGGCATGGTGGTACAAACCTGTAACCCCAGCGCTCAGGAGGCAGGCAGATCTCTGAGTTCATGGCCAGCCTGATCTACAGAGTGAGTTCTAGGACACCAGAGTTCTAGGACATCAGGACAGCCAGGGCTACACAGAGAGACCCTGTCCTGAAAACAACAAATAAAAGTCCCAAATAAGCATGAGGCTGAGGGAGTAGCAGGGGCAGAACACCTGCCAACTTTATATGGGGCCTTGCATTTGGTCTCCTGCACCACAAAAATAAAACATTGAAAGCTGAAAATAAAAAACCTGTCAGGTATAAGCTCACACTTGTTATTCCATTAGTTGGAAGGCAGAGGCAGGAGGATCACTGCAAGTTCAGAGCCAGCCTGGTCTAGGTAGTGAGGTCCAGACCAATCAGAGCCATAGCAAGAAACCTTGTATCAATAAGCACCAAACTGAAAAAAATAAACCCAAGGAAGCAGATTCATTGAGACTGACCACTTACCAGATACAGGTGGACATTTAGATGAATAATTTTTTCCTACCAAACCTGACAGGACACACTGACTACTGTGGTCCTAGAATGTAGAAAATATTGGGCTTTGTAAAGATGCCTTGATATTTAGAGGTCTTGTGATAGTACTACAACCCAGAAGTGACAATAAACAGATACCTGACAATGGGGTCCTAAGGAGTGTTCTCATCATGATGTCCCATGTATTGGTCTCCACAAACCCTCTCCATAGCTATGATTCTGGTTTCTGCAGAGGGAAGCACCTATCATTGGAAACATGACATCATCACTGGGGCTCTGCACAGGCAGACACTTCTATGCTGATAAACACTCAGCTCTCCCCTTCTCTAGGACCAAGGCTTTTGGGGATATTGGCACAACCCCTCCCCCACACACCAGAAAATTCTTGAATGCTCTGTGATAATACAGTACATGCATTTAAATGTTTTGCAGCTACTCATCTGTAAACCTGCTTACTCCCATCACCTGCCCTGGCAACACAACTGAACGCCTATCATCGGAGCTCGAGCTGTGCTGGTTAACGCATCAGTTACATCGAGGAGCAAATGACAGCGGGCGGTGGGGAGAATGGATTTACTGGTTTAAGTTAGGAAAGAAGGTACAGGTGGCAGTTGTCAAAAGCAACAGAGCCAGGAGGCGTTTAGAGAAGCCCAGTCCTGAAAATTCAGCTTTAGGCAGTCACAGCAGCAAGGTTCTGGGAAGCAAGGACAAGCGTGGGTGTGTTCCAAGCCGCCAAACTCTTCCTAATAACCCTGGGATAATGAATGAGTCTTCAGCAGGAGTCTGCTCTCTGGTGAAAGGACCTCCCCCTGCAGACTGTCCCTCTGCAAATGCCATTATGCTCCAGGAGCCATCTGGCAAACACGCTCCTTCATTCCTTCAGTGTTCCTGGTAATTCCCCCTTCTTGGATATAAATTGCTGCAGCAAGGCAAGCCAGTTGAATGTTTACTGGAGCTTCCCAGGCTTTCCCTAGCCTAGTTAACCACATAGCTCACTGCCTATGGAGCTGCTCACAGCTAATGAGCTCTTGGAAGCATGCATCTCCCTTCTCTACTGCTCCTGGGTGTTTTGGAGTGTGCAGAGCCAGACACAGAAGCTGCAAAACAGCTACAGCAATCAGATGGAGAAGCTGGGCAAAGCACATGCTTCTCGTGCTAGGAAGTCCTTCCTGGAGGAGGGACAGGTTAACTCCAGCTCTGCAGAGGACTTGGACAGCTCCCTGAGGAGCCACAGCGGGCTGCTACAGCTGTAGGACAGATCACATGTTCTATGTTTCTGCTGCACAAGGATGGATGCCTAGGAAACAGAAACTACCCACTGCAGCCTCTGGGTCTTGTTTTACACAAAACCAGCTTCCTCCCCTGGCCTGACTTGATGGTATACAAGGCTGGAAAGTTGAGGGTCATGTTGGGGCCATTTGAACAAACCTCCTGCTTTCCAGCCTGCTTCACTGATTGCATTCAGAGAATAGAGACAAAAGGATAGATTTGTTCTTTAGCCAGTCAGTGGTGGAGTCCTTCACAGACAGGATGGCCACACTGAATTATCAACTGTAGCCCCACTCATCCATAACCATGTAATCACTGGATTATCCTAAAGGGGATGAGAGATGAAGCAGTCAATGCCTAGACTTAGGGTGTCACGATCAACCTAACAGCAGCAAGCAGCTACTATACAGACTCACACCTATATTAGTACACACAGTTCCTTCTGCCTTAAATACCTCAAGCCCCATCAACTTGTCTACCCTTTAGGATTTAGCGTTAATCACTTACTTGGACCCCCTTTGCCACCACATATTGTTTGCATTCATCTCTGTTCGGTACCTTCAGGCTTTGCCAGTGTCTTACCCACCTGACACTGTCCTCACTAAGGCAAAGCCATGCCTCACCAACCTCTGTCTGGATACAGAGTCGTGAAAAATGTTTATCAGCAGTGCTTTGGAAGGGAAAGCCAAAGATAGGGATGCAGCTCAGTCGATAGAATGGCTCTCTAATATGCATGAGTCCCAGGGTTCCAGTCCCAGCACATAAACCACTTGTGGTGACTCATGTCAGCAATCCCAAGAGGGTCAGAATTTCAGGGTCATTCTCAACTAAGTAGTGAAATAGGGGCTGAACTGTTCTACCTGAGAGCCTGGAGGTGAAGAAGGACATTTGCAGATAACAGGATTTAGAGATAAAGCCTCCAGGAGGTGCAGAGATGGCTCAGTGGCTAAGAACACTTGCTAATCATTCCAGAGAACCTGAGGTTCGTTCCTAGCACCTGTGTTGAAGAGCTCACAACCACCTGTAGCAACAGCTCCAGGGGCTCCAGTGCCCTCCTTAGCTTCTGTGGTTATCAATATACATATGGCATACATCACACAGATACATACACATAAATAAAAACACATCTTTTAAAATTATTTTAGTGTTAGGCGAGATGACACATACTTTTAATACCAACACTTGAAAGGCAAAGACAGGCTGTGAGTTCAAGGCCAGCCTAATCTACAGAGCAAGTTCAAGACTAGCCAGAATTACATGGTTAGACCATGTCTCAAATAAGTAAATAAATAAATAAAAATAAGGGCCAAACTAATAGCTCAGCAGTAGAGAGTACTGGCTGCTCTTCCAGAGGACCTACATTCAATTTCTAGCATCCCTTACGGTGCCTGACAGCCATTTATAACTGCAGTTCTAGGGGATCCAGTGCCCTCCATTGGCCTCCAAAGGCATGCATGCATATAGTACACAAACACATTCATGCAAAACATGAATATATTATATAATTAATTAAATTTAAATAAAAAATATACACAGAGAATTCTGCTTCCCAAGTGCTCAGGTTTAAAGCCTATATGTATTTTCACTTGGTTTTTACTTTCATAGATAACAGTCTTCTGCAAAAACTCCAGGTCCTCTCCTTGTTCCACAAAAGATGAGATTAGAAGTGTACCTTCCCTGGAGTCCTAGGGCTAAATAATGACAGAGCTGGAACAAGAACACAGCTCTACTGACCTGTTTTCCTGCTGTCAGGCACTAAGGAATCATATCCTGAGCTGCATTTTCTCTGTCCTGGCTGGGAAAGAAGGCTGATGGATAATGACCATGCTTCTGGGCTAGGGAGAGAGAGAGGGGGGAGGGTTAGAGAGACAGTGAGTGAATCTCAGAGCTGGCTGGGAGGGAGGTCATGGCTCATCTAGTTCATCCTCTGCATTTGCAGATGAGAAAATGGAGACTGGTGCGGATGAAGATCTCCCAAGGTCACATGGTCAGCTGGTGATGGAGATGCAAGCCTTCTGGTCTCGGGGGGCTGTGCTCTTACCCAACAACTACACTCCGGAGAGCTGAGGGTTAACCTCCCATCCCAGAAAGGTGGATGACCTAGCTCTCCCAACCAGCTGCTCTCCCAGGGGCAGGTCTCTGGAGTCCTTGGCTCTTCTAGGCTTTTCTTCCCTCTTGGTGGCACCATGCTTAAGTAGAGTGTGTTCTGCATAAATAATAATGAACATTCTCCTTCCAGGGAGGAAGGCCACGTCTGGGCAGGCAAAGTGACAGATGGTATTTACAATGCACACTGAGGAGTTTCCCCAGAGCCTTGCTCGGGCTGTGTAGATGAGACATGGAAGGAGCACAGTTAATGTCCACTCCTACTCTCAGGAAGCTGCTGCTGCGGCATTGCTGTCTGCAGCACCTCCCAGGTGCTAGCTGGCTCTTATGTTATAAACATGAAGGTTCAGGGTGCTTTTCCTCAGGTGCCACTGCTGCTTCCTTGTCATAAAGCCTGCCTTGTGCACCCCAAGCCATTCTTCACAGAAACCTGCACTGGCATTCTCCCTAAAAGGAGCCTGTTGACGTCCCCGTTAGGCCACACTGATTCTGAGATGCTGTCTCAAGGCCTGGCAGCATAGAAAACAAATGGACTCATTCATTGAGCACATACTGTACAGAAGGAAGTATGTGTGTGTGTGCACACGCGTGCATGCACATGTTGTTGGCAATCGAACTCAAGACCTTGTGCGTGCTGGGCAAGCACCCTGCCACTGAGCTACATCCTCGGCTCAGGGTATCACAATAACTTAGGCTCGCTTTGAACTCACTCTATAGCCCAGGCTAGCACTGAAGTTGAGGTCATTCTGCTTCTCCCTTCTGACTGCTGGAGTTACTGCCACCACATCCAGCTTTTTCGTAGACTAATAAAGACACTACAAACAGTACCACGTCCTTGCCCTTATAAACAGTACATTCTTGTGTAAAGATTTACCACAGACCTTGTAGCTAACTGCCTTTGGTTCTCCAATATCCTCATCAGTTCTTTCCCTCTACAGTCTGTTGGGCAATTGGTACCTGTCTCTGTGCAGTGAGAAATCAAGGGAAACTGCTCCCCTTGTCATTCCACACATGTTATCCGAGAGAAGTAAGACAGAGACTGAGTCAAGAAGATCATGAGCTCAAGAGCTCAAGGCTAGGGCTGGAGAGATGGTTCAGTGGTTAAGAGCACTGACTGCTCTTCCAGAGGTCCTGAGTTCAATTCCCAGCAACCACACAGTGGCTCACAACCATCTGTAATGATACCTGGTGCCCTCTTCTGGCCTGCAGGTGTACATGCAGGCAGAACGCTGTATACATAATTAATAAATAAATCTTTAAAAAAAAAAAAAGAGCTCAAGGCTAGCCAGGCGATGGTGGCACACGCCTTTAATCCCAGCACTTGGGAGGCAGAGGCAGGCGGATCTCTGTGAGTTCGAGACCAGCCTGGTCTACAGAGCTAGTTCCAGGACAGGTTCCAAAGCCACAGAGAAACCCTGTCTCGAAAAACCAAAAAAAAAAAAAAAAAAAAAAAAAAAAAAAAAGCTCAAGGCTAGCCTAGGCTACACAGGGAGATTTCGAGAAAAATAGATACAAAGTACAATCCAGGATACAGTGGTATGCACTGATGGCCCCCATCACTAGAGAAGCTATACGTCAGGTAGGAACTCTGCCACTGAGCCCTGTACTTTAACTGTTACAATGAACACCTTGATGAGAGGAATGGGTATTCAAACTCCTCCAGTTCCAAGGGTCTTAATGTCCCTTTGTAAAGTGGAGGCATTTGTATATGTTCTGGGTGCCTTTCTGAGGATAATATGAAATGACAAACGAGAAAGTGTGCCGAAATAAAGGCTCACGCACACAAGTGTATTATTATTATTATGCGGAACCATCTTTTCTCCATAACATAAAACTCGCCTTTTGTTGGAGGCTGAGAGTAATAACTATGTAATTAGACTTTGTGTCATATCAAGCGAGGCATGCTCTGTTTTTCATTAAACAGACATTTGTTTGGCTTCTACCGTGTGTAGCCTTGTGCATTGTGATGGATGTGAAAACTGAATAAGCCATAATCTTCTTCAAAGAATGCCCACGCTTGTATCAGGGAGATAAAACTTAGATTAATGCAACGCAAGGTCAAAGGAAGGAAGTCCTTCAGAGGCAGGGAGGAAGGGCCCGCCTTGGTGGAAAGATTGAGGAAAGGCTTGTTGGGCCTCAGGATTCTCACCAGAGAGTTTGGCAACATGGTAGGACCTTCACCCAACAGACAAGACCCAACCATTGCATGATCAATTCTCACATAGAAAAGCTCCAGGCCCAGAAATGGGACCCTGGGGACCAGCCAAGCCCCAAGGAGATGGCAGGGAAGGAAGGTAAACTGAGGCAAAGCAGCTGTCAGGGGATCCAAGTGGGTGATTAGATCAGTCTTGGGACTGGTAAAGTTTCCTCTGCGCCTTTTTGAGCTCAACCACTGGGTGCCCACACCTCTCTTTGAAAGGGTTTGGTGTCTGTGAACCTAGACATGTTTCAATAATGATTTAAGTTATTCAAAAAAGTGAGGGCCCTGGAGTGAAGAGACGAAAGGAGAGGAAAAATCCTCTGCTTGGCAGCCTTGTTCTGTTTGATCTCGCAGACAGCGGGCAATAACGGAAGAATGCTGGAGCTAGAGATGGAGGGTGGTTAGATTCCGAGCGACAGCCTCCTCCTGGAGCTGGGTCTGCTGTTTGGACTTGCAGACTTCAAACATGACTCGGGGATTCCTGGAAGACAAAAGAATTCAGGGCCGAGCCTTGGATCTCAGTCAAAAATAACTCATGTCTTCATTTCAGGCAGGCAAAGGCGGCAGCCTAGGACTGACTGGCCGGCTTCTCAGAAGACCGGAGCTACAGGTGCACTGAGAGGGTCAACTTAGATTTTCTGTGGAGCAAGAAGGAGCCTTGAAGGGGTATGGTCCTGGCTGAAGATGATAGGAAACCCACATGTAAGAGGTTATGATAGAAGTTGCCCTCTTCATCCTGCCTCTGAGTGCTGCCTGCCATTTGCTTTGAGTGTGTTAATTATAGCCCTTAACGTTCCTTTCCTGGCTTCTCATTAGCGTTAGGTATCCATAAACAAACAACTTGCTTCCATGCCTCTCCCTCCCACAGGGGTTCTGGCTCCCCCTGCCCCTTCAGTCCAGAGGTTGGAGTCCAGGGTCTCATGCATGCTAGGCCAGTGCTCTGCCCATGAGCCACACTCTGAGTCCCTTCTGGCTTTTCAATACCAGCCAAACTGTTCCAGCTCTGAGGTCCAGCTTTTCTTCCCTTCGAGGGTATGTTTGAGAGACAGCCCCCTGACATTCTCCCTGCCGTATTATGTCACTGGGCTGTCATTAGAGGGTTGTCTACTTTTCTTCCAGGAGGGCAGGCTTGGCTCTTTTCTAGAGCAGTTTGTGGTCTCAGCACCTTGGCCAGGGGCTGGCAACACCGGACACTCACAACACGCTTGCTGAAAGTAGCTGTGCAGCAGCTGCCGGCTTAGCCCTCCTAGAACGCTGCTTGGGTTAGAAGCTGAGGGCTTCGCCATTGCCTGCTGGGCAAGGGCCAGCCTCCTCAGACCGCGTGAAGGACTTTCTCAACGTGGTCCTCCTCGTTGGCTTTGCCTTATTTGTGTCCATCCACTCAGCCGTCCCCCTCAAGGTCTGCCATGGCCTGCCCTGTCTTACGCAGCCATTCCCTCCGGGCAGGAAGCCTCACACACCCTGTGCAAAGCTGCCCCATTCTCACAGCCCCTCTCAGCCGTGCTCGCCCGCCCCCAAGTCTGAACCGCTCTCCCCAAAATTCCCCAAAGGTCTGTGGATTAAAGGCTTGGTCCAAGTTTAGAGCTCTTGGGGACTTTTAGGCATGGGGTCCTGTGCAGTTTGTTATGTCTGTCATTGGGGCTCGTTCTTTGGTTGTGGGTTCCCAATCTCTCTTTCTTCTTTTCTTTTTCTTCCCAGCCATTAGGTGTGCAGTTTTACTCCACTTACCCTGCAACATGCTGCCTTTTACCATAGCCCCACAGCAACAAGTCCAACAAGTCACACTAAAAGTGTGAGCCCAATACATCTTCCCTCACCGCTGTTGTTGAAGAGAGTCTCGCCATGTGTAGCTGTGGCTTGCTTGGAATTTACTATGTATGCCTAAGTTGTTTTAGTATTTTTTTTAAGATTTATTTGTTAGGGCTGGAGAGATGGCTCAGCGGTTAAGCCTGATATTCCAAAGGTCCTGAGTTCAATTCCCAGCAACCACATGGTGGCTCACAGCCATCTGTAATGAGGTCTGGTGCCCTCTTCTGGCCTGTAGGCATATATTGTATACATAATAAATAATTTTTTTAAAAAAAAGATTTATTTATTTTTTATGTACACAGTGTTCTGCCTGAATGTATTCCTGTATGTGGGTAGGGGGGTGGTATTTTGACTGCATGTATTGTCTATGTATCATGTGTTGCAAAGCCCCTGGAGGCCAGAAGAGGGTGTCAGATCATCTGGGACTGGAGTTACAGTTGTGAACCACTAAGTAGGTGCTGGGAATCAAACCTGATTCCCCTGGAAGAGCAGCCAGTGCTCTTAACTGCTGAGCCATCTCTCTGCAGCCTCTATGTATGAATGAGATGAGGTCTTACAGCCAGGCCTGATGTGCAGACCTACAATCCCAGCTACTTGGGAGACTAAGGCAGGAGGATTCACAAGTTCAAGGCCAACTTTAGCAACCTATGAGACCCAGTCTCAAAATCAAAGTGAGAAAGGGAAGAAAGAAGGGAGAAAAAGAGAGAGAATGCTGTATTGCCCTGGCCTGATATACAACATTTTATGGGCTCAAATAATCCTCCTGCCTTAGCCTCTCAGCAGCTGGGTCTGAAGACTCCTGTCACTGCATCTGACTAGGAAGAATTTTATCAAGTATATTGTCCTGTTCGCTGTTCTTTCATGCTGCCCTTAGGATGGAATCCAAACTCCATTCTCAGGGAACTAGCAGCCCTCACATCCCTCTCCCCTTGAACTGGCCTCTTCTATGGATGCCTTACTCTAATTTCCAACCATGCCAGATCCCTTGCAGTTCCCCTCCCGTGCTGCAGGCTGCCCCCTCTGCCTGGATTGCTGTGTCACCTTCCACATGGCCTAATTATGGAAGCACTTCCTTTGGGAAGACCTCCTGGATCCACAAAGGACCTCCCCCGACCCCTCCCTTTCAGTCTGTGTGACCCCTGAGCTTCTATGGAATCCAAGACTTGTTGAACATGGCTGTGCCCCACCCAACCCTATCTCTATATGCTCGCCCAATCAAACCATTTATGGCGGATAGAATTTGTGTCTTGCGCCTGTACCCTCAAAGATCTCCCCTAGTGTTTATAAGAACTCAATAACTGGCCGGGCGATGGTGGCGCACGCCTTTAATCCCAGCACTTGGGAGGCAGAGGCAGGCGGATCTCTGTGAGTTCGAGACCAGCCTGGTCTACAGAGCTAGTTCCAGGACAGGCTCCAAAGCCACAGAGAAACCCTGTCTCGAAAAATCAAAAAAAAAAAAAAAAAGAACTCAATAACTGTTCAGTGACTTCACTGAGCCTGTAAAAGTACCTTCCCCGGGAGGGGATGACTGAGTTAAATGTGTTGCTAAGAACTGTTGCCAGGGCTGGAGAAGAGGAAGTATGTGAGGAACAGCTGGGGGCCTGTGGGTGCTGGGCTGCTGGACATCTCTGCAGAGTGACCATCTCTTCCATGCACCTGCCTCTGTCTCTTTCCAATTCCCTTGTGACCAGGCTTTCTGAGCTATCTCTGCTGCAAAAGTCTGAGCGTAACATTGCCAGCACCATGCATGTTAAGTCAAGTCAAGAGGGGCAGGACTAGGAGAGGCAGGGACCCTGACCTCAGGCCCCAGCAGCTGCTTATCCTCAGGGGCTTCTTTTCACAAAGAATCCAGCCTCTCTTCTGTCCCCTGAAGGCTGTTTTCAAAATCACACCCCCATGCAGACAGTTTTATTTACAAGGAAATCTTGGCAGGATCTTGACTTGTTAGTAGAGTAGGGATGGGGGAGGGTGGCGAGAAACAAAAATAGTTGAAATGATCACACTTTCTGAAACCGAGATGGAAATTGGTGTCTGTTGCAAACTCACCTAATTAGGATGGAACTAATTTCCTTCTGGTTCAAGGGGAGTAGTCAGTGCTGGGCGAGATGGTCACAGGTTGGATCCTGGGGCTGCGTGATGCAGTTACATTTGTCTTATGAGAATGAAGTCGTTAATTGCAACTTCTGCTAATAAAACAGATGCTTCCTTCTGACAAGACGTCGAGAAGGGCGAAGCTGATGGGAAGAGGCTAAAGGGCACAGCCTTGGTTCTGTGTGGGGGCTGCCTAAGCCTTCCTTGGGGAGCCGCTACCCCAGCCTGGCCGCTGACACAGATTATAGTCACTCGGGAAGACGGTCTTCCCTGAGGCTTTTCCGTCAGGGAAACTGCCCTCTGCCTTTCTCCTTTAGTGATCCTTTACTGCTTTGCTAACTTCATTCTTGCATTTTAGTTTTAGTTTTTAGTTCCCCCTCCCCGCCCCTCTCTCTGGCAGGGCGCTTTCCTGGGTTTAACATGGTCAAGAAGCGTGAGCAGGACTTACAGCTCTAGATGGAGGTAGATTTGGGGTCCCAGACCCCCTGACTTTTGTCTCATCCTTAGGCTTTCCCAGGACTCCCAGAATCCGATACGGCAGTAAATAAAAGATGTAAGGATGGCTGGTGGGGTCCACTCCTCGGACCTCCACTCTCAATTCAGTCCTGGTTAACCCTGACGTGGCCAACTTCGTGGGAACCTCGCTTCTGATTCTGTCACACAATCTGCCAATCTGCCACCATCAAGTGATGGTTAACCCAGTACCGAGCTGAGCACGCTGAAGGCAACGCAGTCCGGATCCCTGGGCGCGAAGAGCAGCTACTCGATGCCCGCCCCGCCGCAGCCCGCCCTCCCTCCTTCCTTCCCTCCCTCCCTCCCGGCGGGCGGCCTGGGGGGCGGGGGCCCCGCGAGCAGCCCCGCCCCCGCCGCGCGCCGCCCCGGAGGAGTCCGTGGGGAGGAGGAGGAGGCTGGCGCTTAGAGCGGGGGCTGCGCGGAGCGGGAAGGAGCGCGGGGAGCTGTAGGGCCCAGCCGGCCCAAGGGCGCCCTCGCCTCGGGCCCGCGGCCGAGGCGGAGAAGTTTGGCACCTCGGGGCCCGGCGTCCCGGGGTCTCGGGGGCCGCGGCAAGCAGGGCCATGGGGGCGAGCGCGGAGGTGGCGAGGTGCGCAGCGAGCTCCTGGAGCGACGCGGCCGAGGCGGCGCAAAGTTAGCCCGGCGCCCCGGGACGAGCGCCGCAGCCTGGGCCATGGGCGAACACCCCAGCCCCGGCCCCGCAGTGGCCGCTTGCGCCGAGGCGGAGCGCATCGAAGAGCTGGAGCCCGAGGCCGAGGACCGGCTGCCCGCCGCGCCAGAAGACGTGAGTGCCCCCTTCTGTGCCCCTCAAACTTTCTGGGGGGCGCCACGCGGGGATCTGCGGCGGCCTCAGCTCCCTACCCTGGGGGGAACTTGGAGGATTCAAGGTTATGTCACTGGAGCGTCCAGGATAAGCTGGGGCCCCGCGCGTGGGAGGAATGGGTCTCCCCAAATGAACTGGTGCGCACCCCACCCCGCTCGGGTTCCCGCGGCTTTCCTGCGGGACACAGCCTCGGTTGCTGCGCCGGGAACCTGTCGGCCGCGGAGCCCCCTCCCCGCTGCTGGTGCAGTGCCCGGGACACGGCGTTTTCCTGCAGAGGCGGCCGCGTCACTGTAGTGACTCCCCCTCCCCTCCCCTCGGCGACCTGCGGACTCCGCAAGCCTGGGGAAGGAACCGGCGCCCCAGTCTCCTCTGGACAGCGCAAACCAGTCTGGAGAACCCTTCTCCGCTCCCAGATTAGCTCCTGCCCGGCATCTGTCTCGTCGCGACACTGATTGAAATTCAAACTGGCCTTAGTCCCTGAACCCTATGAGAGCTAGAACAGCCAGAAAGGTGGGACAAACGCTCCCAGCAGGGGGCTCAGGATTCCTGGACCACGTCGGTGCCAGGCTGGTCCCCTGGGGCAGGCTAGGGAGGGGCTACCCCAGAGGGTTTCCCTGCCATCTGCTGCTCAAATCTCTTGTCCCTAAGTCCTGGGAAGTAGGGTCTGACACTGGGAAGCCTTGGGCACTTGAGTTGTTAAAGCTACTCTCTCCCGGCACCTTGCTTCGGACCTGTCTCTCCCTCGGGGTGAAATTAAGCCGGGAGTCCCAACCTACGAAACCACAGCCAGCAAATCTGAATGGATCGGGAGTCTAACATCTCTCCTGCTTGCGTGGTCAAGCCTGTCACTTTCTCCTGGCCCTCCTCCAGAGAGAGTGAGTCTTATGTACTCAGTACTTAGACTCAATCTTGGAAGCATATTGGGGAACACGAACACACACAAGCAGGCAAAACTAGTGCCCAAGCAGGGGTAAGTCTCCTGAGTAGAATCCTCCAACTGCCAAGGCATGAGTACGCTTGGACTCCGGGTGTGGATGTGAACATGACCTTTAGGTAGCAGGAGTTATCAGAAACCCTGAGACACGGTTGGGAATCCTTGTTCTCATTCCTGCATCTGACTGTCCCACGCCAGAAACACTCCATTTCTACCCCGTACTGTGCTTTTCTGCCTTTGCTCCTCTGGGGAATTTTCGGAGTTCTTCTGGTGGGCCCCTGAGCCTGGTTCTGACTGGGCAGCAGCTGGGAGGTGATGTTGGAAATCTCAGGGGGCTGCAGAAACCTTGGTGATAAGTGCCTTTCTTTCTCTTCCTCTCCTGCATGGCCTCCCACTCTACCAGCACTGGAAAGTCCTGTTTGAAAAGGTATGTGAGCAGTTAAATCCCTCCGTTCCTTCCAGCCCTGCCTGCCTGAAGTCGGTCTCAGTCTCCCTGCCTTCTTGCGTGGGCTTCCCTAGTTCAGTGCTCCAGAGATGGTGACGTACTGTGGAGGCGTGGCTTAGTAGATCTGGGGTGGAGCCACACTGTGCTCTGGGTGTCAGAGACAGCAGAAGGCTCCCTAGAGAGAATCCTTTCCTCCCTCCAAATTCTCCTTGCACCATGGCTGGGCTTACACCACTTAGGAATTGGCCAACATGTATTAAAGCTTCCTATATGCAAGTGTATTGCAGTAGGAGGCTGGGGAGGTGGGGGAGGTTCTTAAAGAATCTTCCGATTCCCTTTCTGCTGCTATTATGAAAAATGCTTGGGACCCTGTAACATAAAATCTCTGTCATCTTTTGGGAAGAAGATTTGTTCCCAAAATGGGCTCTTTGGGAGGCCTATCTTGTGTCTCCTGCAGTGGGGATCGGCCAATGCCGGACTGTTTACAAATGAAAAACAGTATGTGATTGTTTGCAGTGCCTGGAATATAGGGGTGAGGAGTGGGACTGGAAGAACCAAATGTCGGGTTTGAATCTGGAGATGGACTTTTGACCTTCATCGGGGAAATAGTTCTATTTTTGCTTGGTACTTGGATACTATTGGGTATTTCCTTCCTGTGCTTGTACCGTAGTGCAGGAGAAAAGATAGGAAGGTGTTCCAGTGTGGGTGGATACCGAACACTTCAGTCACAGCCGAGAGTAGGTGTACCATGAAGTTTGTGCAACTTTAAGAGATCTGCTTCTGCCAGGCAGTAGTGGCGCACGCCTTTAATCCCAGCTCTCAGGAGGATCTCTGTGAGTTCGAGGCCAGCCTGGTCTACAGGAGCAAGTTCCAGGACAGGCTCCAAAGCTACAGAGAAACCCTGTCTTGAAAAACCAAGAGAGAGAGAGAGAGAGAGATCTGCTCGTTTAAGCCAGGCATGGTCAGGCATGATGGCACATACTTCTGATGCCTTCATCTGGGAGATAGAGACTGGTCAGCCAGGAGTTTGAGGTCATCCTTGGCTATAGGGCTACTTTGTGGCTAGCTTGTGTTTATCAGTGGGGAGGGAGGTATAAAAAGGGATCTTAGTCCAGACCTTTGTTGTAGGCGGAATAGTTTTCAAAAGCTGCTGTTTGTGAATGGGTGTTTCGATTGTATGTGCAGTGCCTTCCAAGGCCAGGATCCTCTGGGACTGGAGCTACTGATGTTTGTGAGCTGCCATGGCAGTGTTGGAAACCGAACCTGGGTCCTGCTGAAGCAACAGGCGGCTCGTGTTAGCCAGTTTTCCACTGTCAGTATATAAAGAGAAGAGATCTATTTGGCTTATGGTTTTGGATATTATTTTGAGGGGGTAGGGGGTGTTTGTTTATTTTTCATGACAGGAGACAGGAATTCTCTGTGTAGCCCTGGCTGACCTAGAGCTCTCTTGTAGACCAGTCTGGCCTTGAATTTAGAGATCTGCCTGCCTCTTGAGTGTTGGGATTAAAGGTGTGGGCCACTGCCCAGGTGGTTTTGGATATTCTTACCCATGACTATATGGCCCCTGCAAGGAAGCAGGCCAAAACAGAAGTATGTAGTGGGGTGAAAGCCACTGGCCTCGTGGCCATGGGGCAAAGAGAAGAAGAGACTGGAATCCCACGGCCCCCTTCCAAACATCCCCAGTCACTCAAAAGCTTCTTGCTAGACTCAACAGCTCCAAGCTGGAGATCAAACCTTTAATACATGTCACTTTGAAGGTGACAATGAGGTTGGAAAGGAGCGATACAGTGATAGGTGAACAGGAAGATATTAATAGACCTGAGTAGCTGAGGGGAACCACATCCCCAACTGAGACTCTGAATTTAAGGGGAAAGGAAAAAGTGGGGGTTGGGGTTGGCAAAAAAACAACAGCTTTAGTTACAGACAAGTTTAATGTGGGGACCCAGCCAAATGCAATTACCCCATGGGACTGAGCATGTGGGCTTATGGGGGGGAAGAGCCTGGGTGAGGATCTTGGGGGACATAATTCTTGATGCCTGGCTCCCATCACGAGGGCCACCTACTCTCCCTCTGGTCCCTAGGAATATCCCAGTTGCTGGCCTGACATCTCTGAGACAGGAGAAACCATGGTGCTGCCGCCACTGCTCCTCTTCCCCCAGGCTGCCAGCCCTTCACACCTCTTGGCAGATTTAGACTAAGAACCTAGAACAAAGTGTATCAGGCTTCTTCCCTCCGTCTTTCACATTTGGCTAATTTCTCTTGCCAGTTTCTATGTGTGTGTGTTTATATTTTAAAACAAACCATTTGGGTGAATGAAAGAGAACTTCCAGAGGGAGGCACTCACAGCTGGAGAGCAGTTCCAAGCAGAGGGCGTGTGGCACTCAGTCTCAGCCCTCAGTCTGTGAAATCCAATGGGAGGCAAGTCCTGGGCATCTCATAGAGATAGAGCACCCTGCTTCTGGAGAGGCCCACTCAGGACCCTCCTGGGCTGGAGAGGTAGCTCAATGGGAGAGTGCTTGCCTAGCATGCACAAGGCCCTGGGCTAAATTCTCAGCATTGCAGAAATGAAAATAAATAAATAAAAGGAAAACCAATCAATCATTCTGACAGACAAAATGAATTCTAGGAAAGCAGCCACAAGGTCTTACTCTGAACCATTTTTCTCTTACAATAAGTCTGTCTGATTTCTTTTTCTTTACTTTTCTTTAGTTTTCTCCCTCCCTCCCTCCCTCCCTCCCTCCCTCCCTCCCTCCCTCCCTCCCTCCCTCCCTCCCTCCCTCTCTTTTTTTTTCTCTCTGTTTGTGTGTGTGTGTGTATTTTTGGTTGTTGTTGTTTTTTGAGACAGGGTTTTTCTGCCTGTCCTGGAACTCACTTTGTAAAACACTTTTCTTTTTTCTTAAGATTTATTTTATTTTATACACGTGGTTGTTTTGCCTACATGTATGTCTTTGCACCATGTGTGTGTAGTGCCTATAGAGTCCAGAAGAGGGTGTTGGATCTCCTGGAACTGGAGTTACAGATGGTTGTTGTAGCACAATAATAAAAACCCAGAGACAGAAGTTGGGGTTCAACCTGAAGGTCAGAAAAACAAAACAGCCAGCTGGCTTTTACCTTTAACTCAGTTCGAGATGGCGATCCTGCCTCCAGGAATCCTCAAAATGAGACTGACTGAGAGCTGACTCCTTCTGTTTTACATTTCTATCTATCTATCTATCTATCTATCTATCTATCTATCTATCTATCTATCTATCTATCTATCTATCTTTCTCTCTTTTATAACGCCACTCACAATAGACTGGGCCTTCCCCAATGAATCATTAAGAAAATACCCTACAGGCTGTTCACCCCCAGTCTTTTGGAGGCATTTTCTCAATTGAGTCTCCTTCCTCTGATAACTCTAGCCTGTGTGTCAAGTTGATATAAAAGTGGCCAGCACAAGAACAGTTGTTTCAGTAGATATCCAAAGGAAGGGCTACAAAGTTCCCTTTAGAATAGCTTCATTCCTGCCAGGATGGTTACAAAAGTCAGAAGTACTGGGGCAGGGCCTGTCTTCCTTTCCCACACAGATGGTCGTCTGTTTCCCAGGTATTAGAGGTGGAATTCGCTCAACTTTCCATGCCATGTGGTTCTTTAATATGCAGGGAAACCTTACCCAGCTTGAAGCTGACTGGACCCCGAGCGTGAGAAGCCACCACGTTAACCTGTGGCTACCTTTCAAGTAAATGGCCAAGATGCCTTCTGGGGATTGGTGGTGAGGAGATCGGGTGACCCTAGTCTTTTGAAAGCTTCTCTGTCCCTCCAGTTCTGACCTGTGTTGTGGTCATGGTAAAATAACAGGTCTTGTCCCTGACTCTCCTTCTCATATAGAAGTTACCACAGGACGGAAATTGGAGGGCCATCACAGCTTGTCTACCACGTGTCCTGTGTGTTTTTTCCTATGTGAATCTCTTCATAAGTCTTTTCATTTTTGGGGGGCGGGGTTTCGATGGGTTTTCCTAAATATTTAAACAGGTTATTGAGTTACTGGGCCAATGAGATGGCTCAACAGGTAAAGGTGCTTGTGTCCAAGACTAATGACCTGAGTTCAGTTCTTGCGACTCACATGGCAAAAGGGAGGAACTGACTCTCAGAACTTGTCACCTGACCTCCATGTGTGTACTGGGTCAGACGCGTATCCACAAAGAATACATGTAATAAAGTTAGCATAGGACTAGGGGTATACTTGAGAGACAAAATGTGGTGTAGCGTGTGCGAAGCCTCGGGTTCAAATCCCTAGTGTTGCAAACAAACAAAATAGTAGTTTTGTAGTAACTATAAGGGCTCTGTGTTGCTATAATGCAATATCATGGCAAAAATACCATATTTTTATTGCTAAAGCATCTGAACATTTCTTTCACAGTTCCTTCTGTGGTTTCAGATCTGAGATCATGTCTAGCTCTCAACTCTCTCAGTCTTCTCTTCTGTATTCTACTGGAGTTACAGATAGACGCTTGAGAGACATCCTGTGGGTGCTGAGAGTCGAACTCGGGTCCTCTAGAAGAGCAGCGAGTGCTTTTAAATGCTGAGTCCTCTCTCCAGCCCCCTCCAAATCACTTTATTTTTAAAAGTTGAACTTAGAAGTTTAGATTTATATGTTTACTTATTGGTGGGGGGGCATGTGCATACCACAGTGTACTTGTGGAGGTCAGAAGACATCTTGTAGGAGTTGATTTTCCATTTGTTGGGTTCTGGGGATTGAACTCAATTTGTCAGGCTTGGCAGCAAGTGCTTTTAACAACTGAGTAAGCGACCCTCTAGGTCCCCCCAAACGTTTTCTGCTTTTACTCCCAGTGTCCCCCAGCCTGTGGGACCCAGGTTCTGACCTCATCTGTAGTTTCCCTGCTTGCTGGCTGCAGGTGTGGGGGTGGTCATGGTGCATTGGTAGCTGAAAGGAAGTTCAGATGAGATGAAACCGCTGAGTGGATTACAGATGCGCCACAGAGAAAAAGTGCCTTCCCCTGAGACAGTCCCAGTGTTTGTGACCCTGGAACACACGAGCCAGCAGAGTAGGGGTCTCAGGACAACAAAGCCATGGTTTAGAGCCCACCCTTGGCCTCTGCATCTTGGTTCCTTTTCAAGTAGCTTCCAGGACCACATCCCTACCCTCTCCTACTCTAGTGACCAGGTAGATCCTGTTTCTATTAACTCTTTGATCCCTGGCCATTCACAAAAATGCATTCAGTGGTTGAGCTACTGAGCCAAGAGATCTGGGTTCATGTCCTGCCTCGTGTGTGATAGACCCACAGAAGTTTGAATGACTGGCAGGTCAAACTAAGCCACAGGGGTTAGAAAGATGGCTCAGTTGCTATGAATCTTAAAAAAAAAAAAGCAAAGCAAAACTATAATCCCATGTATATTATTTGAGGCTTAAGGTGTCCTCTCCAGGAGCATCCCTTGACCATGGGGTTCCATGATTGTGTCCCGCCCTCCTTCCCACCACTGGGTAGCTCCTGCCCCATCAGGGGCCCTAGGTTATCGGACAGCTGATGGAAGTATCTTGTTCAGTCTGTTCATTCTGCAGGTGAGGAAAGTATTGTTATGATGGTGTCTGAGTTCCTGTGTGCTTCCCACCAGTACTGCAAACTCCTTTCCTTGATTGGTGCCAAGCATAGTGATGGAGACAGGTGGAGAGGTGACACCGCAGTAGCTTGGCAACAGTGGACAAGCCAGTCAACGTCTCCAAGCCACAGACTTTTCATGGAAACCGTAGAATAATAGCTGACCCAGAATTGTTGGGAGGTTGGGTGGAGTGTGCATAGCTCTTGGCATAGCTGGGAGGAAGCACCAGGTAAATACTGTTCATTTTATATATATAACGGAATATAATGAAGTGAGTCCTGTTTCCCAGATGGGTATGGACATGTAGTACATCCAGGGCCTGAATCAAAGTGTCTGGATTCCTGGTCCATCTAGGCTGCCTCCCTAGGACAGAAGCTAGATACCACATGCCCTGCTGAAGTTTTCAGAAAGAGTCTTCGGACAAGGCTGCCCGGTACATGTTGATGCCCAAGCGCTGTCTGCTCACCTGGCTTGTCTGTGCTACAGGGTGAAAGGTAGAGGGCTAGAACAAGGTGTCTAGCCACCATGTGGGCTGAGCCAAGTCTCCTCTCTCCCTCCTTGGCAGTTCTTACTGTCCCTTTCGTTGGTGGTGTAGTGATATTGGGCCCAGGGTACTGTCTTGTTATAGGAATGGAGTCAGTATGTCTTAAGCTGTAAACAGACATAATCCTAAACCCCTTTTGGAGATTTTTGTTTGAAAATTAGTCTCTACATGGCTCACCCCCAGCCCTTTTGAGATGAGGGCTTGCAGTGTAGCTCCTGCTAGCCTCAAACTTAATGTGCTTCAGCCTCCTGAGTGCTGGGATTACAGGAATGTGCCAAACCCCTCCCCACCTCCCGACTTTCCTGAAGCAGGCAGGTCTGTATTGGTAAAATTCCTTTGAGAAAACAAACACAAGTGTCCACTGTGTGTGTACATACCTGTCCTCTCGTCTTACACTCTCAGCAAACTGAGAGGTGAGGCTGTTGTGGTTTTTGTTGTTATTGTTTTGAGACAGTGTCTCACTGTATATGTATAGTCTTGACTGGCCTGAAACTCTCTCTATAGACCAGACTGACTTTGAACTCACAATGATCCACCTGCCACCACTTCTTCCTCCCAAGGGCTGGGATTAAAGGTGTCTGCCGTCACGCCTGACTCCGTGTCCTCTTTATAGGGGAGAAAACTACGGATGGAGAGGACAGGTCTTCCCCAGAGATAGGAAACAAATTGGGAGCCTCTGCAGAGGGTCTGTTTGTCCTCAAGGCTTCTGGGTGGCTTCTGTAACCAGACAGGAGGTGAAGGGACTGTTCCAGGCTCCTTCATCCCAACTGATTGCTTCTCTACTGCCTCCCACCTCCCTCCGTCTCCTGGACTGTTCAGCTATCTCTGTTCTGGGGACTAGATGGATTTTGGGGGTTTCTAGGAAGGTGGCAGGGAGCAGGATTTGGACAGAGGAGAAAGGGTAGGGCAGATGTCAGGACCCCTCCTGATCTCACCTCCTCCTGCCACTCCTGCTCCATGCTCCCTGGAGGCTTCTGGATTGGTCCCTGGGTGTCCCGGACAAGCTGGGCCGGATGAGTCAGTCCAGGTACTTCATCTATTCCCCATCCCCTAGGGTGTTACTTCTGAGTCAGAGCCCCCATTCTCCCTGAGGCTTGGCCAAGCAAGAGGCGGGAAAGCTGTTAATGAGCCTCTGGAGAAGCTTTGGGGTGGTGCTGAAGAACTGGGGGGTGGGGGTCTTGGGGGGGGGGGTTCTGGGGAAGGCTGACCAGTAGAGAGTGCCAGAGTCTGGTAGAAGGAGACTGGTCTCCCCGTCTCTTCCCTCCTCCGCCTCCCTGGCCAGCCTGCTAGTCTACCCCCCTGGGAAGTGAGAGGAGGGGTGGGTGTTCAGGAGCCTGCTGTCTGGATGGGTGCCTGGTGAGGCCTGAGCTGCCTCCCCTGCTCCTGTAGTGGCAGCTGAGAGAGGAGAGCACTGGGGTCCTCAGGGCTCCAAGAGGGCAGGCTGGAGGGCAGGAGGGATCAAAACCTGGTCTTAGGACCAGCCAGTTCCCTTCCACTTTGAACTGAAGCTTAAGGTCTGGGAAGAAGCACCTCTTGCTTACCCTGGCTCAGGTCAGGTGGGACGTCTCTGAGGACTTCAGTTTTTCTCTCTGTTAAATGGGACTAGTCACACTTAATTGTGTTCTGAAAGTTGGTGTTTTGAAAAATTAGAGGGAGAAGGTCATGGGAAGGACAAGGGTTGGTCTCGTCCCTGTCCCATCCTTCCCCCCCCCCCCCCGCTGGATTAGTGTCCTCATTTGAAAGGAAAAAGTGGAAGAGAAAGCCCCCACCTCCCTATCACCAGCCTCCTGACCTTGCCAGCTGCAGCCTGAACTTTTTAATTTATGGGGTTGTAAATATCCATGAGTGGGCCAGAGTTCCCTGGTGGGCTTGTGGCATGCTGGGTGGGGACAGCTCTGTTGAGCCAGAAACTCCCCAATAGCCTCATTAATTTGCTCTGCTTAGAGGCCTGGGAATGAAACAAGGAGCCGGCAGATGGGAGACCCCCCTCTACCAAGGAGGGCAGCTGTCTGCATCTTACCCTATCCCAGTACACATGCCCTGTGGCCATTTCCTTCTGGACCGACAAGAGACTCTGGGGATGAGACGGGACCTTACCCAGACCCAGGCTCCATGTTCCAGACCCAAGAGGCACACAGGATGGCAGCTGGCTTGTCGGCTCCAGGTGTCGCCTTTGGGATCATTTTGGGTACTCACAGCTTTTGTTCGTGGAGGAGAGGGTCTTCCCAGGAGCCAGACTCGTGGTTGTCCCAGAAATGCAGTCCGTGCAAGTCGCAAATTGTTCGAGAATGCTGGGGACATTGTGAAGCCTGGGGCAGCTTTCTGTCCTCTAGGGAAAGCTGGGCTGCTGTCCTGGGTGCTGAGCAGGCAAACCCCCCTCGCTCTGGCAGGCTTTGTCCCTGAGAGCTCAGCTCGGTGGCCCCATGAGGCCAATTGCTGATTTCTCAGCCTCTCTTGGGACCTAGTATCCCCAGTCAACCTTCTAGCTGGGACGGATCACACAGACTTCTAATATCAGCTGCCTGAGAGCCTAGGACACTCAAGAGCTGGAGGCAGAGGAGCTGCCTGGGTTTCATGAAGGGAAGCGTGATGTACTGTAGGCTTGTGACTGTCCCTAAAGGTTTTACACAGTGTTGTTGTCAAAAATAAATGCTGTGTGGCCGGGCGGTGGTGGCGCATGCCTTTAATCCCAGCACTCAGAAGGCAGAGGCAAGCGGATCTTTGTGAGTTCGAGGCCAGCCTGGTCTACAAGAGCTAGTTCCAGGACAGGCTTCAAAGCCACAGAGAGACCCTGTCTCGGAAACAAACAAACAAACAAATAAATGCTGTAGTCGAATAAGGTAGAGTTAGGAAAATGAGGGGATGGATCAAATCAAACAGACTTTTCCACTACTGGGTCTGGTAGAACCCTTTCTGTGGGTGCTTACGTCATGCCCTTCTATGAAGGCTTCCTGACTATGGGAAAGAAAGTGGAGTTTTGTTTAATGCCAGATTTCCACCTGTGCCTCTCTGTTCCACCCCCATCACCAGCCCCTTCCACGGCCTTTTGTCCCCAAGAAGGGATTGCTGTTCCTACTCAGAGCCCACTGTACCCTCCTGGGCCTTGGGCCCAGGGTCTCATGAAGCACACACTGGGAAGATCCTGTACCAGGAGGTGTCTTTTGTTCCACTGTACGGGGCTGAGGAAAGCAAGAGAAGGCAAGACTGGGGCTGTGAGCCCCATGGAGGAACCTCAGATTATTTCTCTATTGGCCCTTGTTCATTCTTTAACCTTGAGATAGTCTCTCTAGCTATTTTTAGTCTCTATGCTCTTAGCGGTCCATATAATGAATGCGTTGCCTGGACCACAGTGGATCCTTGGCAAACGTGTGAGGTGGATAGGTGGATGGATGGATGGATAGGAGGACTAGCCATCTTTCGAATGCTTTAGGCATAGTAACCCAGTGGTGGGAGGGAGCCAGGTTCTCTGTTCTGCTTGGGTATGAATTTATCTAAACAAATTACCATCTGTTCAAGCCCTTGGTGCCTTGACTCCTCACCGTACCCCTGCCCCTGAGAAGTAGCTTTCATGATAGTAAATGCCTTGTACATTCTCGTAAGGTATGAGTAGAAGGAGGGAAGGCCATGTAATTTTTCACCCAAGCTGAGACACCTTAGAGTAAAGGAGGCAGGGTGAGTCGTGTGTGTGTGTGTGTGTGTGTGTGTGTGTGGCCTCAGACTGGGCAGAGGAGCCACCTAGGGGATTAGCAGCCTATGGGCAGGGCACTGGTGGGATTAAAAGCCTCCTTGGAGCCTCTAGAAGCTCTTTTTTTTTTTAAAATATTTATTTATTATGGATACAACACTCTGTTTGCATATATGCCTACTAGAAGAGGATACTAGACCTCACTACAGATGGTTGTGAGCCACCATGTGGTTGCTGGGAATCGAACTCGGGTCCTTTGGAAGAGCAGGCAATGCTCTTAACCGCTGAGCCACCTCTCCAGCCCCCTAGAAGCTCTTTTTCAAGGCCGAGGAGGGAGGGCAGGATTGTGGGAGGGCTCTCTGGCCTCCTCTGTGGGTCTTCCCCCTCCAGTACAGCTCTGTCCAGCACTGGGCTCTCTCCTGCAGGTCAGGGCCCACTTTGGTTACTGCTTCTTGCCAGGCTTCGGCTTCACCGATATATTCATTCCTCCAGCTGCACTGACTGACCATTCTAGACTAGACCTGAATGTTAGGAATATTTCCTAAGCGAGCTCTCTGACGACGCAAAAATTCCCAATCAAGTCAAATCAAAACAAGCCAAATTAAGAAATATCCAGGTTATTGGGAGATCTGCGCTCTCGGGTGGCCCCGAGGGGGAAACCAGGAATGCAACCCCCGGGAAGAAGAAAGGGAGTCCACGTGTTCTTCTTTTGGAGGATCATTTAAGTACCCTGGGGAGGGGTCCTGACCCCACCCCCAGGGAGGGGTCAGGACCTGGCCTGCTGGGATTTGAAGTCTAGACCAGGCCTGGGATAGATGCGAAGGACTGGGGCCTACGCTCCCAACCTAACATGGCAGGCTGCTTCCAGCCCATGCCACCCCCCGCAGCTCATCCTGCAAGCAGTCTGCTGCCCCAAAGAGGGATTCCAGGGGCTCTAGCATGTTCTGTTTGTTTGTTTGTTTGTTTGTTTGTTTTTCGAGTCAGGGTTTCTCTGTGGTTTTGGAGCCTGTCCTGGAACTAGCTCTTGTAGACCAGGCTGGTCTCGAACTCACAGAGATCCGCCTGCCTCTGCCTCCCGAGTGCTGGGATTAAAGGCGTGCGCCACCACCGCCCGGCCTCTAGCATGTTCTTAACAAGGAAGTTGCGTTTGGAGGATTTGTTCTGCCTGCACCCCCCCACCCCTGCACTCCCCACCAAAGTAGCACCACACTCTTAGTGTAACCTCACCCCCTATAAGCCTGAGGGCAGCTGGCAGGTAGACAGACCAAGGAGACAGATCCCCATTTGAATAAAGTGATGGGAATAGCCCCTGGCTATCTAGCGGCTGCCCCAGGTTGACATCAGCCCACTCAATAGATGGGAAAGCCGAGCTGTGTAAAGACAGGAGTGTGATTTTGGCCTTACTCCCTGCCATCTTGCTTGAGGGACACAGTCTTAAGTCAGAAGTCCTCAGCTTCCTTCTGAAGGGTGGGACCTCCCTCTTCTGATTTTTGAACGTGATATCTCTCCCCCTCCCCCCTTCTGCCTCCTCCTGTCTCTTTTAACCTTCACCCCTCTGGGTGCCCTATGCCCACTGCCAGCTCTGCCCATGCCCTCAGCAGCCAGCCTGGCTCTGGCTCTCCCCGACCCCCACTCATCCTGAGTCTCGGAGGCCTCATTATTAGGGTAGTGGTGACCCCCCCATTGTCTGGCCTATCTAGCCCTGGCATGAAAGGTAGAGTTTTGGCAGAGAATGGAGGCTCGGCCGGATTCCAGCGTGTTCTCTGCAGTGTAGATAGAGCCTGTAATGTGTTTGGGGCTAGGAGGCCTGGGGAGCCACAGGGCAGCCCCTTGTCACTAGGACAACAGCAGGGAGCCCTGCAGGGGTAAGGGGGGGCGAGGAGAGCAGGTGGCTCTTTGTCTGGGGCCTGATCCCAGCCCCCTACTTCATCTTCTTCTATAGGCAACCCTGAGGAGGCCCCTGGGAAGGGATTGTGGGCTGTGCTCCCAGCATGGGCAAAGCCACTGGGCTTCCTCATTCCTCCCCTCATGAGGCTGAGGAGGTCCCTTGATATGCAGGGAAACCTTGACCCCAACAGGACCCAGCAGACATCTTCCCAGGACCTACAACCCAGTCCTGAGGTCAACATAGCATGAACACAGTCAGGGCCAGGCTAAAGGGTCCCCATGTGGATTAGGATAGTGGTCTCTCGTGCACCAAAGCCCTGCCAGCTGTTAGCATTTCAACCTTCCCTCTGTTCTCCCTCCTCTCCCCTCTCTCTGGTCAGTTTCCACATCTGAGCAGCAAGAAATCCAGACTAGCTCTGTTTAGGCCCCTTTCCTACTGTAAAATAAATAAATAAATGAATGAATGAATGAATGAATAAATAAATAAAATAAAGCTGTTTGGGGAGAACCATGGGTTCCTGGAGTCCTGCTTCTCCTTGGTTAAAAGCACTTGTTGCACCGGGCACTGGTGGCGCACACCTTTAATCCCAGCACTTGGGAGGCAGAGACAGGCAGATCTGTGAGTTCAAGTCCAGCCTGGTCTACAAGAGCTAGTTCCAGGACAGGCTCCAAAGCTACAGAGAAACCCAGTCTCGGAAAACAAACCAAACCAAAACAAACAAACAAGAAATACTTATTGCTCTCCCAGCACCCACATGGCAGCTCACAACTGTCCGGAACTCCAGTTCCAGAGCACCCAACCCCCTCTTCTGGCCTCCACAGTCACCAGGAACATGTGGTACACAGATATACATGCAGGCAAAAATTCATACATATAAAGTAAAAAATAAATAAATCTTTAAAAAGAAGAAATTCTGCATATAAAGTACGTTAAACAGTGTTTGGACATGAAAATATGGCAAATATTAGATGTTATTACTCTTCTTTTAAAAATTACATTTAGAAGCCGGGTGGTGGTGGCGCACGCCTTTAATCCCAGCACTTGAGAGGCAGAGGCAGGCGGATCTCTGTGAGTTCGAGGCCAGCCTGGTCTACAAAGGGAGTTCCAGGGCAGGCTCCAAAGCTACAGAGAAACCCTGTCTCGAAAAACCAAAAAAAAAAAAAAAAATTACATTTAGAGTGTGGATGTAGGTCTAATGTTCCTTTGTCTGTGTGCCACAACACAAGTATGCAGGTTCGAGGACAACCTACAGGAGATAATTCTGCTATTGGTCCTGGGGATTGAACTCAAGACATCGGGCTTAACTGCAAGTGCCTTTACCTACTGAGCCAGCATCTTGGCCCTTATTATTATTTTTTAATCTATTATGAGGGAGGTGTGGTATCACACACCTTTAGTCCCAGCGCTTGGGAGGCAGAGATAGGCAGAGCTCTGTGAGCTTGGTACCAGTCTGGGCTACACAGAGATACCCTGTCTCAAAAACAAACAAAAATCTGTTGTTATTATGATTACTAGTATTATTCTCTGGTGGGGGGCTTGTGTGGACAGATGAAGAGGCTAGCTTTTGGGAGTCAGTTCACTCCTCCCTCCAGGGATGGAACTCGGGTTGTCAGGCTTGCTATTAGCAAGGACTGTTTACTACCGAGCCCTTTCTTTGGCCCTGGCATTCTTAGTCTTGACGATCCTTTTGAGGTTCCTGAAATCCTTGATGATGATAAGGAAATGGGTGCCATGCGTACCTGGTGCTGGGATGAAGGGTCTGACCTGAGCATGGACCTCCTCAGAGCTTTCTCCTAAACGGTTCTGGACAGCTGAAGTGACTGTGACTTGTGGCCGTCAGTCTCAGATTGTCTAGTAACACTGCGTAGTGTTTTCCAAACAGCCTTTGTTAACCTTATCCAGAGAAAGGGCAGCATGGGTTTGGCCTTCCAACTTTGCCCCTGTACATTCCCAGGGCCCATTGCCATTTAGTGCCTCCCATCCCAGACTGAGTACCAGACACAGGGATTCTTTAGCACCATAGCTGTATCCCCTGCGTCCCATTGCCTTTCCCCTACGCAACCCATGGCAGCATTTCCAGGTACACACCAGAGTCCAGGGTCAGGAGCCCCTTTGACCAGAGTGCGTTTGGTACCACAAGAGATGGGGTGCCATTTTCTGGCAGGGTAAGCCATGTCAGGAAGGAGCAAAAAGGGATAAAGGCCTTTTCTCACTAATCCAAAGAGGCTTCTCATGGAAAATTAGTACCTGTCTGTTCATCTGAACATCTCATTTATTCATCCAGCAAATCTCAATTGAAGGCCTGTAAGACAGATGCCTGTTACAGCCCTGGGATGAAGCAGAAGTAGCTAAGACAGGCTGGGCAGGAAGCCTGGCTGCTGCCCAGGGCACAGGGAGCTTCAGGGGGTTAAAGAGAATGGTGTAAAATGCACATGTGCCCACACAAATGCAGAAGCACACCCTTACCCTCACCCCCAAAACAAAACAACAGAGAGCATGTCTTTGGTAAGTTGGCCACCCATGGGGTGTGAGTAGGAAGGATCCTGGGACTGTGAGTAGGACCCTGGGGCGGCCCATAAGGGAGCCCCGTGTACCTCCTGCGCTGGGGATGCTCAGGTCTCTCTTTCCCTGTCCTTTGTCTCCTCCACTTACAGAACTCCATTCCTGCTTTCCTTCCCACAGTTAGGGGGAAGTGGAAGGAGAAACTTGGGAAGAGTTGTAGCTGGGTGGCAGAGCAACAGCAGGCGGTGGTGGCGCACACAGCACTCGGGAGGCAGAGGCAGACGGGTCTCTGTGAGTTCAGGACAGCCAGGGCTACACAGAGAAACCCTGTCTTGAAAAACTAAAATTGTCATCAGCCAGACATAGTGCACATACATGCCTCACAGGGGGGTTTCGTTCAGCTCCAGCCGAGCCTGAACTGTCTCAAAGAAACAAAACAAAAGACCACAAGAGAGTTCAGGAGAGGGGCTTTCTTCCTCCCTGTCTTGGGTTGCTTCTCCTCAGAAGGCAGTTGGACCTGGTCATCCTGACTGTGTCCTTAGAAATGTCCCCACAGCCCCTGTGTGTGGGAGGGCGGGAGGTCTGGGCTCCGCATCTGCCCTGGGGTGGTACCCACTGACTCCGCTGCTTTCTGTGCTTCACCCTCAGTTTGACCCCGGGAGCACCGGCTACATCAGCACAGGAAAATTCCGGAGCCTCCTGGAGAGCCACAGCTCTAAGCTGGATCCACACAAAAAGGAGGTGCTGCTAGCTCTCGCTGACAGCCATGCAGACGGGCAGATCTGCTACCAGGACTTTGTCAACCTGGTGAGCATTCTGGAAGGGGAGGGCCTTAGACACTGGAAGTAGTTTTAGGCCAAGGGTTGTCTCGGCTGACAGCATTTGAACAGCCACAGCTTCAACAGGTGAGAAGACACCACAGCCCCAGAGGGAAACCGCTCTCACATCCACGGAGTAGACATGGTTTGTTCTGAGGCAGTGTGAGTTACCTTGCCCTGAAACATACATTAGGTCTCCTCAAATACATGTTTCAAGAGTGCACTTACTTGGAGGTTTTTATAGTAATAATAGAACGAAGAAAGTTATAAATCAAGGCATTTTTAGAAACACATTAAGTGAAAACTTCAGAAAAATGGGATAAACAAGATGGTGGTCTCTTTTCAATAGGCTTCAGATGCAGGCTCTCTCTCACACATACACACATGCATGCACATACATGCATGCACATACACATGCATGCACACACACACGCATGCACGCACGCACGCACACAAACCTCAGATGCTGTCCAATTACTCTTAGCCTTTGGGTTGATGGCAGCTCGTGGTCCTGCTAAGTTAATAAATTCCAAAAGGCTGGATGTGGTGGTGCATACCTTTAACCCCAGCAGAGGCAGACAAGGCCAGACAGATCTCTGTGAGTTTGAGGCCAGCCTGATTCTACATAGTGAGTTCCAGGTCAGCCAGAGATACACATTGAGACCTTGTCTCAAATCAAAAATGAAAACAAACAAAATAAATTCCAAAATGTGGTTGTCTGTTAGTTATAGCATAGCTGGAGGCCCGAGCTCTTAGAACTGATGGTGATTGTTCCTGTTTGTGGGAGGGACCATGATTCATGAGTCCTACTGGTTATCTTTGGTAGGGATGCCCTTCTCTCCTCCCTGGGGATTGATGCTCTTCTTTCAGAGGCTGCATTTCCCCACCCTCATGAATGGGACATCAGTAGAAGTTACAGGAACGACTAAGGTGACTGCAAGGCTGGATGTCTGCTTGTTTCCCCACCGATGTGGCCTTCCTATCTCTTCATGCCCCCCAGGGAGGAGAAAGAACGCAGCAAAGTTCCCTATATTGTAGACACCAAAGGCCTCAGGCAGGGCCAGGGAAGCCTGCTGTCACCGTCCCATCTTAACTCTCTGTGATGTGACTGCCCAGACAATAGCAGCGTCCGTGGCCTCTCGGCTGCAGGTTGCCCCCGTCTGTGGACGTGTGGGTTGGCAAGGAACTGCTAGAGACACTCGGGGGTAGAATAGTATCCACTATTCTAGTAGACCCAGGGAGCAGACCTAGAAGCCTGGGCCAAGGTGAGCTCAGACAGCAACAGTTCACAGACTGGGCCTCAGAAGTGTCATCAGCCTCATCGGGAAGCAGACGGGAAGCCTGGCTCAGACTTGTGCCCAGCCCATATGCACCCCGTGCCTGCCCAATCTTAAGGCCCACGCAAGGTGTTTCTCTCCTGTCAGGTTCCGTTCCTCTGTGTGAGTTCATGACACTGTCATGTCGTTGTCACATTTTTACGCTCAGACTCTGAGCTGGAGCAGTCCCTTCCAGCCTGCATTCATGTAAAGAGGGCCACCTCGAGCCTGGGCCCTTGCTCTGCCTTTGCTGGCCGCTCTAGCCTCTCTTTGCCCATTTGTAAAATGAATCTAATGGTGCATGTAGGGTTTCCGCCAGGACCAAATAGGATAAAGGACTGTATTTGCAAGTTTCTGTTGTCGCCTAATGTTCTTCTGCTGGGAAACCTCACTGCATGACTTATGCACCCATGCAGAACAAATTACCCTCATCTGGGGGTGGCAATGGCTAGAGGGGCTTCACTGAGGCCGACCAGCCAGGGGAGGCTGGCTTAAAGCCACGCGGGGAACCGGGAGAAGCAGGACTCAAGGTTAGGAGATGACTCTGCAGGGGAGGCTCCCGCTAAGTGGCCTTGTCCGCTCCAGAAAGAGGCTCAGACAGGATCCTGTGCCCTGCTCTGGCTCCATTCGCCTTGCTAGTCCTGACTGGATCTCACTTTTGGGTCTGGCTGGATTATCTTCTGCATGGCCTCTGGTCTGAGGAGTACATCAGTGACTACATGCCAATAGCTATGAAACATGCAGTAGCTATGGGCCCTTGGGCCAGGAGATCTGGGTCTTTTGGCCTAGTTTGGAATAGTTTACAGTATGATCTGGGAAAAAAATCAAGGGTGGCAGAAGCTTCCAGAGGCTGGAAGTCCCGCTAACTGCTGGATAAAGCAGATCTATGGGGACCAGGCCTGGATTGCTGAGGGCAAGACATGCCAGGAAACATTCAGGTGTCATGGCTTCCATGACATCGGGTTCTGATCCTGACAGCTTCTGGCAGCTGGCTGACAAAGACCTGCTTGAACCTTCCCAAGCTGGTGTGCCTGGGATGCTCACTCACCCCGGCCCTCAGGAAAGCCCTTGCTGACCACCTGGAGACACACTGGCCTGGATCCTGTGTCTTCCCACGGCCACTGTCGCTCTGAACTGTGACTGCTGATTTCCTGGTTCTGAGCACCACCGTCTCCCAAGTAACACAAGGGATCAGAGGATCAGGGATGAGTAGGTAGGAGGTCTGTATAAATACAGGCCTGGGTTTGAACCTGTGTCTTCTCAGGTACTCTCTGTACCCCAGTTTCCTATTTGGCAGAAGGAATGTTCAGAGTTCTTTTCTAATGGAGATGAGCTGTGAGGTCAGAGGTCAACACGGTGGCATTCCTGGAATGCTGCCCAGAGCTCAGAGAAGAATTGCTCCAGCGAGCATGCAAGCTGAGGTGTAGGTACAGTGCTCCCTGAGGCCCCAACTCTGACCCTCTCCTCACCCCTTTCCTGTGCAGATGAGCAACAAGCGTTCCAACAGCTTCCGCCAGGCCATCCTTCAGGGCAACCGCAGGCTGAGCAGCAAGGCCCTGCTGGAGGAGAAGGGGCTGAGCCTCTCCCAGCGGCTCATCCGCCACGTGGCCTACGAGACCCTGCCCCGAGAGATTGACCGCAAGTGGTACTACGACAGCTACACCTGCTGCCCCCCACCCTGGTTCATGATCACAGTCACCCTGCTGGAGGCAAGGACCAGGGTGGAGCTGGGGGGGGGGGGGCTTTCTAAACCTGGGGTCGCATGGGGGGAGGAGGTCGGAGGTTCGAGGGGGAAAGCTGCAGATCAAATAGCAGTCATTATGCAAGTCAGAGCCTTGCTAGGGAACCCAGTTGCCTAGCTGAAGTGTTTTTAGTGAGCACTCCCAGGCAAAGATTATTTGAGGCAACCTGCAGCAAAATCTCCGTATTTCTTCCCCCTTCAAAACAGCAAAACAATGTGACAAACTCAAGGATTTGGGGATTTAGCCAGACAAACTCAATAAAGCCAATTTATGTAAATTCCTCTCCTGGAAGGCTAGAACAACAGTTGTTAGCCCCTTGAGACTTCATTTGCAGACCGTAAAGCAGGAGTCACCAGAGCTTCCCCATGCCGTGGGGGAGGACACCTCCACAGAGGAAGAGGATGGCTGGGGTGCTTCTTGAACACAGAAACACATGCTTACCTCTGGGAGGGAGTGTTTGTGAACAAGGAAATGAAGTTTTTATAGAGCATTCTCTCTTTAGGGAATCTGCCATACATTGTTTAAAAAATTCACAGGCTAGTGCTTCTTAAAAACAAATCATTTCAACCAAGAGCCATTCCTTTATATTTTTTTCATTTTATTATTTGTGCGTGTGTGTGAGCTTGTGTGTGTGTGTCTGTGTGCACGCCAGTGTGTGAGCTTGTGAGTGTGTGTGTCTGTGTGCATGCCTGTGTGTGAGCTCGTGAGTGTGTGTGTCTGTGTGCATGCCTGTGTGTGAGCTCGTGAGTGTGTGTGTCTGTGTGCATGCCTGTGTGTGAGCTTCTGAGTGTGTTGTGTGTGTGTCTGTGTGCATGCCTGTGTGTGAGCTTGTGAGTGAGAAGAAAGCCTTGGACCCCCTGGATCTTGTTGGCAGTTGTGAACCTCTAATGTGGGTTCTGGGGACTGAACTGGGGTCCTCTGGAAGATCAACCCTCCTAGTCACACTTACTATTGTGCAAAAATGAGCCCTGCACAGACAAGGGACTCCCCAGAAGTTCCTTTTGTGTTTTGTCTTGTGTGGTGGAACTCAATCCTCAGTTCAGCAGGAACCCCAATAGCCCACCCCACCTCTGGCTCCTGTAGGGATGTCTGGCTTCCCTTTTCCAGTCTCTGGCCAGTTCTCCTCCAAGGCCATGTACTGATTACTGCCTCTGCAGGAGGTCTCGTGATACCCCTGCTTCCTCAGCTGCCCTGGTCATTTGGTTTCATGGCATCTTTTTTTTTCCTAAATCAGAAATAATTGGTCTGTCTGGGCTTGGTTACTCATACTTGCAATCACACAAAGGGTCACCATGAATTCAAGACCAGACTGCGCTACAGAAGGAGATCTGGTTCAAAAAAACGGTAATGGAGATGGCTTGGTGGGTGAGAGCATTGGCTGCTCTTCCAGAGACCAGAGTTTGAGTCCCAGCAGCCAGATGGCAGCTCACAGCTGTCTGTACCTCCAGTTCCAGGGGACACAGCATCCTCTTCAGGCCTCTGGATGACATCAGGCATGCACATGGTACACAAATATGCAAGCAGGCAAAACATCCACAGAAATAAAATAATAAAAATATTTTAGCCAGGCATGGTGACACACACCTTTAATCCCAGGACTCAGAAGGTAGGGGCAGGTGGATCTCTGTGAATTTGAGGCCAGCCTGGTCTACAGAGTGAGTTCTTGGACAGTCAGGGCTATATATATAAAGAGATCCTGTCTCAACCCTCCCCCCCCCACCAAAAAAAGATAAAATATTTCTAAGAAATTCTAAAAAACAAAACAAAGCAAGCAAAAATCTACCCCTCCCTGTTCTGCACATAGAGATCTGTTTGTTGTTATGGTTTTGCCCAAGCACATGTTGCGGCGGTGTTTTTCTGAGATTTTCTTAGATGTGTTCTTCTAGTGCCCACTGAGTAGGACATTTATTAACTTCTATTTGAGGACCAGCAGTGATGACACGCCACCTTGGAAGCTCTGCCTGTTGCCAGGACACCTGCTTGGCATTATATAGGAAGAACAGCCGTGCGTACGTGCGTGCGTGCGTGCGTGCGTGCGAGTGAGGGAGCGGGAGCAGGAGAGGGAGGGAGAGGGAGAGAGACCCCTAGGCTTCATGCATGTTAGACAAGCACACTGTCTCTGGCCGCTATTCCAAGCTGCCCGAGCAGCTTCCTTTGATAGTCTAAGTTGGTCCAGGTGCAGTCCAGAACGCCCAATCTGACCTTAATTATTGCTTCCTTCCCTGATTGCGTGCTGGGCCTTGAGCTTTTCCTTTATGTTAAACTTGAGTGTTTGCTATCGTTGTTATTTTGTCATTTTAAAATTTTAGATTACATTTATTTATTGTTTACTTGCTGTGTGTGTGAGGAGCGTGCATGTGTGGTCTCCATGTGTCGGTCGTTCTCCCCCAACCGTCTAGACTCTAGGGCTGAGCTCAGGTTGTCAGGCTTGCCAGCAAGTGCCTTTACCCTCTGGACATCTGTGCCCCCGCCCCCACAGTTTTAAAAATATCCTTTTTAATTATTTGAGACAGGGTTTCTCTGTGAAGCCCTGGATGTCCTAGAATTTGCTCTGTAGTCCATGTTGACCTCAAGCTCACAGAGATCTGCCCGCCTCTGCCTCCCAAGTGCTCGGATTAAAGGTGTGCGCCACCATGCCTGGCTGAATATTTTTTTATTAGATGTATTTACTTTATGTGAATGAGTATGTTTGCACCACATGCATGCAATGTCCACAGAGGTCAGAGGAGGGTATTCCATTCCCTGGAGCTGTACCTACAGATGGTTGTAAGCAGCCATGTGGGTGTTAGGGACTGAGCCTGGGTCCCTTGCAAGAGCAGCAAGGGCTGTCAGTTGCAGAGGCGTCTCTCCAGCCCCTGATTGTGTTTAATTAATTTATTTTGGTTTTTGTGAGTGTGTGTGTGTGTGTGTGTGTGTGCCTGAGTGTATATAAGTACTTGCAGCCCATTTTGTTGTTCTTTTAAGAAAGGGTCTCTTTCTTGCAGGGCATAGTAGTGCACACCTTGAATCTCTCAAGGCAGAGGCAGGCGGTTTTCTGAGTCTGAAGCTAGCCTGGTCTACAGAGCAAGTTTCAGGACAGTCAGGGCAACACAGAGAAACCCTGTCTCAAAAACCAGAAATGAAGGAAGGAAGGGAAGAAAAAAAGGGGGCGGGAGGGAGGGAGGGAGGGAGGGAGGGAGGAAGGAAGGAAGGAAGGAAGGAAGGAAAGAAAGAAAGAAAAAAAAGGAAAGGGTCTCACTCTTTACTCCACTACCCTCAGAACTACAGTCCCCCTGTCTCTGCTAGGACGACAACTGCAGTGTCACTTTTAAACTTGTGACCCTGTGCAGTATAGTTATTGGTACCCATTTTCAGACTTGGAAACTGAGGGTTAGATAATTCTAATAATTTGCCTAAGGTTGTCAAAAAGAGCCAGTGTTTGTATCCAGATTGGCTCAAATTTTAAAATTCTACAGCTGTATGAATTTGAGCCATTAATATGGGAACGAAAGGAAGATACTCAAACAGCTGATTTAACTCTTTTGGAGCCCAGGGCTTCTGTTTTCCATAGAGTTCTAGTAATCGGAATCTTTGATTCCATAACAGATAGAAAATGAAGGAACATGGAACTGCCAGCCACGTCTAACGCCAGCGACATTACAGAAACCACAGCTGGTGGGAAGAGAAGAAACCAAAGAGCAAATTCAGGGCCACTGTGTTTGGAAGAGAAAACCCTACCCTCCTGGATTGCTGCACTGTAGCAGCTCAGCCTAGAGCCCCAAACTTTCTCTTTTGTTTTGTTTTGTTTTTTGTTTTTTGAGACAGGGGCTGATCTGTGTAACAGCCCTGACTGTCTTGGAACTCACTTTGTAGACTAGGCTGGCTTCGAACTCACAGAGATCCACTTGTCTCTGAGTGCTGGGATTAAAGGCGTGCATCACCATTGCCCGGTGCCCTCATACATTCTTAAACAGTTTTGCACATGCTCTGATTAGGAGCACAGGGGCATAGAGATTCATTACACATTAGGAGCACAGGGGCATAGAAATTCATTACACATTGAGTTCCAGAGAGATCAGCAAAGTAAGTACCCTGCTAGGCCCTGAACAGATGTATGGAGTTACCTGAAAAAAATCAACATACTTGGTATATAGATGGAGATAAGAAGAAACCGCAGATGTTGATGGGAGTGTGGAATAGTCCGACCATTAGGAAAACTGGTCCTCTTCAGAAGATGAAGCATGGGGCTGGAGAGTCAGCTCAGTGGTTAAGAGCACTGTCTGCTCTTCCTCTGATTCACAGGAGCTACATGGTGGCTCACAACTATCTGTAACTCCAGAAGCAGAGGCAGGCGGATCTCTGTGAGTTCAAAACCAGCCTGTTCTACAAGAGCTAGTTCCAGGACAGGCTCCAAAACCACAGAGAAACCCTGTCTCGAAAAACCAAAAAAAAAAAAATTTTAACTTTAAAATTACCATGCACTACACCAGGCGGTGGTGGTGCTCACCTTTAATCCCAGCAGCACTTGGGAGGCAGAGGCGGGAGGATCTCAGTGAGTTTGAGGCCAGCCTGGTGTAGAAAGTGAGTTCCAGAACAGCCAGGACTGTTACACAAAGAAACCCTGTCTCAAACCAAATAAATAAATAAATACATAGATAAATAAGTAAATAAAAGCAGTGAACAGAGGAGCTACTTGTCCACCTTGTTCTTAGAGATATTTGCAATAGCAAAAAGATGACAGCATTCCAAGTTCCCACTGACAGAAGACTGTGTGGTCAAAGAGAGGCAGATACATAGAATGGAAATGCCTAGTTCTGCTCAGCAGTGTAGGGTGTTTCTGTGATTCTAGCTCTTGGGATGCTGAGGCAGTAGGATTGTGAATTAGCAGACAGTATGGACTTTAAAGTGATTCTAGGCCAACCTTGTGTCATAAAAAGAAAAGGAAAGCCAGGCGGTGGTGGCACGTGTATTTAATCCCAGCACCCAGGAGGCAGAGGCCAGCCTGGTCTACAGAGCAAGTTCCAGGACAGCTAGAACAGAAACCCTGTCTCAAAGAAAAAAAAAAAAAGAAAAAGAAAATGTGATGTAGGCCGTCCTTGAGAACGTACACTTTAACCTCAGCCCATCGCTGGAGGAGGACTGTGCAATCCGGCCGCATGCTCTGCAAGCCTAGCTGCATGAAGCACCCAGATAGGTAGTGGCTGGAGGAGCTGCAGGAGGGGCAGCAAAGAGTTCTTGTTTGTGGGTGCAGAGTTCCAGTTTTGTACGATGGAAGGAGTGTAGTTGGTGCCGTTCAGCTGTATGCTGGAAACTGGCTAAGATGCTAAATGTAGGCTGGCGAGATGGCACAGCCGGTGAAGGCACTTGCTGCCAGGTCTGGCAATATCTGAGTTCAGTCCCTGAAACTCACGTGGTAGAAGGAAAGCCTGAAATCCTGCAAGTCGTTCTCTGATTCCGTAGGATACCACGATGCATGCATACATGCACACACTTACACTAAATAAATAAAGTATAAAAAACTTAGCCACAGTGATTAAGAGCATTGCCTGCTCTTCCAAAGGTCCTGAGTTCAATTCCCAGCAACCACATGGTGGCTCACAACCATCTGTAATGATGTCTGGTGCCCTCTTCTGGCCTGCAGACATACACACAGACAGAATATTGTATATATAATAAATAAATAAATATTTAAAAAAAAAAAAACTTAGCCAGGCAGTGATGGCACACGCCCTTAATCCCAGCACATGGGAAGCAGAGGCAGGCAGATCTGAGTCTGAGGCCAGCCTGGTCTACAGAGTGAGTTTCAGGACAGCCATAGCTACAGAGAAACCTTGTCTGAAAAAAATAAAAACAACAAAAAATTAGAGGCACTAAACTTTATGTCTGTTCTACCACAGTGGGTTTTTTTTTTGTTGTTGTTGTTTTATATTTTAGTTTTGTTTTTAAGAAATCAACCTGTATGAAGTGGGAGAATGAGGGCTTACTAGAATTACAGTTTAAAATCATGCCCACCAGGGAAGCAGAGACAAAGAGATCACATGACCCCATTACACGAGAGTATCTCAGAAACAGAGAGGGATGCTTTCTGATAAATGGGTCCTAGCTATGGGCACCTTTCATTCAGGTGGGGCGACAGCCTCCTGTCTTATCCCCAGTGCCCGTCAGGAACATTGTCCTGAGCAGTCTTGTGCTTTGTAACTGGCCTCCGCTCTGTGCTTCCTCTAGGTTGCCCTTTTCCTGTACAATGGGGTTCTACTGGATCAGTTTGTGCTGCAGGTGACGCACCCTCGGTACCTGAAGAACTCTCTGGTTTATCACCCGCAGCTCCGTGCACAGGCTTGGCGCTATGTGACATACATCTTTATGCATGCAGGGTGAGTATGTCTTCCCGAAGAGTGAGTGGCCTGATTCCCTCGGGTGGAATTATTACATATTATATATAAAAACACATTTTATATATACATTTACATATGCATAGTTTCAAACTAATTTTTTTATTTACAGTGTTGGGGATTAGACTTAGGGTCTTTGGAATACTGGGCACATGCCCTAAAACTGAGTCCTAAACTCTGGAATTAAGTTTTTGGTTTATATTAATTGACTTAGATGCAGATTTGAGATAGCCTCTTGAAAGCCACCCAACACCAAACTTACTGTCAGTTCCTGTGTGTGGGAAGGAGAAACAAAAGAGGCTGCTAAAGCCAGCAATAGGTTGGCACACACATTTCACAGTATAGGTCTGTGTGCTTCCCAGGGGTAGGTTGAATGTTCTATGCTTCCTAGAGGCCAGAGCCAAAAGGGTCATGTGACCAGCCAACTGGCCACAAGAGTTGTTCATAATTTGTGTGTGTGGTTGCTCCCACAAGCCAAGTAAAGCTCTAATTTATTAGAACTTCTTATTTCCCATCGTGGTCTGTTCCAGGGGAAGAAGCCTGGGTCCCCTCTCCTAGCCCTGAAAGTTTGGAGTGAGCAGAATGGGTGGGTCCCTTCTCACACCAGGAACAAGAGCTTCCCTCTGTGAGACTTTAAGAGAAAATGTTGCTAAGCTGCAAGAGGCCTCTAATGCTTCAGGGTGTTTTGAAATCATCTTTGTTCTCCAGCTCCATGGTGTTTGTGGGTACAGTGAAAGACCAGAGCGAGCCCAGAGTGGCGAATGTCACATCTCAAGCTGGTCAGACACCTGGGCTGTGACTTTAAGCCACTCACTGTCACTCTCTGAGCCTTGGCATCACCCTTGTTAAACCCTAGAGCTGCTAGGTCCTGGGCATGGCTAGTCCCTGTCACTGCTGCAGAGACAGACGGTACCTGTCACCACCAGGTCCCTTATGTGTGTTCTGTCTCAGCTGGACGGAATTCTTCCCATGACAATCATCCCCTCCCCAGCCCCTGAACTGCTCAAAGGCGGAGAAGGTGTCTTGCACCCTCCCGGCTCCCCAGTATCTTGGCCTACAGCATTTGCTGGGTGAGTTAACGAATGTGTCTGTCACAGGGTAGAGCACCTAGGACTCAATGTGGTGCTGCAGCTGCTGGTGGGGGTGCCGCTGGAGATGGTGCATGGAGCCACCCGAATCGGGCTTGTCTATGCAGCTGGCGTTGTGGCAGGTAGGTTGGTGGGTCCTAGGGTGAGCCTCCTTAGGGCAGGTCAGAGGAGATCCCATGGCTGGTACAAGCCCTAGATTCCTGAACCTCTTCAAGGCTCCTGGTTCCGGATTGTCCTCCAGGCAGATTTCCCACAGCCACCCAGACAGGGAGGTGTATTCTGGGGCAGAGCTCGTGATTCGGGATAGGACTACTGAGAGAATTCCTGCCATCGTCGAATTACCGTGCTCTAGCCGTTTGAACCTGGGGAAATTCCTTGTTCCTTATGGTCCCATCAAGCTTGTAGACAGAGCTATTGGAGAGCTGCCTGCTGTTGACGGGAGCCACACATGAGACAACAGCTTCCTTCTACCGTGCAAAGGGACACCCGCGGTGTGGATGAAACCAGGCAGCTCTTTGGCCAAGCCATATCTGAACCCATAGGGAGCTTTTTTTTTTTTTCTTTTTCTTTTCTTTTTTTACACAGAGCAGCCATGGCTCCCTTGATTGGCCCTCTGAGGACAGGACAGTTTGGCCTAGGAGGTAGTGGATACTCCTGTTGGGAGAAGTCTGTGTCTGATGTGGGGAGGTGGGACGAATGAGATGAGCAGAAGGGCGAGTTCTCCAGGGAAGGTAGCTGCAGCCCAGCCTCTGAGCGCCAGATCTCCTGTGCGATGCCTCCAACTTTACTACTGCCTGGTGGAGCTTTGCCTCTTCAGCCTGACAGCTGGGCTCAAGGGAGGAGAGAGAGAGAGTGTTTAAGGCCTTAATCCTTTCTGAATGGCATTAAAGTTGTCATCAGGAGAGCTGGGCAGCCTTGACCTGTAAACAACAGGCAGGCAGTAACGAAGTGACTTCAGAGGAGGAAGGATCCCACTCTACCTCCAGGGGGCTAAACCTGCTCATGTGTTCGCCCTGTGCCTAGGAGACCCTCCCTCCCAGTGCTGTCTCTGACACGTCTGTGTGTGCCCAGATCCTTGCACCTTAGACCCTCACAAGGCTTTCCCAGCACCGGCTGTGTCCTTAACAGAGGTCTAGTGAGCACCTCCAGGTTGCAGACTCTCTCAACCACCCACACACCTCTCAGTCATGCCACCTGGGGATTTAGAGATGTACGCTCCCCACCTAGATTCCCAGAGTCCCAGATGTTAAATGACAAGGAACGGAGAAGGCGCTTGTAACACTTGCAGTTAGTAGTCAATTAGACTCGGGGGAGGGGGGGGCAATAACTTGGAAGACAGAAGTGAGATTCAAAATGACTCAGCACTCACCCAGAACAGATGACATGGGGGGTGGGGACAGCGCAAGCATCCCTCCCCAGTGATGTCAGTGCAGACAGAAGCAAGGCACAGCACCAGGATATGAGGCTGGGAGCCTGCAGCATGGAGCCAAGGGCATACAATGCTCTGCCTGAGCCATTGATTCAGACCAGAGATCATGTCATTGATCTCCCCGATTGAGTGGATTGATCTCCCCGATTGAGTGGATTGATCTCCCTACACTGCTTCCCCTCTGTATCTATCCCCAGAGAAAAGCCCTTATAGTTAGACCTTGACAGAGAACCAGTCCTTATCCACGACCAGCAGCTAAGGTGTCCTCACCTTCAAGCCGCGGGGCCAGTAGCTGTACTTCTCTGCCTGGAGTGGATACAGAGCCTGAGGCTGAGGTGTGGTGGCACATTCCTGTAGTGCCAATGCTTCGGAGACAAATACAAGTGGATCAAAAGTTCAAGACCAGCTTAGGCTACACAGTAAAAGAGCAACAACAAAACAAAAAGCAGAAGCCAGGGTTTAGAGGAACATGTGGCTTGCCCAAGAAGACACAGCTTTTAAGTGGTAGAGATGGGGTCCCACAGAGGTTCTGTGATCTCAAAGATTGCCCTGTAAACACCTAAGAATCCAAAGGCAGGCTTTTGCTTTTGTGCAGAAAATCTGTCCGAAACCAAGGGAGGCCTTGATCAGTATCTGACCCTGCTTTAATCTCTACCTGGTGAAACTATTCCAAACCCACGGCCATCCTGTTTTATCGAGTGATGGCTAACTTCCACTGCACAGAGATAGAGTTCAGGCTTGTGGTGCAGGTCTTGTGTGTCATCTCCAATACACGTCACAATTTTATAAGGTCCATAAGGTGTTCACTGTCACTCCCATTGTACAGGCCACTCAGACAGGTGAAATAAACTCTTCTAATTAATCAAATTAGGGTAGAACCCTGCATACCATACCAGCTCCGATGACCAGCACTGAAGATCATAACATTAAGAATCTTTGAAAGCCAGGGCATGTGATCACATACCTGTAATCTCAACATTTAAGAGGTAGAGACAGGAGGACGAGGAGGTCAAGATCATCCCTGACTATATGGTGATTTTTGAGACCACCCTGAGCTACGTCAAATACAAAGAAACAAACTAAGTATATCAGCAGCATCTTATTGCTGAGTTTATAGAAGTCAATATGCACCCCTAGAGCTCAGCACCTGTTAGGTAATAAATATTTGTAGAGTAGTTGAAAGAATACATGAATAAATAAAGTAACATCGCTTAGAGGTAAATGTTCTGCCAGTGTTAATTTGAGTTTTTCCTAATGGCCAAGGAGCTGTTGGAGAACACCCGCCTTCAAACTTTTCAGACTAAAACCACGGCTGCCGTGCCTTAATGGCAAGGCCACCAATTCACCTGCACGATGGCATGGACCCAGAATATGTTTTGGGAACCAGCCCCTTGGTCTGTGCTGTGCAGCGGTGAGGTGTGGCAGTCCAGCTTGCCTTTGTCCTCCTGGCTTCTATCCCTACCACCTTCATGGAACTTGTCCTGACCTTATGGACCTGTTAGCCATGAGCTTCATAACAGGTTACAGAGGGATCCTGCCTGGTCCACAGTCTCTCCTTTACTATTCTGTATGCTTAGATCTTGTGTCCTTTGGTCCTAGCCAGTCCCTCCAGGCCCCAGCTGATGCATGGACCTTAGGAAAGTCTTGGAAGGTTAATAAGATTGTAAAAAGAGACCTCGGAGCAGTGCGTGCTTGTTATCTCGGCATGCAGGAGGCAGAGTGGGAGGATCTCAGCAAGATAGAAGTTAACCTGGGCTACAGAAGACCTGTCTTTAGGAGGCTGAGGAGATGGCTCAGAGGCTAAGAGCACTGACTGCTCTGTTCTTCCAAAGGCTCAATTCCCAGCACCCACATGGCGACTCACAACTGTCTATAACTCAGGTTCCAAGGGATCTGACACCCTCACACAGATCTACATGTAAATAAAAATAGAGAAATTAAGGCTTGTCTTTAAAAGATACATATATCGCAATCCAAAAATCGAATCCATTGAATTCCTGGTCTGTGAAGAACTTTGGAGCTCCCCAGACCACACCCTTCACAGTCAGAGGGTTCACCGAATTAGGGAGCCCAAGAAAAAGGGGCTTCACTCCTCAGAATGTTGGAAGTTGTAGACTTCGTCATCTCATACATGTGAATACTGAAGCCAAAAGAATTTTGGAGCAGTGCCTAAGGTCGCACAACTGCTCAGTCATCCCCCATTCCATGCTCCTGCCAGTATTCCTGGCTGGCCCCTGGCCCCAGAGTCAAAACTCTAACCACAGGGAGGGTGAGGGAAAAGTCAGTGCTATGTAGGCTTGCCCCCCTAGGTCCCTTCTGTCCCCGGAGGCTGTCCTGATGCACCACTGGCCCTGGTGTAGGACTCTGGGGCATAGAGAAGAGGCCAAGTTAAATGGGTCTGGCGGAGAGAGGAAAGGGACCAGCTGGGTAAGGCTGGGCTTGCTCAATGCAAACAGTAATTAACAAGGAGCTGGCTCGGGCAGCTGGCCGAGCTGCTATCCTGCAATGCAGCCCTCACAAACGGCCAGGAAAGCGTGGGAATCCTTTGTCATGCAGATCTTGCTGCCTGTTTGTTTGCTACCCTGGGATTCCCCACCCTATCCCAAGACCCCCTGCTTTGGGATATTTATGGCTGAACCCATAAATAGGGTTTTATTGGTAGGCCAATAAAAGGAGAAAGTTATCTGATAGTAGTTAGATACCAAATGAAAGCTGGAAAAAGACCCGACAAAGGAAAGGGAGATTTCCAGTCGCATGGGCGGGAGAAAAACTTATGAGTCCTCGGGTCATGGCAGCCTGACGTTTGTCTTGTTTAATTTTTTTCTGAGACATTACATAGCCAGAATTGGTCACAGGGACCTGGAAAGGGGGTGCCAAGAGGCAGGTGGTCAATGGTGCTCCCATGGGGATCTCTCTCCATGTCTCCATCCAGATGGTCTTGGGTCCTGGTTCAGGAACTTCCTCCTAAGATGTGTGCCCCCACCTTTGTAGAACTTGCAGGTTTGGGCTCTCAGCCTTGTCCTCCTCTCTCCAGCGGCTAATTGACTCCTGAGCCTGCAGGCGTTTTCTAACCGAGGTTTCTGCTTGCTCACCCAGGCCAGCTGCTACTCACCCTCTGTGCCCCGGGGTCTACCTCCTAGTTATTTTTAGTCTCCTGTGTCCTTCCCTGGAAGCCAAAGCATTGATCACACTTAAATGCGACCAGAACAATAAATCTCCCATCTCCTCACTGCCCGGCTTCCCTCCCAGGACCCAAGTTTGTCAGCCCACATACCAACAGCCACAGAACCATCCTCTCCCCAGAGTGTGAAGTCATCATTCTATGGCCTTTTCAAGGACATTCTCCCTCCAGAGAGGCCCCACTTGGAAGATCCTGTGAACCTTCTGTGCTTTAGCGTGACTGGGCAGGAGGTGTGGGAGGCGATGCTAAGCAGGTTTATAGATTGAGCTGAGTAAAGAGAAGCGGAAGGAGGCAGAGGCCACCTCTGAACTAATGTGGGAAGTGGTTGCCACTGAGGCCAAGAGCACGGGTTTTGATGAGCATGACTTTCAGGCTGGGGAATTGCTCTGTGACAGAGTACTTGCCCAGCTTATGTAATGCCCTAGGTTTAATTCCTGGCACTGGGAGAGAAGGAGAATTTTTATGTCAGGCAGAACAGGTTTGAAATAAATCCTGGTTCCAGTGCTGGGATGAGAGCTCTCCTTGTGTCTGTGGGGAGTCTGTTAGCACCTGCCTCAAAGGTTGGCCTTCAGGATGGAGATGAACCTTGAGGGTAGGAGGGAGAAATGTGTACACCGCCTACCCGAGTGGACACCTTCCTTCCGCTGTGGGCGGCTTTAGAATCAGACCCACTTGGGGCCAGTCAGACTTCTCCTTTGAATCTTGGTTTCCCATCAGTAAAATGAGAAAGCTGAACGGAGGGAGGGGTTCATTCCACCGTACACGAGGCAGCGTGGCGTCAAAAGGGGAGGAGACGGAGCCTGTGGTGGAGTAGTTCTGCTCTAGTGGCAGAAGGCAAGGGCCAGTGCTGGGCTGCACAGTGAGTCCGACATCCTTGATGGTTTTCACTCTCTCTGTGCCAGGCTCCTTGGCTGTGTCTGTGGCTGACATGACTGCACCCGTTGTGGGCTCTTCCGGAGGGGTGTATGCGCTCGTCTCTGCCCACTTAGCCAACATTGTCATGGTGAGCAGCCCCTGTTCCCTGTGGATCTGCCCTGTCTGTCCTCTACCATCACTGGGCTTGGACGTTAGTCCCCATCGCTCTCTCAGCCCGGGAACTGTCGGGTGCCCCCCGCCTGCCTGGATGGAGCATGGTTCATAGCTGCATCTTTCTCTGCAGACCCCTTTCAGCCGTGTCCTTCCCAGATGGGTTCCTGTTTTCTTGTTTTCTCCAGCCGGGCTTAGCCCACAGGTGTGCCCGTCTCCCTACTCTGCCTGTTCCCTCAAAAATGGTTCAAATCTGACCACTGGTGCCTTAGTTAGGGTCACCATTGCTGAGATGAAACACCATGACCAAAAGCAACTTGGGGAGGAAAGGGCTTGTTTGGCTTCCATTTCCATGTTACTCTTTATCATTGAAGGAAGTTAGCACAGGAACTCAAGTAGGGCAGAAATCTGGAGGCAAGAGCTGATGCAGGAGCCATGGAGGAGTGATCCTTACTGGCTTGCTCACTCTGACTTGCTCAGCCTGCTTTCTTATAGAACCCAGGAGTGCCAGCCCAGGGATGGCACCACCCACAATGGGCTGGGCCCTCCCCCATCAATCACTAGTTAATAAAATGTCCCCACAGTCTTGCCTACACCCATTTGGGAGGGTAGTTTAAGACAAGTTGTTTGTGTGGCCCTGGCTGTCCTGGAACTGGCTCTATAGACCGGGTTAGCTTCCACCTACCACTGCTTCCTGGGATTAAAGGTGTGCACCGCCACCACTGACTAACCTACACCCAATCTTATGGGCGTCTTTTCTTTTCCTTTCTTTTTGTAAAGATTTATTATGTGTACAACATTCTGCCTCCATGTATGCCCACACGCCAGAGGAGGGCGCCAGATCTCATTACAGATGGTTGTGAGCCACCATGTGGTTGCTGGGAATTGAACTCAGGACCTCCAGAAGAGCAGCCAGTGCTCTTAACCACTGAGCCATCTCTCCAGGCCCCTGGAAGTGTTTTTCTCAATTGAGGTTCCCTCCTCTCAGATGACTTTAGCTTGTGTCAACTAGTATACGTGGTCTTTAGAATTCTTTGTCATAGATTGTGCACAGCAAGAGGAGATAACACAAGCATGAGGACCCTAGTTTGGATCCTAGCAGTCATATAAGAAGCTGGGCATGGCCACAATGCACTCCTGTAACCCCAGTGCTGGGAAGGTGGATGCCTAGAGTTTGCCCTTGTGAGCCATCCTAGCACCGCACACTAATACAGGCAGGCACTCCGAGGTAAGAAAGCCTCCATGGTCATGTCATCAGACTCTCAAGTAGAAAGAGAGACCTTGTGGGAGTGATCACCTTCTGCCAGCCATCCAGGTGTAGTCCCTTGACCTAGCCCTCACATTGTCAGGGTCCCTTGTCTTTCTCTCCATTCTCTTTTAATACAATGGTTAATACAATAGTAAGGGTCTGAGCATGGCCCAAGGAAACAGGCAACCTAGTCCAGTCCAAATCCTTGCTGCCCACTCCTGAAAGGTACCCCGGACCAGGTTAAATGCTGCTTCCTACCTTGGGTTCTACACCTCTGAAGTGGGGTGATATGCAATAAATGAGCAAAACTGAAAATCAACACTTAAAACAAATACTACCTTAACTCCTCGTTCCTTACCAAAGAACCTAGGTAGACTCAGACTAAACAGGCTCTTCAAATCAGTGTGTTAAAGCCCCCACGGCAGGAAGCTTGTCTAGTTTAGAGGGAGATAGAGTTATCTCTACTGCGGTAGCTGTCCTACCTCACGCATGCCCCAACTGGCCTAGGAGCCTCTCTGTGTTACACATCTATACCGCTGTGCCTGACATACTCAGATGCCTATAGATTTGGGAGGCGGGGAGAGTCCAAAAAGATTACAGCTTCTCGGTGAACCCCTCCTGATCCTGCTCTGCTTGCTGTCGCTTTTCCCCCACGTGGCAATTGTGATGCTTAGTGGTTTTTTGGAGTCTCTGCATTCTCCCATGGTTTCATCTGGGTTTTGTTTTTCGGTTGAGCAGGTTGTTGACCCAGCCTAGGATGTGACACTCAGTCCTACCTCAGCCTTCCAAGTGCAGAGTCTGTCTTTTCTCTCGCCTTCTCTCTCTCTCTCTCTCCCCCTCATTTTTTTGAGGGTGGGTAGGTGTGAGGGTAGGGCTATCCCAAATTGACCTGAAACTCCCTGTGTAGTACAGGCTGACCTCTAACTTGTGGCAATCACCTGCCTCAGCCTCTTGAGTATTACAGCCTAGCACACCTGACTGGAATTCCTGCCTCATTCTGAACACCATCCTCTTCTATTCACACACACACACACACACACACACACACACACACACACACCGCCTTTGTGAGTTGTAAGAGTATGTGTATGTGTGTGGGGGGAGATACCGAGTGACTACATTTGCTACTGAGCTAAATTCTGGCAACTTCCAGTATGTGTTAGTAGAGAGGTTGGAGGTGGGTGTGGGAAATCATATCTAAGTGTGAGGGTTCGGGGTGTGTTCCTGTTTATGCACACAACTGCTAAGGGTCTCTGTGCACAGGGCCGCCTCACATGGCCCTCTTAAATAGGTCATTCTCTTTCCTCAGACACAGCTATTCCTCTGAATCCTGCCTCCTCCACCCTCCCCCTGCCCCAATTCCTCTCAGTTGGAGAAGAAAGTACTGACCTCCTCCCTCCCATTCCTGCAAGCTAGGGATGGGGACAGGGATGGTGGGGGATGAGCATGCACAGTGGAAGGAGAGCATAGGGAAGGAGAAAAAAAGACAGAACTTTAAGAAGATCTGCCCACTCCCCAGCTCATGAGATGCAACCGCGGTACCCTAGAAGTTCCCGTGGGGAAGAGGCCACTCGACCCTGAAGGACTGGCCACAGGCACCCGGGGACCCGGGGACCTGTCAAATGGTTTGGTCCAGCTTACACTTCTGCCTGGTGAGCAGCCCATGGCCATGGAGATGAGCAGTCCCACTTCAGACCGTAGGCCTTCCCAGAGAAAGCAGCTCCCTGCCTGCCTCCTGGGAGCTGCCAGACCTGGGAGTTTGCAGTAATCAACCACTCTAGAGAGTTGTGCTTCTTGACCCTGAAGAAGGTCAGTTTCTCCTCATCAAGCGACTGCCTTTGCCCAAATGGGCTCCGTGCTGAGACACCCATCAGGTCAACCCCTTTGAAATAGTGCGCTCCTTTAATCCCAGCCCTGGGGAGGCAGAGACAGCTAGATCTCTGTGAGTTCAAGACCAGCCTGGTCTATAGAGAGTTCCATGACAGGCAGGGCTACATAGAGAATCCTTGTTTCAAAAAAAAAAAAAAGTACCACTTCTATGGTTGGGGAGTGGTGGTTAACTGTTAGCAAGCGCATATACTTCAACCTGGTAGATATGCTACCACTTTACTTCCAAAAGGAGAGTGGACTCTTTATTCCTTGGACAGTATCTCATTAAAGTAAAAGGCAGAAAAACTGTGGATTTGACAGTCAGGAGATTTAGATTTGAGAACCATCTGATGACTGAGTCTGTGAATCTTTGGGGCTCCAGTTGCTTTCATAGGGTGGTTGTTATGAAGATGTGGACAAACTGGAACATGCTTCCCACATGGTAAGCCGCCACCCAGCAGTGAGCGCCTGTGTGTACATATGCATGCACATTTGTGTGTGTAACCATTACATTTATGTTTTATTTTGTGTGTGGGGTGGAGTGTGTGTGTGTGTGTGTGTGTGTGTGTGTGTTACAGTACAAGTGTAGACATCAAAGGACAACTTTGGGGAGTCTATTTTATCCACCTAGTCATTCCCCAGGACTAAACTCAGGCTTGGCGGCTGATACCTTTACCTACTGAGGCATCTTGGCTGCCTTCTGTGTGATTTTTTTAATGTATTAATTATGTTTCATAGAGAGATCAACAAAATTTGTTTTTTGTAAGTTGGTATTTTACCTGTATGCATGTCTGTATGAGAGTGTCAGATCCCCTGGAACTGGAGTAACAGACAGTTGTAAGCTACCATGAGGGTGCTAGGACTTGAACACAGGTCCTCTGAGAGAGCAACCAGTGCTCTTAACCACTGAGCTGTCTCTTTAACCCAAGAAAATGTGTTCTTAAAGCTTCTGGGATATCCCAGGAAGATGTGCAGCACGTATGTTCTCAGGTCTAGCTGATAATTAGAGATTTTGCTTTATATAAAAGGGTGTCTTGTGGTTGTGGCAATGTGCACCTGTAATCCTAGCATTTGGAAGGCTGGGGCATTACATATATATATATATATATATAATATATATTATATATATTATATATATGTTTTATAAATTCCAGTTTACACCAAATAATTAAAGTCAGAAAATATCTCAACCAAAGATTTGGCTCCCAAAAAGACTTTCAATCAAGACTTCTTATTTTAAACACTGGAAATAGAAAGATCTACCTGATTGAATAATTTATTAATTGCCTGCTGCTGGGGCCCATAAGCCAGAGTTCCATTTTTAAATATGCAAGATATTTACTTTACACTTTGCTGTGTGTTAGATGCTTTCATAAAATATTTGAGAGCCAAATCTTTGCAAATTGAATTTCGTTGTTAAAGCTCAAGAAAGATTACTGCTAAAAACAAAAACAAAACAAAAAAGCCCTCTGCCATAAGGTTTATGTAATTAAATGAACAGCCTCTGTAGGACAGTTAGACTAGGGGTGATTTATATGTCATGCTTTCATTTCATGGTGTGTGTGTGTATGTATGTGTGTGTGTGTTTGTGTTTGTGTGTGTGTGTGTTACTGAGCATTGAACCCAGGGCTGCACACATGCTAGGAAAGTGCCCTTAATTGGTTGGGTGAACATGCTATCAAGGCGACTGGTTACCTTCTTGTTCTCAGTGGCTGAGTCACTGTCTCACCCTGCCACCATCTTACTCCGCAAGGCTGTGGGAGAGAATGAAATTACAGGGCCTTGGAAAGGCCTGGCTCCCTGGGGACTGGGCTCTCCACATTTCTAGCAGCAGCAGGGCCTGCTGTGTGAGGCGCCTTTGCTCTCCTGGTGTTTCACCTGCTCTCAGTGTTATTGAGGGAATAATGGGTCATGAAATGGCCTTGGAAGACCTTCTAGTTTAACCCCTTCACCGCTGGGAGATTACCATTCACTGGGATTCCCTCAGCTCTGGGAGCAGCTGGGTGGACAACAAAGGCAGACAAAATGTTTCTCGCCATCTCTTAGAGGGTGGTTGGCAGAGCTGTGGACTGGGAGGACCATCTGCTTGTTAACCTCCTGTCATCTTGAAGTGGCTACCCGGGATCCTCGCCTTCTTCCCTAAAGTGCATGCACTGGGTTGGATCGGATCAACCTGGCAATCTTCGGCACTAACTTGAAACTGGGGCCAGGCAGGTTTGCATACTCAGAAAGCTAATGAATGGGCTGGAAGCCACACCTGTAATCCCAGGAAGGTTATAGAGTTGAGGGCATCTTGTGGCTACAGAGTGAGTTTGAGGCCAACCTGGGAAACCTGGACCCTGTGTCAAAAATAAAAGGAAACAAACTTGTGAATCTGGCCTCAGTAGTGCTAGAGTAAAGACAGAGCTTCTGATTGTCCAGGGTCACCTGGACTCTAGATTTATTTTGTTTGTTTGTTGCGAGACAGGATTTCTCTGTGTAGCCCTGGCTGTCCTGGAACTCACTCTGTAGACCAGGCTGGCCTCAAACTCACAGAGCTCCACCTGCATCTGCCTCCTGAGTGCTGGGATTAAAGGCCTGCACTATCACTCTGTGTTTAACATTTACATCTTTATAAGTTTTCCTTTCTTCCTTTTTCTTCTTCCTTCCCTGCTTCCCCCTTTCTTCTTTCTCCCGGGAATGGAATCCAGGGTCTTATACTTGCCAAGGAGGGTCTCCTGCCATTCTCCCTCCTTCCCACCCCATCGTAACCATCACTGTGCAGTCCAGGGGCACCAGGTGCACTCATACTTCCGGGCAGCAGCCAGCACTATCCTATCTACCAAACTTTTTTTTTTCTTGGTAAGGCCATGGGGCCCACCACCTTCCTGTTGCAGGAGGCTCACTTCAGGGATTGGATCGCTGGCTCCATGGAATCACTGACCTCGGTTTTGTGCACTGTCTCTTCGGTAAGGTGCTGAGAGACACTTGAAGTCCCAGTGTTACCCTGCCATCTGCTTCTAAATAGAACACATTCAACAAGCATGTTAGACATTCTGGTTTAAGAGGGGCCACGTGCTGCCCACTGCGCTAAAGAAGAAGGGTCTCAGCATGTTTCCCACGCTGCCCTGGAACCTGTCACCCTCCAGTCTTCCAAGTACTAGCTCCTCTTCCTCCTCTTCTAATTGGAAAGGATGTAAGTTCATTGAATACAAAACACTTGTGATTTACAAAGCAATTAGCAAAATAATTAACCAAAGGGGTATTGTTTAAATAGTACATTTAAAAATACTCCTTATTGCTGGCCGGGTGCTGGTGGCGCATGCCTTTAATCCCATCACTCGGGAGGCAGAGGCAGGCGGATCTCTGTGAGTGCGAGGCCAGCCTGGTCTACAAGAGCTAGTTCCAGGACAGGCTCCAAAACTACAGAGAAACCCTGTCTCAAAAAAGAAAAAAAGAAAGAAAAGTGCAACTCCTACAAGTTAAAGCTTGTTCACAATGTTAAGACATTAGAACATTAGAATACTTCAAGCAAATCCTCTTTGTAAGAAAAGAGTGTTTATGCTGGGCGGTGGTAGCGCATGCCCTTAATCCCAGCACCAAAAAAAGGGGAGGGGAGTAAAAAAGAATGTTTTCTCTGAAGTTTCCCCAAGCCCTGTTTCTTCTACTTTCACCACTATTTGGGGCCCTTGTGAAGTTTAAGGTTTACTACAACCTCAGAGGAGCATGAGAGCGTGGAGCAGGGCCTGGGCCACTGGGACAGATGGAGTAGATGGGAGGGAACAGAAGTCTCAGCTGTGCCCAGTTGCCACCTTAGCCAGGGCCAGTGTGCTCTAGGAAGATCCCAGGCGCGTCTGTGTGCATGTGCGTGCATCTGTGTACGGGGAACTGTGTTCTAAATGCCCTGCAGGGGAGCCCCTCAAAGGAACCCCGCGGAGGAGTCTTTTGTAAAGTGAAAATCCTTTGTCAGATGAATAATTGTGTTCCATTTATCTGCTCGGAAGGCTCTCAGGAAAGAGACTCGTTTGAAGGCCATCTGGCCCACCCCCCTCCTGATGCTCACTCCTCAGGTGCTGAAGTCCCATTAGGAATCTCGGTGACAGGAAACTCATGACTCACACAATGGTCATTATATTTTGTTCATATAAGAGATGGAAACCTGCCGGGCGGTGGTGGCGCACGCCTTTAATCCCAGCACTCGGGAGGCAGAGGCAGGTGGATCTCTGTGAGTTCGAGGCCAGCCTGGTCTACAAGAGCTAGTTCCAGGACGGGCACCAAAGCTACAGAGAAACCCTGTCTTGAAAAACCAAAAAAAAAAAAAAAAAAAAAAAAAAAAAAAAAAGAGATGGAAACCTGTCTTGAACAAGAGCAGTGACTGCATGCTGGCAAGAGAGAGCCAGCTGAAGGGCTGATAGACAACAATGTACTTCTTCCTGGGCACGATTTCTTACCCCGATGGTTCCACTTTGACTTTGTTGGATGTCCTGCCCCACATTTCTTGTCACCTGTGGGGACAGCCAAGAATCACGCTGTCAAAGAGTTCACTGTCCGAGGTGGGAGAGAGATTCTCCCTTGCTGGCTCTACACGCTCTACCCTGTGTGACTCAAGACCTTTCATGACGAGGATAAACCCACCATTGTCAGAAATCCCTAAACCATGCTAAGCCCCAGCCCTTACTCAGTACTTCATGGAGTGGCTTCTTGTGTACCTGCAGGGGAGGGGCCTGATCCCAAACTGACAGAAGTCTCTCCCTCTCCTTTAGAACTGGTCAGGCATGAAGTGCCAGTTCAAGCTGCTGCGGATGGCTGTGGCCTTGATCTGTAGTGAGTACCGCTGTGTGGGGAGATAGAGGGGGGAGATGGGGTGGGTGCACAGGGCCACAGAGAAGCCCCTGTCCTTGCCTTCTAGGAGCCTGTGATAAACCAGAAAAGGTGGGGCATGTCAGTCCTGTGTCCAAAACAGTGGCACCCCAAGAAAGTCTTTCTCTTTACCTTGCTTGATCCTTCCCGATCTTTTGTTGTTTTGCTTTTTGAGACCGTGTCTGTATAGCCCATGTTGGCCTTGAACTCACTAAGTGGTCAAGGATGACTTTGAATTTTTTATCTGCTTTCTGGGATTAAGACACACGTATCACCACAGTTTTTTGTTTGTTTGATGTGGTTTTTGTTTTTGTGTTTGTTTTTTGTTTTTCGAGACAGGGTTTCTCTGTGTATCTTTGGAGCCTGTCCTGGATCTCGCTATGTAGACCAGTCTGGACTCAAATTTACAGAGATCTGCCATCTTCTCCCTCTCGAATGCTGGAATTAAAGGTGTGTGCCACCACTGCCTGGCACCACACTGATTTTTATGTAGACTCTGTGCATGCTAGGCAAGCACTGTACCAACTGAACTACATCACCCAGACCCTTTATGTCTTGTTTTGGTGGTCCCCCTGCCCCTCAGACAGGGTTTCTCTGTAGCTCTGTAGCCCTGGCTGTCCTGGAACTTGCTCTGTAAACCAGGCTAACCTCAAACTCACAGAGATCCGCCTGCCTCTGCCTCCCAAGTGCTGGGATTAAAGGTGCGCGCCACCATCGTCCAACACAAGTACCAATGACTACTGAACCATCTCATCTCTCCAACCCTACTTCTTAAACCTTTTATAGACATAAAGTATTTAAACAGAAAAGTACCCAGTGACCAATGGGATCAAGAGAAATAGCTGCATGACTTTTTGGGTTGTGAACTTGACCTTTTAGTATATGTGTCTATTGTGTGTGCATGCACAGTTAAATCTGCAGGTAGAGATACGGAGATGGCTGGAAAGATGGCTCAGAGATTAGGAGCACTGGCTGTTCTTCCAGAAGTCCTGACTTCAATTCCTAGCAACCACAACTATCTAAAATGAGATCTGGTGCCCTCTTCTGGCCTTCAGGCATGCAGGCAGAACACTGGTATACATAATAAATAAACACATCTTTTTTTAAAGAAAAAAAAAAGACCACTTACTGCTGTCGCAAAGGACCTGGGTTTTGCTCCCAGTACCAACACACAGCACTTCACAACTGTTTGTAACTCCAGTTCCAGGGAATCCAAAGCCCTTTTTTTTGTCCCTGTGGGCATTGCACATGCTTGGTGCGTAAACATACATTGCAAACAAAACCCCCGCACACATAAAATAAGAACAAGGAATTTTTTTTTTTTTAAACAAACTTGTAGTCTTGCTCAGTGGTGTGACACATGTCTATAATCCTAGCACTTTAGGAAGCTAGGGCAAGAGGGTTGGGTTTTTAAAATATTTTATTTATTCATTTTCATGTGCATGGGTGTTTTGCCTGCATCATTGTCTGTGTACCATCTGTATGCACTGCCCAGGGAGGCCAGAAGAGAGCATCAGATCCCCTGGAACAAGTTAGAGACAGTTGTGAGCCGCCCTGTGGGTGCTTGGAGTCAGACCTAGGTCATATGAAGAGCAGCCATTGCTCTTAACTGCTAAGCTAGTTCTCCAGCCCCAAGAGAACTGAATTTGGAAGCCAACCTGGACTACAGAGTAAAATGTTGTCTCAGGCTGCCCCCACCTCCACACAAGCAAACCTTGCACTTTTAGCAGAGTCACAAACTGTAGTGGCTCCTTTGCTCATTTTGTGCTGGGACCCTAGTCAGGACAGGTCCATTCTGCTGACTGAGAGGCCTGGATATAAAGACAAGTGTGCGCGCGCACACGCACACAGACAGACAGACAGACACAGAGTGAAAGGCTGATGAGACCTGAAGCCTCAGGGCTCACCCTTTAATGTAAAGAGTGAGAGGGGGAAAGAACACCTTCTCCTTTACTTTCCAAAACATATGTGTGGGAAGCATAGGATTAGGTTTAATTCATAAGTGTAAACTTGAGCTTCAGAGAGCGCTAAGATCATCAGCTCAAAGGAAGTATGCCCAGAATATTGAAATACGCCATTACTAACGCTCCGCAGTTTAGCCACGCTGGACAGGGGCCACCAAGGGTTTCTCAGCCTGGGCCATACCTGTTGTATGGTAAGAGGAAGACATAAGCAGAGCAAACTCTGATGGAGTCAGACCCGCAAGCGCTCACCTTAATTTCACTTCCACGGCCCCCACCTCTTACGTTAGGCCTTTGGAAAGTCGTCAGCCCCGACCTACCAGGAGCCTCTTCTTGGTCTTATCTTTTTTGTTTGTTTGTTTTAAAATAAAACCCATTGTAAACATTATAAAAGCTGCGGCTGGAGAGATGGTTCAGTGGTTAAGAGTACTCACTACTCTTTCAAAGGTCCTGAGTTCAATTCCTAGCACCCACATGGCAGCTCACAAATGTCTGGTGCTGTCTTTTGGTGTGCAGATGTACATGTAGACAAAGTACCCATATACCAAAATACATAAGTAAAGCTTTAAAAAAAATTCCTAGAAGGTGATGAAAGAGGTGGGAGAGGAACCATCATCTTTTACAGCCTTTTCCTTTATTGGCCCCAGACCCAGCAAACAAAGCCTGGAAGCACCACCCGGCTGGGGTATCTCTAGAGCATGGCCCTACTGCTCCTTTTCCACCCTCTGCTGGCTGGCTGTGGGGTTGCAGGGCACTCTGAAGACATCAAGCTGTTAGTCCCTAAAGGGAAGGAGGTTCCTGGGTTCCTGGGTGACACATTGATGAAATGCATGTGGTGAAACAGTCCCCTCAGAGACCGGTCTTTTAATCTGTCAGGTTTGCTTTGCTATCCCTCCCAGTCTGGAAAATAAGGATAAGAATTCCTACTTTCTCAGGGTCTGAAGAGATAGCTCAGTGGTTTAAGAGTGCTTGCTGCTCTTCCAGAGGACCAGGGTTCAATTTCCAGCACCCACATGACAGTTCACAACTGTCTGTAACTCTTTTTTTTTTTTGTTTTGTTTTGTTTTTCGAGACAGGGTTTCTCTGTAGCTTTGGAGCCTGTCCTAGAACTAGTTCTTTTAGACCAGGCTGGTCTCGAACTCACAGAGATCCGCCTGCCTCTGCCTCCCAAGTGCTGGGATTAAAGGCATGCGCCACCACCGCCCAGCCTGTCCGTAACTCTTGATCCAGGGGATCTGACACCCTCACATAGACATACTTGTGGGCAAAACACCAATGAACTACACACACACACACATATATATATATATTTTAAGGGTACATGCATTTAATCTCAGCACTTGGGAGGTAAAGGCAGGCAGATTTCTAAGTGTGAGACAAGCCTGTTCTACAGAGTGAGTTCCAAGACAGCCAGGGCTACACAGAGAAACCCTGTCTCAAGAAAACAAAAAAAGAATACCTGCTTTCAACCAGACTTGATGGTGCACACCTTTAATCACAGCGCTCAGGGAGACAGAGCTCTGTGAATTCAAGACGTCCTTGCCCACAGTGAGTTTCAGGATATCCCAGACTTCATTGTGAGGCCTCAGGTCGAAAAGAGAAAGGAAAGCAGGAAGGGAGGAAAGGTAGGAGGGAGAAAGAAAATCCTTTCCCTGCCCCTTGGGTATTGGGAAATGGGGTGGCACTATTGCCCAGCCCCTTTCCTTTACAAGATACAACATCCCTATTTGACCGGCTGACTTAGCAAGTTCACAAAGGGAACTTTGAGCCATAGTTGGTGACATGCAGGAGTTGGTTAAGGGAGACATCCTAAGACGTGTTGGTGAGAGTGGAGTTCAGACTTTTAGTTTAATTCCTCCTTTACCCTCGCTCCCTCTCCATCTCCGTCTCCTGAGAGGCACCAGCTCTCGTGGTTTCTGGGGACTTCTGGGTAGCACATGGAAACACTCTGTGGGGTTTTCAGAGCGTGCGGGAGTTGTTGGCCATGTTCTACTCTTGAAGCCTTTATACCAGTGGACAGATGAAGAAATGTCCCCGGAGTGCAACGTAGCCACAGAGATGCGCCTTCCTTAGGGTCTTCTAGCAAGGGCCCTCTCAACGTTCAGATAACGGTTCAGACGTTTTCTCTTGAGAAACCCTGTCTAACTCCCCAAAGAATGCCCTGTCTTGTGCCCAGTATGAATTTTATATTGTCTTTTTTTGCCTCATGTTTGTAGCTCTTAATGAAATTGTCTTGTGAATGTAATTGATTGTTGATTTATTGCCAAGCCCTGTGGGCTCTTGGGATAGTCTTGTCTCCTTGATTACTGCATTTGGTCTCGTGACAGTGAGTGAGTGAATGGGTGACTGGGTGGCCGGTGTGCCTGGCCTCTTCCTCAGCCCCTGCCCAGAACCCTGCTGTGATGTCTCTCTGTCTCCTCCCCTTGCAGTGAGTATGGAATTCGGGAGGGCTGTGTGGCTCCGCTTCCATCCATCGGCTTATCCTCCATGCCCCCACCCAAGCTTCGTGGCACACTTGGGTGGTGTGGCCGTGGGCATCACCCTGGGTGTGGTGGTCCTAAGGAACTATGAGCAGAGACTGCAGGACCAGTCGCTGTGGTGGATTTTTGTGACCATGTATACCATCTTCGTGCTGTTTGCTGTCTTCTGGAACATCTTTGCCTATACACTACTGGACTTGAAGCTGCCACCACCCCCCTAAGAGACTGGAGGACCGAGGCAGGGAAGGGAAGAAGCAGAAGCATCCAGAGGAAGTACCTACATCTGATTTTCATCACCAATTCAGCGAGACCGGGGGAGCAGGAGACTCGGGGCTGGGATGTATGTGTTTCAGTGTTGAAGGGTGGGGGAGGAGATGGATGCAGCTGCTGTTTTCCTAAGTTGACCTGGGGTGGGGGAAAGTCTGGGGTAGGATGGGAGTAGCTGATCCACGTGCTCCCCTCTCACTGCCACGAGTAGCCTTCTTCCTGGTCTTTCACCTGGAGAGACACTGGGACACAGAAGTTCTGAGGGCAGCCGCAGCCAGGCATGCCTTCCCCAGCCAGAAGGTAACTGGAGGCTTGGTCATGTCCTCCCTGCAGATCATGGTCTGGTGCTCTGGCAGTAGACGCTTTGAATCTGGAGGAGCCCAGAGCACCCCAGGCTCAGATCCTGTCAGTGGGTGCGATAGCATGGCCCCTAGGACGGGGAGATGCTATATTCTTTTCCTGGGGATCTGTGAGAGGGCCCATGCCAGGGGCACTGAAGTTCATCCCAGGTTCCCCTTGGGAAAGGCCCAGGACCAATTTTCCCCCTTCCTGCCTGTATTCGTGAATGCTGGCATCTCACACCATCATCCTGCATCCGTGCCCCATCTGGACTTTGGGGTCTTTTCTTCCTCTCTACTGCCCTTGCCCTACTTTGTGCCTCTCTTTTGGGTGTGGAGACAGGGTTTTGGGGTGTGTTGTGTGTGTGTGTGTGTGTGTGTACACAAGTGCGTGTGCAATGCCAGGCAAGTCAGAACCTGCAGAGGGAGGAAGTGGAGGACAATGTACACAAGGGTAAGGGATTGCTGGAATGGGCATGCTCAGTGCCCTTGCTTTTTGCATAATTTATGCCCCTCTTTCCCATCTGGCCCTCCCAAACACCTCCTAAGCATCACTGACCAGCGGAAAAATTGTCCGTGGTAGAGGGAAGACCAGAGCCCCACCAGGACCTTTGGGAGGAAATGCCAGCTGTGTTGTGGTTCCCTCTGGGGTGGCCTCATGTCTGCTCTGCCTCCTGTAGAAGAAAGTCTTTGGAATGAAAGAAAACGTAGGACAGTGGTACCACGGCCATCGCTCTAAGGAAGCCACAGTAAAAGATATTTTGGTGAAAACTTTGCCCCAGAGAAGAGCTCCTGGGAGCCTGGGTGAGTGCCCAGGGTTGAGAGCAGCTGTAGACGTGGATGATTAGATCTGGAGGGAAGTTGGAAGTGAGATTGAGGGAATGGCTTTGTGCTGCCCACATCCCAGAAGCCTCAGGAGTTTGGCAAGACACGCAGTGCCTCTGCCCCTCCAAGACAGTCTGCTCAGGCTGGCACTAGGAGCTGCTGGAAGCCCTGAGTGGAGACTGTGAGACAAATGACCTTTATATCGGCTTCGGGACTCTCAGCTCCTGGGAGTCCAGGCTGAGGAACCACAGACCTGGGAAGTGAGGGGCAGAGCTTGCAGGAGCAAGGTCAGGAGGATGGGAACTGCTCCTGGGTCCCCTCACCATTCCAGCAACTTTTCCCAGCTGGTCTCCATTCTCCTGAGTCCCTCACCCCGACCCCTCCAGTGTGGCGCCAGCAGGGCTGGGACCCGGGGCACTGCCACTCTTCATGCTTTTGGCTGGAGGTTGGCCTCAAAGGCTGGGGAATCCCCAGACAACTATGTAGACTTGCTTGCTTTTAAAGGGGAGAGGAGTCATGGAAGCCAGGGAAGGGAAAGCAGGCCTTCAAAGAAGAGAAATTTCACTTTAATGGCACCATTCATCACTCGTTTTTTAATTAGGAAAAGCTCCCTAATGGGCCTCTTTTGACGCTCCTTTTCCAAGCGAACCATTCTTGCCTAGAGCATCAGTGGAGGTACTGCTCACCGAACCCAGATCTTCCTCGAGTGTCCAATTCAGTTTGCAGATAATGAGGATTACCCAGTGCTGTGTGCTTCCCAGGGTTGGCTGCAAAGCGTTAGACTCTCCTCTGCCTTAAAAACAGCGCCCGACAGTGAAGCTGCCCTCCAAGGACTAAGTAAGTGAAAACCAATCCACTAGCCGCAATGTTGGTTTCTAAATATTTTTGTATTGTGTACATTCTGTATATTTTTGTTGTAACATATTATTTGAGCACAGATTCCATTAAAGATTTTTTTAAAGCCATTGGTTAATCAGGAAGTGACTACAAGAGCTGCCATGGAACTGTTTTGTCTGGGTCTGGTGGGAGAAGGAAAGAACTGGAAGTGGTGGGTTGATGGGTTTTGGTGCTGGTGATTGGCACTGTCTTCCTTAAGTGGTGAAAACTGATTGTTCTTCCCATAACATAACATGAAGGAAGCTTCCTGGACAGTTTTGGAGGTAGTTGCCAGTAGTTAGGGAGCTCAGCCCGAGTGCCAGTCTCAGTGCCAGTGTCCCCACAGGCCTGTCTTCTTGTTACTCACCCAGCTCTCCTACGTGCCTCACTCAGCACTGCTTTAGGGATTGACAGTTGCCAAGGGAATGAAGAAACCGCACACACATGAACTTAAGGACAGAAAAGCTGGGATCGCATGGTCATGGATGGAGAAGCCACAGCCCCACCCCATAAGCTCAGAGTGTTCGTTATATGCTGTTGAACAGGGAAGTAAGGTTATTGGATTCAGCTGAACGAGGAGGCGCAGCTAGGCACAGTCTCTGTAGGGGCAGTCTTCAGGCCGTAAACATGCGGAGGGGCAAAAGCTGTGGATATTCTCTGTCTACATCCACACACTGCTATCCCCTGAGACTGACACACTGGCGTCCTTGACATAACCTTGCTATGTCAGCAATACACATTCACTCAGGACTAGAGACCTCTTTCTCTGCCTCAACAAGCCTAGTCTTTAGGTCCTCCTTGGGGCCATCAACAACTTAATCTTGAAGAACAGGGCATGGTCAAGTTCATATCCAGAGGAGAAATGAAAGCAGCATATACGCTCAAGGCGAGGCCTGAAGTTTAACAGCTGAGTTACTTTGCATGAATGAGGCCTGGAAAGCCAACTGTGTGCCCACCTTCTCCAGATCAGCATTGGCCTCTGTAGCTTCCCGGTTAACTACTGACGCTGAAGGATTGAACTGCCCTGGTAAGTGTAGAACGGGGGTCGCTGCCCTTCCCATCAGTTTCCTGTGTATTACTGAAAAAGGCTTCTGAACAGTGTGGGAGCCATCTAAACTAAAACTAAAACCAAGAGCGCAGTTAGCTCAGGCTAACTAAACACCCGCTGCTACTTGGGAAGTGCAGAGCTGAGTTCTCTGCAAACACTTTCCACTGGGGCCTCCTGTGCTCCAGAAACTCAAGGCATCAAGGCAGCTCCTTGGAGAAAAAAGCTGTTTAATTAGATTTGCCTTTGGTCTCCTCCCATTTCCCTTTACTTTTCTGTTTCTTCCTTTCTGACAAATTCTCGTTCATTAAATAGTTTACTAAAATGTTTACCAATGATAATTTAAAAAATTGAAAACAGCTGGGCACTGGTGGCACATGCCTTTAATCCCAGCACTCGGGAGGCAGAGGCAGGTGGATCTCTGTGAGTTCGAGGCCAGCCTGGCCTACAAGAGCTAGCTCCAGGACAGGCTCCAAAGCTACAGAGAAACCCTGTCTCGAAAAACAAAACAAAAAAAAAATTGAAAACAACTGTCAGGCAGTGGTGGCGCACACTTTAATCCCAGCACTCAGGAGGCAGAGGCAGGAGGATCTCTGTGAGTTCAAGGCCAGCCTGGTCCACAAAGTGAGTTTCAGGACAGGCTTCAAAACTACACAGAGGCTGGGCCGGTAGTGGTGTAGCCTTTAATCCCAGCACTCGGGAGGCAGAGACAGGCGGATCTTTTTGAAACTCAGTCTCTAAAGGGGGAAGAAAAAAAAGTTCATTATATATATTGAGGATGGGTAGGGTAGTTTTGTTTTTTTTGTTTTTTTTTTTTTGAGACAGGTTTTCTCTGTGTTATAGTCCTGGCTGTCCTGGAACTCACTCTGTAGACTAGGCTGGCCTTGAACTCACAGAGATCAACCTGCCTCTGTCTCCTGAGTACTGAGAGTAAAGGCGTGCACAACCACTGCCGGCCACAGTTTATATTCTTGGTCCCTGGATATTTGCATGGGACTTAAAGGGAATCAAATTCATACATATGTTAGGAGGCAGTCTCTGGCTGGCTGTACTGGTGCGCGCAGGTAGATCTCTGTGGGTTCAAGGTCAGCCTGGCCTACTTATGGAGTTCTAGGACTCTAGGACAGCCAGAGCTACAAAATAGGGAGACCTTATCTCAAAAACAAACAAAAAAAAGGGGGGGGGGTTCTAGCCAATGTGGCTGTGCAAACATGAGGACTTGAGCCCAGTCCCTAGTACCCATGTAGAATTCAGATGCAGTGCACACTTGTCACCCCAGTGCTGGGGAGGCAAATCCCTGGACTTGCTGGCCTGCCAGCCTAGCCTACTTGGCAAGTCCCAGGCCACATATACAAGGTCCTCTGGTCTCCACGTACACATGAGAACACATATACAATATATACGCACATTTACAAAGAACCTATCTCATCAGCTCGAGGTCACTCAGGAGCGGTGGGTAACTTTGGAGTCTTTGCGGAGTCTTTCTTCACAGACCCCCCCCACTTTGTCTGTCACTTCTCAATTCCAGAGTCTAGTCCTATCACCCTCTATGAGTGTGAGAGAGGAAAGGTCCTGTGTCCTACAGGTGAAACTGTTTTAGACAACAAATAAAACATTGTGATAAAAACTGTTTCCCCCTTTCTTGTGCATTCCAACAGGTGACAGGTGTATGTACATGCCTTAGTGTATGTATATGTGTATGTGTGTGCGTATGATGTGTTATGAAAAAGTATAATTTCCCCATAAACTTATTGGAAATTATTAAAGGTGTGAACTGAGTTCAATTAAGCATAAATATCTGCTTTGATTAGAAGCTGTGGTTTTTTTTTTTTTTTTATGTATACAATATTCTATCTGTGTGTATGCCTGAAGGCCAGAAGAGGGCGCCAGACCTCTTTACAGATGGTTGTGAGCCACCATGTGGTTGCTGGGAATTGAACTCAGGACCTTTTGAAGAGCAGGCAATGCTCTTAACCACTGAGCCATCTCTCCAGCCCTGTGTTTTTTTTTTTTTTTAAAGATTTATTTATTTATTATGTATACCATGTTCTGTCTGCATGTATGCCTACATGCCAGAAGAGGGCACCAGATCTCATTACAGATGGTTGTGAGCCACGATGTGGTTGCTGGGAATTGAACTCAGGACCTCTGGAAGGAAAGTCAGTACTCTTAACCTCTGAGCCATCTCTCCAGCCCTAGAAGCTGTGTTTTATTATTATTACAAATTAGTTACAATTTTGATACAAGGCAAACATATATTTCCTGTGTGTTGCCCACAATTACAAGTTTATTCCATGTCTGAACATCACTTTTTAAACCTTTACAACTTAATACATCCACTTATGAAAATTTGGATACAGTACAGCTTTCTGGCCATGAGCTGTTTCTTTTCAGGACCAACAAGATAATTCCATGACATTTTTCTCCTTGTCTTTAATAGCGATACAGAATTTATCACAGTCTTCTTTTTAAACATAAGACCACTATATACAATTGTATATTGTAGTGAGCCTACATTGCAAAGGAAGTACCTACAAATAAACAGTTATACTTTGCCTATATCCACAAGTGATTTGATGCATTTGCTTTTATTTTTATTATTTTTGATGTATAGGTTTGTGTTGTAATATGGAGCGGCAGGGCTGCGTCCCCGCCACCCAGCTCCCACACAGATAACTTTATACCCGAAATAATTACACGGAAATTGTATTTTTTTAAACACTGCCTGGTCTATTAGTTTTAGCCTCTTATTGGCTAATTTTCACATCTTTGATTAACCCATTTCTAATATTCTGTGTAGCACCACGAGCTGGCTTACCAGGAACGATCTTAACCTGCTGCGTCTGTCTGAAGTGAGAGAATCATGGTGACTGACTGACTCGGCTTCTTTCTCCCAGCATTCTGTTCTGTCTACTCCGCCCACCTAAGGGTTGGCCTATCAAATGGGCCAAGGCAGTTTCTTTATTAATTAATCAATAAAGGCAACAGATTAGAAAGAAATCACTCCCACATCAGGTTTGTATGTACAAACATATGGAGGCCAGAGGCCAACCCTGGGATATCAATCCTCAGGCACCGTTTACCCTTTTGTTTTCCTATTTGTCAGCTGATGAATTCTGAGGGATGCATGTGGAGAGGTCAGAGAGCAGTTTGCAGGAGTGGGTTCTCTCCTTCCACCTCCCCGCATCCCTCCAAACAGGGTTTCTCTCTGTAACAGCCCTGGCTGTCCTGGAACTAGCTCTGTAGACCAGGCCGACCTCAAACTCACAGAGATCTACCTGCCTCTGTCTCCCAAGTGCTGGGATTAAAGGCGTGCGCCACCACCATCACTCGGCTCTCTCCTTCCACCTTTACATGGATTCTGGAGATAGCTCTCAGGCCGTCAGACTTGGTGGCAAGGGCCTTTATCCACGGAATTATCTCTCCAGCTGGGCTGGCCAGTAGGACTCTCCTGCCTCATCAGTGCTAGGGTTACAAGCACATGCTACCACACTTGACTTTTGTATATGGGCTCTGAGGGTCAACTCCAGTCCTCACGTTTGCATGGCAAGTACTTTACACAGAGCTATTTCCCTAGCCCCTACATTTATTTCTTAAATGCTATTTGTCAGACTCTTGATTGTGAGTTTGAAAATGAAGATTTTCGTTTTATAGATTCAAGATATTGATGTCCTACTGTTGCTCATTTTTACAAAATGACGTCCAAGTGGCCAACTAAGTGCATTAGGAAGAGTCCAGAAAAGTGCTACAGAGCTGCTGACTATCCAGTCGTCAGACGGCTATAAAAACGCTACTTAGATTCTTTTCTATACTGCCTATAATCCAAGTTATTAAACTTTAAAGCCATATGAAAGCATTTCTGAAGATCCTACATTGTATTTCTCATTAAAGGAAAGAAAGGGCGTGGTGAGTCATATCCCTAGACTGACTTATGGAGAGGAGAAGGCAGAAGGCCACTGTCGATCACTTTGAAAGTTAGAACTCTGCTCTTAACGGGTTTACGAGCGGTTAAGAGTTCCTCGGTTTTACAGGCTTCTGCTCCTCTGTGCATCCTGAAGGCAGTGAGAACACAAGGCTTCTGATTTCCTAAACCAAAATCATGATCAAATGGACTTACTAAAGAACTATGCAGAACAACGCTGTGTGTGGCTGCAGCTGGCATCCATGGGGATTTAGAAATGGCCAGCCCAGAGTAAAACAATCCAAGGCTGTGACACAGGACCAAACTAAGGTCAATAAGCAATTGTGATAGGGAGAATTTGTTTGCATTTTTAAATTCTTTAAATATTCTTTATTTGCTTATTTATTGAGACAGGGTCTCACTATATTATATAGACCCAGCTGACCTGAAACTTTGCTATGTAAATCAGTAAATCAGGCTGGCCCTGAACTCACAGAGCTCCAACTTCCTCTGGCTTGTGGAGTGTTGCATTCAAAGGCATGCATCACCACATGTGGCTTCCAGTTTGCATTCTTTTTTTTTTTTTTTTTTTAATTTTTTTTTGTTTCCCAACAGTTTTATGGTATGTATGTATGTATTTATTTATTATATATACAATATTCTGTCTATGTGTATGTCTGCAGGCCAGAAGAGGGCACCAGACCTCATTGCAGATGGTTGTGAGCCACCATGTGGTTGCCAGGAGTTGAACTCAGGACCTATGGAAGAGCAGGCAATGCTCTTAAACCACTGAGCCATCTCTCCAGCCCCTCCAGTTTGCATTCTTATATTTGCTTGTAAAGGATATTTACTGTGTTTACTATTTTTTTCCTTAATACTGTTAAAAAACCCCAGCATTTTCACCTAAAAAAAGGGGGGAGGAAGAAAATACAGGCTCCTGGCAATAACTGCCTGTGAATGGTGTAGACACTTCTGCATAGCTTTTCATTTGAGAGAATGCTTCATATTGAAGCTAATACCTCCATTTCTTTTATTTTCTGGTTTTAGATTAATTATTTTATGTTTCTAAGTATTTTACCTTCATGTAGGTCTGTATATTACATGTGTGTCTGATGCCTGAGGAAGTCAGAGCATGCTATCAAATCCCCTGGAATTGAAGCTACAGATGGTTGTAGGTGCTGGGAATCAAATCTGGGTCTTTTCCAAAGCAACAGTACCCCATTTATTATATTTATTGTATGTACATGGGGTGGGGGGGGAGTCAGAGGGAACTTGTTAGAGTTGATCCTCTCCTACTGTGTGGGTTCTGAGGATTGAACATAGAGTGTCAGATTGGGTGGCAGGCGTCTTTGCCTTCTGAGCCATCTTCTCAGCCCAAAAGTATGTATTATATAATATAAAGCTCATTTTTAAACTTTTGTTTTGGTTTTTTTTAAGACAGGGTTTTTCTGTGTATCCCCAGCTATGCTGGAACTTGCTGACTTCAAACACATAGAGATCTGCCTGCTTCTGCCTCCCAAGTGCTAGGACTAAAGGCATACCACCATCACCCAGCTCACTTTTAAATTCCTTTATTTTTATTTTTTTAAATAGGGGTTCTCTGTGTAATAGTCCTGGTTGTCCTGGAACTCACTTTGTAGACCAGGCTAGCCTCGAACTACTGAGATCCACCTGTTTCTGCCTCCCAAGTACTGAGATTAAAGGCATGTGTGTGGCACCACTGCCCGGCTCACTTTTAAATTCTTTTTTTTTTTTTTTTTTAAGATTTATTTATTTATTATGTATACAACATTCTGCCTCCATGTATGCCCGCACGCCAGAGGAGGACGCCAGATCTCATTACAGATGGTTGTGAGCCACCATGTGGTAGCTGGGAATTGAACTCAGGACCTCCGGAAGAACAGCCAGTGCTCTTAACTACTGAGTCATCTCTCCAGCCCCTCACTTTTAAATTCTTATACACTCATGATTTATTTGCATACTGGCTTGTAATAAGGTGGCTTCATCCTTCATGCCAACCATTGGTGTGTGTCAGGCAGCCATGGGAAACGGAAGACCAGTATGATGGCTGCTATACAGTCCAAGCCGGACACAAGCTCACTCTGTCGCTCACACTGGCCTGGAACTTGAAACCTGACTCCACCTCCTGAGTAGCCGGATTACAGGCATGTGTGGTCACATCTCACCAGGATCACAGGTCTATCGAGAAAGAGGAACTTTTTTTTTTTGTCTTGAGGAGTAGGAGGCAAACCTGCTAAATACTACAGTAAACTCCAGAGAAGCCAAAAATCACCTCCAAAGTTTTTTAGGCAGCATATGTTTTAAGCTTAAAATTTATGAGACTAGCCGGGCGATGGTGGCGCACGCCTTTAATCCCAGCACTCGGGAGGCAGAGGCAGGCGGATCTCTGTGAGTTAGAGACCAGCCTGGTCTACAAGAGCTAGTTCCAGGACAGGCTCCAAAACCACAGAGAAACCCTGTCTCGAAAAACCAAAAAAAAAAAAAAAAAAAAAAAAAAAAAAAAATTTATGAGACTAACAAGGTAGCAAAATTCCACAATTGTAATACACATTATCTGCCTAGGACTCTGTGAAGATGATCTCGGATTTCTGTGTTTAATTAAGTTAAACAAACAAAGTACAAAAGTCAGAAAGAGCCTGCGTGTTTCCCGTCATCTTAGGAGCAGTGTGATCCTGTGAACAATGACAACTACAGTTCCACACAGGCAGCCTAACCCGTGTCGCGCTCACGCCTCAGTCAAGTGCTTCCCTCATGAACTCCTCAAGGACTGCCACCACACTTTTGGCTTCGGGCATTTCTTCATGCTCCACTTTAACAATCTTCAAAAGAATATCTCCACTGCCGCAGTTCTTAAGGAACATGTAACATTTAAACAAAGCATAGTGATTCATCTCTGCCTGTCGGATAAATCTCTTCAAATTGTTTGTGTCTTGTATGGCCTAGGAAAAGATGACCCAGTTAAATCTGTTTAGTGAGGTCATGATGAGCCTTGAAGAATGCCTGCTCTCAAGGTGAACACTCAGGGTATGTCAACCGTGGTGCCATTTGTTTTGTTTCGTTTCGTTTTTTTGAGACAAGGTCTCACTATGTAGCCCTGGCTGTCCTGAAACTCACTTTGTAGACTAGGCTGGCCTCAAACTTACAGGTCTACGTGCCTCTCCCTCTCAATGCTGGGATTAAAGGTGTGCCCCACCACACCCAGCTAATGTTGAGCTTTTTATAAGAACACCCATTATTCCTATTGCCAGTATCCTCTGCCTTTAGTGTAACAGAATCACACATTTAAAAAGACTTTTTTAAAAGTCTTCTGTCAAGCTGTGGTGGCACATGCCTTTAATCCCAGCACTTGAGAGCTGAGGCAGGTGATCTCTGTGAGTTCAAGGCCAGCCTGGTTTAAGGAATGAGGTCGAGGACAGCCAGGACTGTGACACAGAGAAACCCTGTCTTGAAAAACAAAAACAAAAACAAAACAAAAAAAAAAAATTAAAACTTTAAAAATCTCCTGAGGTGATAGTACTCACTGACCAGAATTTAAAATCATTTGTTTCTGTGTATTGCCATGTATATGCATCACAAATTATCAGCTTGATGTCCCCTAACTATAAGCAAGCAATTCACCACAAAGTATTGGAAATGAAATTGCATGCACACAATGCTGCTGGACAGCAGTGCCTTCTGAGGCGAGTTCTGAGGATGCCCCATCTAAAGAGCATTGTGACTGTGAAGCCAAGCACTGCTGAGGCCTCGTGCAGTAATCAGATGCAGAACCAAAAAAAAGCATCGTGACTGGGAAGCCAAGCACCACTGCTGCCTCCTGCAGTAACCAGATGCAGAAGCAAACACTGTGCATGGCCCCTGGCACACAGCCAGTTCATTACCTTTAGCTTAAAGTTCTCCAGGACTTGTCTGAAAAGGAAAGGGTTCCCCGCTTCAGCACCATGTAGGAAAGCCTGCATCCAGTCCTCACAAAAACGGTTGCTTCCTAAACAACAGGAAATAAAATTAAATAACACAAAGCACATGTATGTCAGTTTTAAAGATTTTACTTTTATTATTTTAATTGTGTGTGTGTGTGTGTGTGTGTGTGTGTGTGCATATGAATACAGGTGCCCTAGGAGACCTAAAGTGTTGGGTCCCCCGACATGGGTGCTGGGAACCCAACACCTTCTCTGAAAAGAGCAGCACTGCTATTAACCACAGTTCTAGCAAATAAACTCCTCTCTTTTTTCTTTTCTTTTCTTTTTCTTTTTTTTTTTTGGTTTTTCGAGACAGGGTTTCTCTGTAGCTTTGGAGCCTGTCCTGGAACTCCCTTTGTAGACCAGGCTGGTCTCGAACTCACAGAGATCCGCCTGCCTCTGCCTCCCAAGTGCTGGGATTAAAGGCGTGCACCACCACCGCCCGGCTTCTTTTTTCTTTTCTTCTTCCTATTTATTTATTTATTTATTTTTGGTTTTTTGAGACAGGGTTTCTCTGTGGTTTTGGAGCCTGTCCTGGAACTAGTTCTTGTAGACCAGGCTGGTCTCGAACTCACAGAGATCCGCCAGCCTCTGCCTCCCGAGTGCTGGGATTAAAGGCGTGCGCCACCACCGCCCGGCTTATTTATTTATTTTTGAGGCAATGTTTCTCTATGTAACAGCCTTGTCTGTCCTGGAATTCATTTTGTAGACCAGGCTGGTCTTGAACTCACACAGATCCACCTGCCTCTGTCTCCTCAGTTCTGGGATTAAAGGCATGAACCACCATTGCCTGGCACATGAATTTCTTTATAAAGACCATTTATAATTACTTAAAACTTCTCTTGTGACTTAAAAATAGTTATGCGTACCACATGGTAGGAAATACCCAAGCAGCCGAAGCCCATCATCACTCTTCGCTCTATTCCCACCGGAAAGAACTCTCATTCCTAATATATACTTGAAGCTTTGGCTAGCCACCTTTACCTTGTATATGTATTGCTTTCTATATGTTGACTCTGTGTGTTTTTCTTAGTGGCTGTTTCACTGAACAGTATGATTCAGAGACATTAACATGTATCTCTAGTTTGATTTTAGCCACTCTAAATTCCAATCTGTGAATTAGCAATTTACTGATTTCTTCTTGTTAAACATTTAAGTTGCTTCCAATTTGTTATATCAAAAAATGCCTTTAGAAGCCAGGTGTGTTGGCACACAATTTTAATACCAGCACTCAGGAGGCAGAGGCAGGTGGATCTCTATGAATTTGAGGCAAGCATGGTCTACAGAGCAAGTTCTAACACAGCTGGGGCTATACAGTGAAACCCTGTCTTGAAAAAAAAAATAAATAAATGGGTTTTTTTTTTTTTTTTTTTTTGGTTTTTCGAGACAGGGTTTCTCTGTGGTTTTGGAGCCTGTCCTGGAACTAGCTCTTGTAGACCAGGCTGGTCTCGAACTCACAGAGAAAATAAATGTTTTTAAATGTCTTCAGGGATGGGGAGGTGGCTTGGTGGATAAAGCATTTGGCCATGCAAGCACGAGGCCCTGAGACCGTCTCAGCACCCACGTGAAGCCAGATGCTGAAGGGTGTATCTGAAGTCCCATTGTTCCTATGTTGAGATGGAGACAGGAAAACTCCTAAACCCTTGAGGGTCAGCTAGACTGACAGATAGAGGAGCCAACAAATAACTACCTCCTGTCAGGCGGTGGTGGTACACACCTTTAATCCCTGCACTCAGCAGGTAAAGGCAGGCGGATCTCTGAGTTCGAGACCAGCTAGCCCTGTCTACAAAGTGAATTCCAGGACAGGCTCCAAAGCTACAGGGAAACCTGTCTCAAAAACAAAAAACAAAAGCAAGCAAAACAAAACAAAAACCACACACACACAAAGAAAGGAAAAAAGAACTACCCCCTTTGGTGAAGCCTGACACCCAGTGTTGTCCTGTGACTCCCATATGTGTGCTGGGGCACACATGTACCTGGACTCACACAGACATACTCAAAAGATTTTCTTGGCCAGGTGTGATGGCACATGGCTTTAATCCCAGCACTTGGGAGGCAGAGGCAGATGCATTTCTGAGTTGGGGTCAGTCTACTCTACAAAACAAGTTCCAGAACAACCAGAGCTGTTGTTACATGGAGAAACCCTGTCTCAAAAAAACAAAACAAAACAAAAAAACAAAAAGATTTTAAGAAAATGCCTTTAATACCAGGCAGTGGTGGTGCATGGCTTTAATCCCAGCACTGAGGAGGCAGAGGCAGGTAGATCTCTGAGTTCAAGGCCAGCCTGGTCTACGTAGTGAGTCCCAGGTCAGGACTACACAGAGAAACTGTCTTGGAAAAAAAAAATCCAAAAACAAGAAAATGTCTGCAGACTAGGGAGGGTAATGCACTTCTATAATCTCAGCACTTGAGAGGTGGAGGTGGAAGGTTTAGAAGTTTAAGGCCCGTATAGCCTACATGAGACCCTTTCTCAAAAGCAGTCAACCAAACAAACAAAAAAAAGTCTATATAAAGCACACCTGTAATCCTAGGAGAGCCAGGCAGGGGGATTGTCAGCTCAAGGCCAACCTGGACTATACAGTGAGAACCTATCTCAAAGTAAAAAAATGTAAATATGACTTTCTGAGCATTTTTGGATTTGCTCCTGTGTACACAGATATGAGTTTTCTAATATACACACATGTACACACGTGAACTTTTTAATTTGCAGAGTGGACTACAGGCACGAATTGAATCCCATGTCTCTAGGATCATTAAAGTTTCAGCAAGCTTAGTTCAGCACAAGGACATGTCTGTGTCACGTGTTTTCAGTGCAGGAGTCCCACAAGCACTGCCTCTAGGTTTCTGACTCACCTGCATTGTAGAGCTGAGGCTCGGGCCCACTACAGTCGATGACCACAGACTTATGCTGCTCCTCTGTCATGGCCATGCACAAAGAGGTCATGGTGCCTTCATGAATAAGTCCTTGGAGACTGGCCACACTCAGAAACCTGTCATATATACAAGTCCTTTTCCATCAACAGCATTGCAGAACAGGAGAAAACAAATGCATTCTATACTAGGGGTGGGAGGTAAAAATGTAGCCGTTTGGCTTGGAGGGGGGCAGGATTTCTTCAGAAATTATGTTCTTTACCTGTTAATGTCTCTCTTTGTTTTTTCATCTGATTCTTTAAGCTCAACAGGAGTATAACTTAGAGCCTGTGAGAGAGAGGGAGAGGGAGCCAGTTTGATACATGCGTCCTCTGTTCCTCACTGACCCATCACTCCATCCAAATGCATCGTCTGCCATGGTTATTAATGAACACTGCCCACCACACCTTGTGCTCAGCGGCTGCTGGAAACATCTGAAGGAAAGGTTTTCCCCTGCTACAGATTAAGCCCAGGACCTCATACACCCTAAACAAGTGCTCTAAGCTAAAGCCCTGCTCAGTAATGTTTGACTTATTTCTTTGTCTGATTTGACTTTGAGAAACAGCGTTTCTCTGTGTAGCACTGGAACTGTCCTGGAACTTACTCTATAGACCAGGCTGGCCTCCAACTCACGGAGATACCCCCAAGTGCTGGAATTAGAGGCATGCAACACCACAGCCTGGCTTGTTTTTGTTTGTTTTAATTTTTATTTATTAGTATGGTTTATTTTAAGATAGTCTTGCTTTGCAGCATAGCTAGCCTGCACCTCCTGATCCTCCAACCTCAGTTTCTCTCGTGTTAGATGTTAGTATTCAGGCATCTGCACTGGCCTGCCCTTGGGATTCTGACAGGACAGTCCTCACCTGCAGCCACTAAGAGCACCTCCCAAGCACATTCACTATGTTCCCTTTTAAAAGGTGGGCCTGCCCACCTCCCGTGTCTCTCCCTCCCTCTCTCTCTTTTCTACCACTCATCCCCAGGGGACTTGTCTCTGCCCCCTCTCCCTCCTCTGCCCCCTTCTCTCCTCTTTCAATACATCTCCTATGTGCCTCCGATGTGAGCCTTGCTGCATGGCGTGACTTCTTCATGGCGTCTTTAAAATCACATGTGTTACCACTTTAACATTTTCCAGCATTTATTTACTCACTTATTTATCTCAATGGGGGCTTTACGCATGCCATGGCACTTATGTGGAAGTCAGAGGTCAATTTGCAGGTATAAGCACTCTCCTGAAGGTTCCAGGGATTAAACTCAGGTTGTCAGGATTGGCAGCAAATGCTCTTAGCTATTACACTGGCCCCGAAATCTATCTATTTATCGTGTGTGTGTGTGTGTGTACACATGTGTTTGTGTGTATAAAAGTGTCAAGGAGTGCATGTGGAACTCAGGACAGTTCTGGGATTTGGTTCTCTCTTGCCATCTTGTGGAATCTGGGGATTGAATGCAGGTCATCAGGCTTGTGCAGGGCCCAAACACTTTCTTTTTTTTTTTTTTAAAGATTTATTTATTTATTTATACAGTATCCTGCCTGTAGAGCACCAGATCTCATTATAGGTGGTTGTGGGAATTGAACTCAGGACCTCTGGAAGAGCAGTCAGTGCTCTTAACTGCTGAGCCATCTCTCCAGCCCCCCAAACACTTTCGTATAGTTAAAATTACTTTGCATCTTGCTTTCATTTTCAGATATCCTGAAAATGGCACCTGTTTCCCAGTATTTCAAACAGTAATTATTTCAGACAGATTATGGGCAGGTCCATAATCTCAAGAAGCTGAGGCAGGTAAGATTGAAGAGTTGGAGTCAGAGCCGGAAGTGACTCAGCTGAGTAAAAGTGCTAGCTGTTGCAGCCAGACGGCCTGAGTGCAACCCTCAGAACCCACGAGAGCCGGATCTGGGGCATGCACGTCCCAGCGCTCTCACGGTGACATGGGAGGCAGGTACGAGATGATCAGCAGAAAGCTCGAGGGCCAGCCTGCTAGTATACCACACAGAAACAAGGCTGAAGATGAGAGCTCACAAAAGTTGTCCTCTGTCTCCACACACACACACACACACACACACACACACACACACACACACACACAAAATCATTTAAGTCTTTTCTAAAAAAAAAGTTAAGCCATCCTGGGCTGAACAGTTAAGCCCTATCTTTTTTTGCTTTTTAATTTTTGGGTTTTTTTGTTTGTTTGTTTTGTTTTTGAGAGAGTGTTTTCCTGCATATCCTTGGCTGCTCTTGAATTTAGAGATCCGTCTGCCTCTGCCTCCCAAGTGCTGGGATTAAAGGTGTGTGCCACCACTGCCTGGTGATGCCCTATTTTTCAAAAAGTGGCTAAGAAGAAAAGATTATTACTTTTTTTTTTTTAAATGTGAAGGCCCAGCTGACATTTTTAACAGGACAGGGTCTCCCATAAATCAGCTGTATGTCAAACTCTCTGTGTAGCTGAGACTGACCTTAACCTCCTTCCCCAGTGCTGGGAGAATAGACATGCACCGGCACACCTCGTGTGAAAGCAGTTTTTAATGGAGAGATCCAGTTGACATTCAACCCCACCCTAGTAATAAAACTTTCTAGATGGGAGCCAGTAAGATGTGGTCTAAACAGCAAGCATTATCTAAAGAAATATTCAGGCAGGGAAAAGTTATGTTTAGAGAAAATGAGTATGTTTCTAAATGATCCAGGTCTGCTGAGGAGATTCTGACCGGGATGGCCTTTGGTGTGCAATACTCACAGCATGCAGCAGAAAGGTCAGCTTTTCCTGAAAGAGAAGAACCACCCTCTGGATTGGACACACCACATCCTCATACCAGCTGTTCAGGTAGGACCTGACATCACATCCCAGGCTGCTTTCCTAGGTTGAGAGAGAATGTTGTTTGCTTTAATAGCATAAAAATCTTTAGCTTAGTGGACTTTTGTCTTCAATATACTCTTTTTTTGTTTGTTTGTTTTTGTTTTTTGGAGACAGGGTTTCTCTGTGTAACAATCCTAGCTATTCTGGGACTAGCTCTTAGAGATCCACCTGCCTCTGCCTCCCGAGTGTTGGAATTAAAGGCGTGAGCCACCATCACCCGGCTCTATATACTCTTTCTCTGTATACATGATATATGTATTTACGTGCCTGTGAACGCTCAGAGTTGACATCAGGTGTCTTCCTCAATTGCTTGCCACCTTAATATTTTCAACTACATTTTTGGAGGTGGGCTGATGGTAGTGGACACAAGTGTGCCACAGTGTCTGTTTAGATCAGAGAACAACTTGTAGAAGTCAGCTCTAGCCTTCAACCCTTGGGTGCTGGAGATAAACTCAGGTCAGCAGTCTTGGCAGGTACCATCTCTCTAACTTCTCCAACTTCTTTTCTTGAGCCAGGGTCTTTCACTGAACCTGGAGCTCACTGATTTGGCTGGGATGGCTGGCTAATGAGGTACAAGGATCTGCCTGTCCCACACCACTTCAGCACTGGGGTTACAGAGGCATGTCACCACACTCAGATTTTTCTGTGGGCACTGGGGGTCCAAACTCAGATCCTCAAAGCCACCTTCGTAGCTTTCTTCAGTACAATTTTTAAATTCTATTTTTGTTTGTATGTGTATATGTGTGTTCTTGTGGAAGCCTCCAGAGTCCAGAAAGGGCGTTGCATCCTCCGGAACTGGAGTTACAGGCGGTGATGAGTAGCAGGACTTTGGGCTGAGAGCTGCACTCTGGCCCTCCTAATGGCTGGACAACAAGAGCTAGGATAGGTACCTTTTCCGTTTGTTTGTTTTTGAGATATGGTGCAGCCATGTAATACAGGCCAGCCTTGAACTTAGATTATAGGTATGTGCTGACAAGCCGGCCATTCTTTTTTTTTTTTTTTTAATTTTTTAGATTTCTTTATTATGTATACAACATTCTGCCTCCATGTATGCCCACACGCCAGAAGAGGGCGCCAGATCTCATTACAGATGGTTTTGAGTTACAGACAGGGTGAGCTGCCATGTGGTTGCTGGGAATTGAACTCAGGACCTCTGGAAGAGCAGCCAGCGCTCTTAACCACTGAACCATCTCTCCAGCCCCTGGCCATTCTTTCCTGTGGTATTTTCTTGTTGTTTTTTGTTTTTTGATTTTGGTTTTTCAAGACAAAAACAGTGAGGGTAGCCTTTTTTGGCCTGGAAATCAAAAGATCCTCCTATCTGTCTACTCAGTGCAGGGATTAAAGGTGTGCACCACCACTGCCTGTCCATTCCTTTTTTCCCCCCACAAACCTACACAATGAAATAAATTGGGAACAAGCACCTTGGTGCAGACCTGCAGCTTCGACACTTGGAAGACTGAGACAGGAGTATCTCAGGTTCATAGCTGCCCTAGACTACAAAGTGAGTTTGTGAGACACACTACAGAACAAGACCCTAGCTCAAAAAAAGGAATTATGACATGTTTTTTCTGGATGATCTGACTGAAGAACAGGGTTCTAGGTGACTCTTTACTGCATGCCATCCTCACTGGAGAGATGCTTTATGACAGTGGTTCTCAACCTTCCCAACACTGTCACCCTTTAATACAGTTCCTCATGTTGTGGTCACCCCAACCATGAAATTATTTTTGCTGTTACTTCATAACTGTAATTTTGCTACCGCTATGAATCATAATGTAAATATTTTTGGACACAGGTTTGTTAAGTGGGTCATGACCCACGAGTTGAGAACCACTGCCCTAAATATCCCATTTCTCCATCTTTTTGTTTTGTTTTGTTTTGAGACAGGGTTTCTCTGTAGCTTTGGAGCCTGTCCTGGAAGTAGCTCTTGTAGACCAGGCTGGCCTCGAACTCACAGAGATCCGCCTGCCTCTGCCTCCCAAGTGCTGGGATTAAAGGTGTGTGCCACCACCACCCGGCCATTTCTCCATCTTGACTTTGCTTGAACTAATTAGTGTAGACAATTTGTTCATACTCACAGTGTGAATAAGGAGGGGTATAAGAAACTATTGAAGTACAGACGTGGCCCCATGAGCACATTTGATACTCTAGACTGCTGTTCTCTGGGGACAATTGTCACACAGGAAGAGCTCCTACCTGGGAGAGTCCAGGACCTCAATTTCAAATCCCTGGCTCACAGCTCTGCTGTCCTTTCCTCTCCTCTTACAGCAGCTTTTGAACTACAGAACTATTCCTACGTATCATGAGAGTCTTCACTAATAGCTGCTGTCCCTAGGGTATAGTTTTATTCAGACAGAATCACAGAAATTTGATGAGTGTCAAAGTCTGTTGCTGTGGCTAGCCTTAAACTTCCTGAAGGCACAGTTTTGTTTTTTTGTTTGTTTGTTTGTTTTTTGTTTTTTTGAGACAGGGGTTCTCTGTAGCTTTGGAACCTGTTCTGGAACTAGCATTTGTAGACTGGCCTCGAACTCACAGAGATCCACCTTTCTCTGCCTCCCAAGTGCTGGGATTAAAGGCATGCGCCACCACTGCCTGGCCTGAAAGCAATTCTGACAGGTTTGGATAAATGAGTCGATATAGACATGTCTAATTCATGAAAGACTAGTAAAAATGGAATGTTTTTAAAACTTTCTATCTGTAGAGTGCGGAGGAGCATACCTCTGATGCCATAAGCAGCTAACCAAAATACAGAACCATGTGCCTAGAAATGAAAGACAAGGCCTCTTCTTCCCCACCAGGTGCTATTAACCGCCACTGAACTTTGCACAGATTTGTCTTTGTTTTTACATTTCTGTGTGTATGTGTATGCATGTGCCATACATATGTGGAGGTCAGAGAACAATACATGTAAGTCAGTTCTTTTTCCTCAGTGTGAGTCCTGGGTATCAAACTCAGATAGTCAGACTTGGTGGCAGGCACATCTACCTTTGAACCACCTCATCAGCTGTGCTTGATTTTTTATTTATTTTTTTTTTAAATAAAGTTTATTTATTTATTTAGTATACAGTGTTCTGTCTACATGTATGCCTGCAGGCCAGAAGAGGGCACCAGATCTCATTATGGATGGTTGTGAGCCATCATGTGGTTGCTGGGAATTGAACTCAGCACCTCTGGAAGAGCAGTCAGTGCTCTTAACCACTGAGCCATCTCTCCAGCCCCCCCCCTTTTTTAAATAAAGTTTATTTATTTATTTAGTATACAGTGTTCTGTGATTTTTTTTTTTTTTTTTTTTCGAGACAGGGTTTCTCTGTGGTTTTGGAGCCTGTCCTGGAACTAGCTCTTGTAGACCGGGCTGGTCTCGAACTCACAGAGATCCGCCTGCCTCTGCCTCCCAAGTGCTGGGATTAAAGGCGTGCTCCACCACGCCCGGCAGTTCTGTGATTTTTTTAATTTATTTTATTTTAGGAGTATGGGGTTTGGCAGGCATGTATGTCTGCGTATCACATGTGCATAGTGACTGCAGAGGCCAGAGGATGGTGTCTGATCCCCTGGAACTAGAGCTACAGATGGTTGTGAGCCACCATGAGGGTACTGGGAATTGAACCTGGGTCCTCTGGAGTAGTAAACAGTGTTTTAACCACTGAGCCATTATTTCAGTTCCCTGTTTTCCTTCTGAAAGGGTCCACTATGTAGCTTTGGCTGGCTTGGAACTCACTATGTAAACTAGGCTTGCCTCATACTCTGCCTCCCAAGTGCTGAGATGACAGGGGTGGACTCCCACAATAAGACTCAACATTGATGTTTTCATCAATGTGACACATCAAAAGCAGAATCCCGAAGCCTTCAGCACCTATGACACAGCCACCTTCCTGCCTGTGGCCACAGCACTTATCCACTGCCCACATGGTGAGCTCCCGAGTGACCCGACAAGTACAGCAGTCCTGGTATGTTCATCACTTTAGTCTTTAGCGCTCCGGTCAGTCCTCTTACCTTGCAGTTCATGTTATTTTTCAGCCCTTGAATATACTTGTCCAATTCAAGCCTGAAAGTATGTTCTTAAGGAAGTGATATAGAATGATCAATCAGTATCTTACCTCTCAGCAAGAAATACAAGGTTGCTGGGCATTGATGGCACAGGCCTTTAATATTTTAATACCATCACTTGAGAGTCAAAGGCAAGCAGATCTCTGAGTTCAAGGCCAGCCTGGTCTACAGAGCAAGTTTCAGGACAGGCAGGGATACACAGAGAAACCCTATGTCAAAAAAAAAAAAAAAAAAAAAAAAAGAAAAGGGCTGGAGAGATGGCTCAGAAGTATAGAACACAGACTGTTCTTCCAGAGGTCCTAAGTTCGATTCCCAGCAACCACATGGTGGCTTACAACCATCTATAATGATATCAGCTGCCCTCTTCTGATGTAGGCAGAACACTGTATACATAGTAAATAAAATCATGAAAAGAAAAGAGTGAGGCGGTGGTAGCGCACACCTTTAATCCCAGGCAGAGGCAGTCAGATCTCTGTGAGTTCAGGGCCAACCTGTTCTACAGAACAAGTTCCAGGACAGGCTCCAAAGCTACAGAGAAACCCTGTGTCAAAAGAAAGAAAGAAAGAAAAATACAAGGTCTCAGCTGGGGATGGTGGCACAAGCTTTTAATTCCAGTGCTCAGTGTCAGAAGCAAGTGGATCTCTTTAAATTTGAGACAAGAATGGCCTACATAGTGAGCTCCATGCCAGTCAGGACTACAAGACTACAAAATGAGTGCTTGTCTCAAAGAGAGAGAGAGCCGGGCGGTGGTGGCGCACGCCTTTAATCCCAGCACTTGGGAGGCAGAGGCAGGCGGATCTCTGGGAGTTCGAGGCCAGCCTGGTCTACAAGAGCTAGTTCCAGGACAGGCACCAAAGCTACAGAGAAACCCTGTCTCGAAAAACCAAAAAAAAAAAAAAAAAAGAGAGAGAGAGAAAGAGAGAGAGAAGGTCTCTTAAATACTACAAACTGGATTAAAACAAGCCTGGGCAATGGTCATAAATGGCATTCAGACACACCCTTAAGGGTGGGGAAGGTGGGAGCAGGGAGATAGCTACTAGTCCCTTCCCCCATGTTTTCCCTCCTGATACTCTCAAATACCAAAGAAAGGATATAGCTCCAATCCTTTTTCAGACCCTCCTAAGAAGCAGACCACATACTCAGAAGGGTTAAGTTCTGGTTCCATTGCTGCTATTTCAGGAAGCAGTTTTTCCTGTTGGAAAAGGCAGTAGTAACAACCAACCCGGTAACCGGGAATTCTAGAAAAGAAAGAAAAGGGAAAAGTGGCATATCTGGTATTCATGCTCCTCCCTTTGTGACAGCTCTGAACCCGGGTCTTGATAGGTAACACTCTGAGATCCCACTCATGCAGAGATTCCCAGCCTCGTTCCCCTCGTCTCAGCAGAGGAGCGTGACTGCACACCAGTGAGGTTTATTAAACAGCTTAGAGACAGGGTGTGGTGATGCACTACAACCCTGCACCACAAGGCAGACAGGCAGATCTCTGTGAGTTCAAAAACAACCTGGTCTACATGGTGAGCCCCAGACCAGTCAGGTTACATGGTGAGACTTTAACAAACCAGCCTCTCATAGAGGTTCATTGAATTCTTCAGTCTTATGCGAAAAACCTAGGAACTGGAGAGATGGCTAAGCAGTTAAAAAAGCATTGGCTACTCTTCTAAAAGACCCAGGTTCAATTTCCAGCACATAGTGGCTCACAATTATATCTAGCTCCAGGGGAAGGAACCAACACCCTCTTCTGGGCTCTGCAGGCACCAGGCACACACCTTGTACACAGACACTTATGCAGGTAGATCCACCAACAATACACAGAAAATAAAATAATTTAAAAAGTGTTTAAAGAGCCGGGCGATGGTGGCGCACGCCTTTAATCCCAGCACTTGGGAGGCAGAGGCAGGCGGATCTCTGTGAGTTTGAGACCAGCCTGGTCTACAGAGCTAGTTCCAGGACAGGCTCCAAAGCCACAGAGAAACCCTGTCTCGAAAAACCAAAAAAAAAAAAAAAGTGTTTAAAGAAAAATTCATACAAAGGTCAACTTTGTTCACAGAATACTCATGTTTACATAAAATTAGCATGTTCTCCATCCTTTAAACCTTCACATGTCACGGATGTTCTATGCTGATGTGCCTGGCTTTTCTAGTAGCTTTACTTTGGAGCACCGGTATGAGGACCTATGTTTAAAAAATGCGCGGTCTAAAGGAGTGTGATGACAGGACAGCTGGGTCAGGCTCAGGGTGCCTGTGACCTGACTTCCCTGTGACCTGATCTTGGCCTTCCAATTCTGGTTCTCTGTGTTTACTTGTTCACTGGAAAATAAGATCACTGCCCTATTTCCCTTTGTAAGAAGAACTACATCAGCATTTGTGAAAGTATGTTACAAACTATAGGTATACAATTTCTACATTGGCAATTAACTTTTTAAAATGACACTAAGGGGGGGGGGGGGGCTGGAGAGATGGCTCAGCAGTTGGGAACACTAGTTGCTCTTCCAGAGGACTGAGATTCAATTCCCAGCACCCAAATGGTAGCTTACAACCGTTTGTAAACTCCAGTTCCAGGGGATCCAATCCCTCACACAGACACACATGCAGGCAATGCACCATGTACATTAAATAAAAGTAAATTATTAAAAAAAAAAAAAAAGACACTAAGGGACAGAGAGCTATACATGCTAGGTAAGTGCTCTACATCAGGGCTACATCTCCAGCCCTGGAATCTGTTGTCTAAATATAAAACAAGACTAAAGTACATTGCGGTGCCAGAATCTCACTCAATCTAAGTTTGCCATGTTTATATGTGAGAGTCATCATTCTGGCTGGGAGCAGGAGAGGAGGAAGTGCTGGAAAACAGAAAGAAAAGATGTTTTCTGCAGGTCTACATCTTTTTAAGTTTCTCCACACTTCTCATGTTTGGCTCAGAAATAAAAAACACAGGAGACAGCATATTTTATACTTACCTCAGCTCTACAGATGCAACATTACCCAGCCCTTCAAAGAATGCTCCTTTGGAAAGACGCTTAGCAATGAAACTGCGCAGCTCTGGCTCCACTTCAGAAGGAAGATTAGTATCCACCAAGGAGAGGCTGGACAAGAGGAAGACACACGTTCTTACCAACAGTACATGCACACCCATAAATCACATATAATGCACCAAAGCCAGGGCCTCGGTCTCTCTCTCAACAAGGTCTCTATGTAGCCCAGGCTGGTCTTGAACTAATAACTACATATCCTAGATTAACCTCAAACTTGCTGAATGCTCTCAAGTGCTGGGATGGCAGCTGTCTATTGCCATAACAATTTTAGGGTCTCTCTTAGGAATGCTGTCTACTTGATGACCCCTGTTGGTGAGTGTTACTGTTTGGATTTGGAATGGCCCCAAAGGCAGGTTTGGCTCCCAGGCCATGGTGCTATTGGAAGTATTAGAACCTTCAGGAGATGGGAGGAAGTCACTGGAGTATCAGAACCGAAGTGCTTGGCCAGCTGACTGGAAGCCTGCCTTCCTCCCTCCCTTTTTCCCTTTCTCCCTACTGCCATGAAGTTAACAGGCTCTTCTGCCATGAACTCCTGTGTTGCCACAGGCAGTGTGGTCAAGAAACCATGGACTGAAACTTCTGAAACTGAGCTAAATCAACCTTTTCCTTTAAAGATGACTTTCTTTCCCATAGTGGCACAAGTCTTTAGTCCCAGCAAACTGAGAGGCAGAAGCAGGAGGATCCATGTGAGTTTTCTCCTTCCATCTTATGAATTCTGCATATCAAACTAAACTCATCTATAAGGCTTGGCAGCGAGTGCCTTTACCTGCTGTACCCTTTCATTGGACCTATTTTATTGTTGATGTTTTATAATTTTAAAATTTATTGCTATTTCTGTTTAGGTAATGTGCTTGCATACCTCTGTATCTGTATTAGTACATGCCACATGTGACTGGGTGTCCTCAGAGTCCAGAAGAGAGTGTCAGATAATCTGGATCTGGAGTTAGAGGGGGTTGTGAGCCACCTGACATGGGTGCTGGGAACTGAACTTAGGTCCTCTGAAGAGTAGTATGTGCACTTAGCCACTGAGCCATGCCTCTAGCCTCCTCCTTTCTTTTTTTCAGTTTTATTATTTTATTTATTTATTTTGGTTTTTCGAGACAGGGTTTCTCTGTGGCTTTGGAGCCTGTCCTGGAACTAGCTCTGTAGACCAGGCTGGTCTCAAACTCACAGAGATCCGCCTGCCTCTGCCTCCCAAGTGCTGGGATTAAAGGTGTGCACCACCATCACCTGGCAGTTTTATTATTTTATGTGTAGGGGTGTTTTGTCTGCATGTTTGTGTTCCAAATGTGTGCCTGGTGTCTGTGGAGGCCAGAAGAGGGCATCAGCTTCCTGAAACTGGAGGTACCTAGGGTTGTGAGCCACCATTTGGGTGCTGGAAGAGCAGTCAGTGCCCTTAACCACTGAGTCATTTCTCCAACCCCAATGGTTTTTCCTTTTTTTAAAGATTAGAGTCTCGGGCTGGAGAGATGGCTCAGCAGTTAAGAACACTTACTGCTCTTTTTTTTTTTTTTTTTTTTTTGGTTTTTCGAGACAGGGTTTCCCTGTGGCTTTGGAGCCTGTCCTGGAACTAGCTCTGTAGACCAGGCTGGTCTCGAACTCACAGAGATCCGCCTGCCTTTGCCTCCCGAGTGCTGGGATTAAAGGCGTGCGCCACCATCGCCCGGCACTTACTGCTCTTTAACCAGCTCACAACCACCTATAATGAGATCTGGTGCCCTCTTCTGGCCTATAGGCAGGATACTGTATAAATAAATAAATCAAAAAAAAAAAAGATTAGTCTCATGCAGCTCAGTCTGCTTCAAACTCACAGTGTAACTGAGGATGATCTTCAACTGCTTCTGTGTGTATACATGAATATGCATATTCATGTGTATAGGGCCATTTGTGTGTGCACGTGCACATACTTATAGAGGGTAGAAGTTAACCTGTTCCTCAGATGCTGTCCACCTTACTTTTTTGAGGCAGGGTCTCTCCATGGGACCTGGGGCTTATGGATTAGGCTAGGCTGGCTGGTGAACAAGATCCAGGGATTCTCCTCTCTCTGCCTACCCTGGGCTGGGATTACAAGTACACCACTCTATTCAGCTTTTACCTGGATTCTGGGAATTGAAGTTGGGTCCTTATACACTTTATAGACTGAACTATCTCCCCAGCCTGACCCTGAACTTCTAATCTTCCAGCATTCCACCTCCCAAGTACTGGAATTACAGGTAAATGCCACCATGTTTGGCTGCTGTTTTTATTTATTTGTGTTTTTGTTTTGTTGTTTTGATTTTTTGAGACAGGGTTTCTCTGTATAAGAGTACTGGCTGTCCTGGAACTTGCTTTGTAGACCAGGTTGGCCTCAAACTCACAGAGATCCACCTGCCTCTGCCTCCCGAGTGCTGGGATTAAAGACGTGTGTGCCATTGCCACCCAGCTTTGTTTTGTTTTGTTTTGTTTTCTCTGTGTAGTCTTGACTATTCTGAAACTTGTTCTTTAGATCAGAATGGCCTCAAACTCAGAGATCTGTTTGCCTCTGCCTCCTAAGTGCTGGGATCAAAGGCATGAGACACCCCTCCTGCTTGATTTTTTTTTTTTTTTTTTTTGGTTTTTCGAGACAGGGTTTCTCTGGCCTGCTTGACTTTTAAATATACATCTTAACAGAAATATTATCTTGAATTTTTACTGGAGTTCTATCTAGTCAAGAAACACAAAAGAATTCTATGTGGCTAACCACAGGGGTGTTATCAGTCTTTGTATCTACCCCTACCTTGAGTGAAAGAGCCAAGGAGGGATTCCTAAGAGGAGCTGATGGTTGACTCAGAGAAAATTCAGTAAGAGCAGGCCATCCATTGATACCTACAGATATGCACAGATCATGAAAGCACACGAGTGAATTATACTTAACTGTTTTTACCTGAAATCATCACCAGAGGGAGTTTCTGTATTTGTTCCACTTGAATGTCCATCATCACTATCCCCTCGATGCTGTGTCAATCTGCAAGACGCAATCCAACAAGCAGTACTATCAGTTATGGGCTGTAAATCAAGTAGAGTATCCAGTCTTTGCAAGTCGGGTAAAAACAAGGAATCAACGAAAATGCTGCAAGGGCAAAGAAACCCCATAGAAAATGCTGACAAGAGCCCTCTTATTCTTCAGGGTACTTAATAAGTGGAGAAAAGACTATAATATTCTGAAAGCTTGAAGGAACTCCTATTTAAAAATAAATTAAGGAGGCTCCAAAACCACAGAGAAACCTGTCTCGAAAAACCAAAAAAATAAATAAATAAATAAATAAATAAACAAACAAAGGACTGGAGAGGTGGCTTAGCTGTTAAAAGCATTGGCTGCTCTTCCAGAGGACTTGGATTCGATTCCTCGAACCCATATGGCAGCTCACAATTGTCTGTAACCCTTGTTCCAAAGGCTCAAACACCCTCATACAGACATACATCCAAGCAAAAGACCAACGCACATAATTTTTAATAAGAAAAAAAATTAATTAATATAAAAAAACAAACAAGGCCCGAAGCGATATCTCAGCGGTTAAGAGCGCTCAATGTTCTTGGGGATAGATCCAAATTTAGTTCTCAATATACAATTAGGGCACCTCACAATCGACTGTAACTCAAGTGCTATGTGTGTCTGATGCCTCTGGCCTCAGTGGGCACCTGCATGTATGTGCGAATACCCACACACAGACACATAATTAAAAATAAAAATGTAGCCGGGCGGTGGTGGCGCACGCCTTTAATCCCAGCACTTGGGAGGCAGAGGCAGGCGGATCTCTGTGAGTTCGAGACCAGCCTGGTCTACAAGAGATAGTTCCAGGACCGGCTCCAAAACCACAGAGAAACCCTGTCTCGAAAAAACAAAAAAAAAAAATAATAATAATAAATAAAAAATAAAAAAATAAAAATGTAAAACACATCTTACAATTTTTTCGGGCCAGAAGGGCTCCTAGGAAGTCAGCCGCGGGGAGAGAAAGGCAGCAAGAATCAAGGAAACTAGAGGGCGGGGATGAAAGTGTGTCGTAGAAATAAACGCAACTGGGGACAGCCACTGAGGGCAGGGAACAGACACTGGAGGACTGCGCTGAATAGATGTCGGGCTGCGGTGACAGGGTCTAAAAGAGGGCAGAGGGCTTGGGAGAGCAGAGCATAAACGTCCAGACGGGCCATGAAGAACCGATGGAGGCCAGAAGGGCCCATCGGGTCAGAGACCTTGGCTGGGAGAGGAGATGGCGAGTGAGGGCTTCGGGGTGCAAGGCTGGGCGGCGGGGCAGCGGGCGCAGCGGGCAGGACGCAGGCACCTGCTTCCGCGGTAGCTGTACAGGCAATAGTGTCTGCTGGGTGGTGGCTCGAGTCTCCGCTCCTCCGCAGAGCCACCCTCCTCGCTGCTCTCCAGCTCCTTTTCATCCCCATCCAGCGATTCCTGCAAAGACGGGAGCATCGTGGCAGCCTCCTCGCGGCCCTGTGTCCCCGTCAAACCGTTCCCCCGCAGCTGGGCGGTCCTCTGTGCGCCGGCTCGACCTCCTCCTCGCCCTCGCATACCTGAGTTCCGCTGGCTTTCCGAGTCCCGGGCAAGAAAGCTCAGTTGGAGAGAATAGCATTTCTCAGGGGGGCTTTCCGAGAACCTTTTACTATTTCTTTTTAACTGACTTTCCTCCTTGACGTATCAAGGAGACAGTGTGTGTTGAAGATGGTAGAGCTGACGTATCAAGGAGACAGTGTGTGTTGAAGATGGTAGAGCTGCTCTCCTGCCTTCTTTCCGTGAGCAAAAAAGACATGCTATTATAACAGTTTGATCAGACACAAATTTAGCCAGTCCCGGTGGAGCACCCCTTTAACACTAGCACTCTAGAGGCAGAGGCAGGAGGATCTCTGTGAGCTAGAGGCCTCTCTGGTTTACATACCGCGTTCCAAACCAGCCAGTGCTACACGGTGAGATCTTGCCTCAAAAATAAAATTTAATAAAGACAAGATCCCAGAAGATGGTGGTGCACTCCTTTAGCTGTAGCGCCCTGAAAACAGAGGCAAGCAGATCTCTGAATTCGAGGCCAACCTTCTCTACAGAGCGAGTCCCAGGACAGCTAGAGAAACAGTCTCAAAATAATAATAATACATGAGTTTAATAATAATGAGACATAAATTTAAAATGAAGTGTGTGAGAGAGAGTATTAAATTCTTGAATTTAGCTGGGTGGTGTTGGTGCATTGCAGCTTGGATGGAAAGGGGATCCTGGCAGTCTGGAGCCCAGGAGAACTAGCAAAGTGTTACAGCTCTGATGGAAAAGTATCCTGGTAGTCGGGAGCTAAGGAGTACCACAGGTCACAGTAAGCCTAGCAGTTTACAGCCGTGCTCTAGGGAAAGATTTCTCCAATGTAAGAGCTCTGTTCTGATCATAGAAGATTTCCAAGTTGTCACAGTTCAACTCCTGTCCCTGGAGTGTAACAACTCCATTCTTTTTTTTTCTTCCTGAGACAGGGTTTCTCTGTAGCTTTGGAGCCTGTCTTGGAACTAGCTCTTGTAGACCAGGCTGGCCTCGAACTCACAGAGATCCGACCGCCTCTGCCTCCTGAGTGCTGGGATTAAAGGTGTGTGACACCACCGCCTGCCTAACAACTCGGTTCTGCTAAGGGAAGGTTTCCCCAGGGAAAGCATTATAACCTTGCTCTGCTCCTGAGAAAAGTTGTTACTTCTGTCTTCCGCTCCTGAGAAAAGTTGTTACTTCCGTCCTCCGCTCCATTCAGAGGAAGGAAGGTCTCACACAAACCTCATTCAAGAGATGTATTGGGAGGAAAGAATCCAGGAGAGAGGCTGCCTCTGCCAGGGTGGAAGACCGGAGCCACAAACTGATCAACAGGTGCAGGGCTTCTTAGGGTGGGAATTGATCAGATTTCAGTCCCTTAAGCCCAGATAGGCTAGATCTCATGCTCAGGGATTACTTGGTTTTCTGATCAGGGATTGGTTCATTTCCTTGCACAGGGATTCGCTGTTTTTCTGTTTAGTTGGCCAGGGACAGTTTTGGCTCTGGTTTTAGGGCCAAAATGTGTTTCTTTAACTGGCCCTTTTTAGCCTTTGGCTCTAATTTCAGGGCCAGGGCCTATTTCTTTCTTTGATTCTAGGAACAAAGTGTGTTTCTTTGGCTCTGGTTTCAGCGTGAGTGTGTGTTTCTTTGGCTCTGGTTTCAGCGTGTGTATATTTTTGGCTCTGGTTGCAGGGACAAAGTGTGTTTCATTGGCTCTGGTCAAGCTGTGTTTCTTCACTTGGCCCTTTGTCTTTGCAGGTCACCTGTGTGGCTTGAAGGGAAAGTAATCTACAAATTTTAAATTTACTTTGAGCCAAGACGAGTGACCCTGCCACGAGCTCAAATTACCCAGAATTACATGGTTTTCCCACGAAAGAGTCTGTACAAACTTTTATACTCCCAAAAGAAGATAGGTCAAACCGTCAAATAAGGGAAGCTCTTCTACAAGACAAAGGTGTTCTCTTTTACCAGGCAATGAAATGTTTTACAATATTTCATTGTTATCATTCTTGGCTTTGAGATCGGGAGGAGCTTGGGTCTGCAAATCTTTTAGATTCCAAGAGTTTTACTGGTATTCACAAGATGCTAGCTCATAGACAGAGGTTGACCGTAAATGGCTACTAAAGGGCCTAAAAGGTAGGCCAAGATAATTTTGGCTTCTCGGTCTGCCACACTCCATTTATTTGAGATTATAGGGCTCCCTACACTCAGCCTAGATCAATCTTTTTTTGTTTATTTGTTTTGTTTTCTTTTTCTTTCTTTCTTTTTTTTTTTTTTCTTTTTTGAGACAGGGTTTCTCTGTGGTTCTGGAGCCTGTCCTGGAACTAGCTCTTGTAGACCAGGCTGGTCTCGAACTCACAGAGATCCGCCTGCCTCTGCCTCCCGAGTGCTGGGATTAAAGGCGTGCGCCATGTAGCTTTGGAGCCTGTCCTGAAACTAGCTCTTGTAGACCAGGCTGGCCTCGAACTCACAAAGTGTTTTGTTTTGTTTTGTGAGGCAGGGTTTCACTGTTTAGCTCTGGCTGTCCTAGAACTCACTTTGTAGACCAGGCTGACCTCAAACTCACAGAGATCTGCCTGCCTCTGACTCCTGAGTGCTGGGTTTAAAGGCATGCACCACCACCACCTGGCTGGAGCCTGTCTTGGCCCTCACTTACACAAGTGAGACCCTTCTTCAAACAAAACAAAACAACAGCAAAAATACAAATTCACATACATACTCGCACACAAACATTGAGCATGGTTTATACCTGTAATCTCAGCATTGGGAAGTGGAAGCAGGAGGATCAAACATTCAAGGTCATCACTGGCTACAGAGTAAGTTCAAGGGCCAACGTGGGGTACATGGTATTCTATTTTGAAAAAACAAAACAAAACTAGCAGTTATAAAAAAAAAAAAAAGGAGGGCTGGAGAGATGGCTCAGTGGTTAAGGGAACTGCGGCTCTTCCAGAGGTCCTGAGTTCAATTCCCAGCAACCACATAGTGGCTCACAACCATCCGTAATGAGATCTGGTGCCCTCTTCTGGCATTCGGGCATACATGGAGGCAGAATGATGTATACATAATAAAGAAATAAATCTAAAATAAATAAATAAATAAATTGAATTATATCTATTTTTATAATGTTTATTAATTTATATGTATGAGTTTTTTGTTGTTGTTGTTTTGTTTTTCGAGACAGGGTTTCTCTGTGGCTTTGGAGCCTGTCCTGGAACTAGCTCTTGTAGACCAGGCTGGTCTCGAACTCACAGAGATCCACCTGCCTCTGCCTCCCAAGTGCTGGGATTAAAGGCGTGCGCCACCACCGCCCGGCTCTATGTATGAGGTTTTTTTGTTTGTTTTTGTTTTGTTTTTTGCCTGTATGTATGTATGTATGTGTACTACATAAGCACCTGTTGCCTGTGAAAGTCATTGGATTTGGCCGGTCAGTGGTGGCGCCACCTTTAATCCCAGCACTTGGGAAGCAGAGGCAGGTGATCTCTGTGAGTTCAAGGCCAGCCTGGTCTACAAGAGCTAGTTCCAGGACAAGCTCCAAAGCTACAGAGAAACCCTGTCTCGAAAAGGAAAAAAAAAAAAAAAGTCATTTGGATTTCCTAGAACTGAAGTTACAGATGGTTGTGAACCACATTATGAATGCTGAGAATTGAACCTAGGTCCTCTGGAAGCACAGCAGGTGTTCTTAACCATTCCCATCTCTCCAGCCTTTTTAGAACAATTTTAGGTGTGTCCCGAAGGATTAAGAATGTCATAGAGTTTCTATATAGCGCCTCATCTAGTAGCATGGCACACATTATTAAGATATGTTTGTTATAATCCCTGAACCTCTGTTGATAACAACTAAAATCCACACTTCAATCCAATTTCTTTACTTTTCCTGTAATATACAGTTACATCTCTGGCCATCTTTTTTTTTTTTTTTTTGGTTTTGGTTTTTTGAGACAGGGTTTCTCTGTGGTTTTGGAGCCTGTCCTGGGACTAGCTCTTGTAGACCAGGCTGGTCTCGAACTCACAGAGATCCGCCTGCCTCTGCCTCCCAAGTGCTGGGATTAAAGGCATGCGCCACCACCGCCTGGCTTGGGGTTTGTTTGTATATTTGTTTTGTTTTTTGTCTTTTGAGATAGGATTTCTCGGTAGCTTTGGAGCCTGTCCTGGAGCTCACTCTATAGAGTTGAGTAGGCTGACCTGGAACTCACAGAGATCTGCCTGTCTTTGCCTCCCAAGTGCTGAGATTAAAGGCATGTGCCACCACCACACGGTTTCTTTTCAGAACCTTGCCAGATGTCACAAATACTAGTCAACTGTTTGGTAGAATTCCCTCCATTGGTTGATCCTTTTTTCTTCTTCCTGCCTCAGCATCCTGAGTCCTGGGGTTACAGTGTGTGCCTCCATATTTTGCCCCACTATCATGGCTGCTGTTTATCTCAGGGAGGGTGGTTTTTGGACCACAACTGGCACACACCAAGCTTCCTGCAATGTCAAGGATTACATGTCCTTAGTACCTTAGTGACTTTGTTCTCCTGGCGGAAGTCCAGTTTCTTTATTGTTGTTACTTTTTCCTCCTTCCTTTAACTTACTATCTTATTTGGATCATTTCCCTTTTGAGGTGATTGTGTCCACAGTTCAGCCTTGGTGATGTGTTCTCCTTGAGAGTAGAGTTTCTATTTAAATCTGTGTGCTCTTCAAAGGACAGTGTGCTCCCCACAAGTCCCTCTCCCTGGCCCACCTCTTTCTATGAGTCAAGGTCTTAGTACGTAGCCCAGCTGGCCTTGAACTCACAGAAATCCACCTGCCTGTGCCTCCAGAGTGCTGGAATTAAAGGCATGTACCACCATACCCTACAGACAACAATCTCTTCTTCCTCAAATGTCTTCCCCAAATACACTCAGGAAGTTTTTAGTTTATTTTTGTTATTTGTATATCTCTAAAAAATCATATATATAATTATATATATTTATATACAACTATATATGTTTGTGTGTATGTGTGTATATACAAATTTTTGAGACAAGGTCTCATTGTGTATTCCTGCCGGATAGAGATATACTACGTTGGCCAGGTTGGTATACATGTGGAGGTCAGAGAACAACTTTATTTATTTATTTATTTATTTATTTATTTATTTACTTATTTACTTTTGTTTTGTAAGATTTAAGACAATTCTGAAGCCATTTTGACAATTCTGAATCCTTTCAGCCTCTGTGCATAGTGCTTCCCCTCCTCCCCTGGGAACCAAGGACCTACCAGCTACAAATGCACGTACTCAGTTCCTGAACAATTACCCATATACGTATGTTTTGGTTCAGTCCCCTGGAAACGGGGTCAAAATGACCTCTTACCTCACCTGATCTGGCAACAGCTCTCCAGTCAATTATTGGTAATAGCCCTTTCGAATAAGCCTATCAAAATAGTCAAAGAACAACCCCCCTTGCTTCTGTGGCCCCTTTAAAAGTAGCATGTGCCAACTATTCGGGGTCCCTCAGCTTCCCAAATGCTGGGGGACCCTGTCATGACAGAATTAATAAAATCCTCATGCTTTTGCATTGGCTGTGGTGTGTGAGATGCGTCTCTGGGGGCGACTCCTCCTCGATGTTTGGACACTAGAGTCCAACATTTTGTTTTTCGAGACAGGGTTTCTCTGTAGCGTTTTTTTTTTTTTTTTTTTTTTTTTGGTTTTTTGAGACAGGTTTCTCTGTGGTTTTGGAGCCTGTCCTGGAACTAGCTCTTGTAGACCAGACTGGTCTCGAACTCACAGAGATCCGCCTGCCTCTGCCTCCCGAGTGCTGGGATTAAAGGCGTGCGCCACTACTGCCCCACACGTTTTTTTTTAAGATTTATTTATAATGTACGCAGTGTTCTGTCTGAATGCCAGAAGAGGGTACCAGACCTCATTACAGGTAGTTGTGAACTACCATGTAGTTGCTGGGAATTGAACTCAGGACCTCTGGAAGAGCAGCCAGTGCTCTTAACCTCTGAGCCACCTCTCCAGCCCCACATTATTAGTTTTTAATGAACAATTTCATGTAGCTCAGGTGGTTTCTAATTCACTAGGTGATTGAGGCTGGCCATTACCTCTGATCCTCCAGCCTCAGTCTCCTGAAATTCCCAGATTACCGCATGCCCATCATCATTCTTTGTCTTAGAACCCTTTGTTGTTTCGAGACGTCACAACATTCTACTTCTATTCTTCCTAACAATCTCTACCACTCACTTTCGTCAGTCTTCCCAGGATTATCTTTAGCTACCAGCGCTTTTCCTGTGTTAAGCCCAAATTTCTGGTCCCCAAATGAGTTCACGGAGCTGGATTTCCAATGCAAAATACATGAGGATTTTAATACACAAACTCAAGTTTGGACCAACACCTTTCCAACACCCAAGCATTGGGGGTGCAGAAAGTGTGGCAGGGAACCCTGGGAAGGTAGAACTTTTAAAATTGAAATGCCATAATCAGGGGAGTTCATGTCCTGTCATTTTGGGATTGGGTAAGGAGGGCATAGGGTAAGGTAGTTTCTGAAACCATCGGTCAGTTTTGGGGCACGAAAACCCTAACAAAGAGCCATTAATAACTGACAAGGTATCTTCAAGGTCAGGAGGCCTCCCAAGAACATCTGGACCTTGTTAAATTTTATGGCCCGCTCCCTGTCTCCTTAATTACGGGATTATTCCTATTTTTAGGGGATCTGTTCAAAGTGCAATATTGCTGCACAATTCTGGAGCCGTGGTCAAGGCTCTGTTATTTACCGGGTGGCCTTTAGGGAAAATGCAATCCCTGTAAAGTTAAGGCTTAATTAAATCTTGAGTCTCACACCTGTCCTATTACTTTCAGGTTCAAAGTCTCAGACACTGCATTTTTCTGTCTACATAGCCCTGGTTGTCCTGAAACTCCCTCTGGAGACCAGGCAGGCCAGGAACTCAGAGATCTGCCTGCCTCTGCCAGCAAAGTAGTGGGATTAACAGTGCACACAACCATGCTTGGTTCACTGCATTAAAAAAAAAAATCTAGAGACAACATGAGGCTTTGCCCCAGTTCTTGGACTCATAGGGTCTTCTATCTCAGTCTTCTGAATCCTGGGACAATAGACGCAAGACCCCATATTAATGAGATGTCGCCACCTTACTTGTTCACACTGAGCCTTCTTGGATCTTTCTGACATTCCTATGATCGTCACCTCTGTTTAGGATTGCTTTCCTCTGAGGTTCTCTGCACTTTGACTTTCCCTCATCACTATGGCCATACTGACCTCCATGACTGTCACCAGAATGAAGGCTTGATGACTTCTCTGACCATATAAACCCATAGAAGATATAAGACCTGCTACCAAAAGATCAATCGGGCAACTGGAACAAAATTTACAGACTGGTCAGGTCAGAAATGGGCACATGCCTTTTTTGTTTGGTTTTTTGAGACAGGGTTTCTCTGTTGTTTTGAAGCCTGTCCTGGATCTTGCTCTGTAGACCAGGCTGGCCTCAAACTCAGAGATTCACCCACCCTGCCTCCTGAGTGATGGGATTAAATGGGTGTGCCACCACCACACGGTTTGGGCACAGGCAGAGGTGTGCCACCACCACACGGTTTTGCCTCGCAGAGGCATCTCTGTAACTTAGAGGCTTGTCTGGTATACAAAGAGAGTTCCTTGATAGGCAGGGTTATGTAGAGAGACTCTGTTTCTAAAATACAAACAACAGCAACAAAACAAATTGTTTAAAGCCAGCACTCAGAAGGCATGAGGCAGGCTGGTCTCTGTAAATTCAACAGCACAGGCTAAGCAGAGGAACCCTGTGGGTTTTTTTTTTTTTTTCTTTTTCGAGATAAGGTTTCTTTGTGTAGCTTTGGAGTCTGTCCTGGAGGAACTTGCTTTATAGACCAGACTGGCCTTGAACTCACCAAAAAGCCTCTGCCTCCTGAGAGCTGGAATTAAAGGCATAGGCTACCACTGCCCAACTAGAAACCCTGTCTTGAACCCCCCCACACCGAAAAAAAGACAAACCAAAAACACAAATTGATCATGCCTTAATTATTCTTTATTGTAACTTAATTTTTTATTGTAACTTATCTTTACTTATACAAAAGGTTGTATAATTAAGGCACTCTTTTTTTTTTCTTTTAAATCTGGTAATCTTTTCTTCCCTTCAATTTGCTTACGTGTGGGCCGAGCTACACGAAAGGTTAAGTGTAGGCAGCCCGAGAGGCCGCACCACTTAATCTCATAAGATGGCGGCAGCTCATCTCCACCCACCGAAGGCCGAGCCCCACGTCACGTGACACGCCTCAGTTCCCGGCGCGGTGGCTGACGGGAGGTGGAGAGAGAACGAGGCTGTCGGCCATTTTGTGTCTGTTTCCTGCGGGACGCGGTGGTGGCGGTTGGTTCCGAGAAGTCGGCGATTTTCTTCTGGTGTCCCCCCCCCCCCCCAGCTTCTTCTCGCCTCCTTCCTACCTGTTCTGTAGAGAGCAGCGATGGGTCGCAAGAAGAAGAAGCAGTTGAAGCCGTGGTGCTGGTATCCTTTGTGGCTTTACCGGGAAGGCCGAGCGTGGGTGTCGCTTGTTGAGACCTCCGGCTGAGAGGCCTGGCTTGGGCCTGGGACGCGGCCCGGCCGGGCCCGCGTGCTTTGGTGGCTGGGTTGGGATTCGGGATGGTTTTGTAGTAGGGGGGGTACCCACGGCGGGGAGGCCCGGCGGTCGGGGGCGCTAGGCTCGGTGACTAAGGAGCAGCTTGTTCGGGGTGCGTTGGGCCTGGAGTCTCCCCAAGTGCACGCGCCCCTAGGGACTCGTGTCTCCGCTGTTTCCTGGAGGATCCCAGAAAGGGACTTGAGTTTGGGGTAGTCGCGGTAATTGAGTCCTTGGAAAATTGGTTTGTGAATGTCCCTAGGCGCCCCTCCCCCCCGCGGCGGAGGGCTGGTTTCCGCGTCTCTCCCTGGCGCCTTAATCTTCAGGAAACGTTCTCTTAACTGGGTGGAGTTTTCTAGTATGGGGGGGGGGCGGACGACTGTTGGAAAAGGAAGATAATTTTCTCACATTTTCTAGAAGCGTTAACGTAGTTTACATTAAAATAGGTTTTTATTATCTACTTCGTGTAAATCTGTCTCAAGATCAGCTGTTTCTAAAATAGTCAGCCACTAAGTAAAAACCAGTCACGAACTTTGTAATAACTCTCATAGGAAAAATCTTGCTGAACTCCTAGTATTGTGGGTTAGATATAATATGTGAGTTGACGTTCCCCGATGGCATCACTTAATATGTGATTGGATGGCATTTTTATGGATTGATAGTTGAATGTGACCTTCGCCGTGAAGTCGATCTTACTATTATAAATATTGATGAATTGTAATTTCGGTTCTTCTGTACATCTAATGAATTGCGTGAAATTGCTCCACTTTTTGGCTGTTCTGGAACTTGCTCTGTAGACCAGGCTGCCCCACTGCCTCAAACTCAATGTAGCTCAGCCTAACTCTTGCTTCTTGGGTGCTGGGTTTATTTGTTCATCTTGGTGTTTCAAGACACAGGCCCTCTGTGTAGACGAGGCTGGCCTTGAACTCACAAAAATCAACCTGCCTCTCCCAAGTGCTGGGATTAAATGTGTGTGTCGCTGCCACCTGGCTTTGGAGTCTTCATTTTAAAGTTGCCCTTATTCTCAAGGTATATAAAAGTCTTCCTTGTTTTTTTTATTTATTGATTCCATACTCACTATGTAGCCCCTGGCTGGTCTGGAAACTATTGTATAGTAGACTGACCTCAAATTCAGAGAGTTTCTCTGTCTCTGCTCCCTTGAGTGTTGGTATTAAAGACATGGACTATCATTTCTGGCTTTCTGTTTTTGTTTTGAAATTCATTAGATGGAATATTCATTCATAGGATGCTCCACTCTCTTATGCTCGTTTCCCATAGCTTCGAAGTCGGTGGGATCTACACAACTGCCACAGGCTTGACAGATGTTTTTGTTGGCATCAGGGTCATGTTTTGTGCCGTGTTTTGTACCTTAATGTTGACTAGGTATTGTAACAGAGATTTTGATGATGAGAAGATCCTTATACAGCACCAAAAAGCAAAGCATTTTAAATGTCATATATGCCATAAGAAATTGTACACAGGACCTGGATTAGCTATTCATTGCATGCAGGTAAGAATTTCTTCTGGATTTAGTTTTTGTTATCTTGTGATTTGTAACCACATGAGGAAGATTTTTGAATTTGTCTATGGAAACTGTATCTTTATCATTTATAAGTTTTAGCCAAATCTGTTTAAAAACTCAAATTTTGGCCAGGCGGTGGTGGCGCACGCCTTTAATCCCAGCACTAGGGAGGCAGAGGCAGGCAGATCTCTGTGAGTTCGAGACCAGCCTGGTCTACTAGCTGTTCCAGGACAGGCTCCAAAGCCACAGAGAATCCCTGTCTCGAAAAACCAAAAAAAAAAACTCAAATTTTTCTGTTTCTTTTGGACGGTGGTAATAATAGATTCCATGTGTTAGGTGCAAAGCTCTGTCATTTTAACTACCTACCTGTTATTTTACCGTTAAGATAATTGGATTCCCCCCCCCCCCATAGGATTTGTTTATCTGTGGGACAGCCCTGGCTGTTGACTGTCCTGGAACTCAGGCTGTAGGCCAGGCTGGCCTTGAACTAGCAAAGATCCACTCTTGCCTCTGCCTGGGTTTAAAGGTGTACGCCACCACTGCCCAGCTGATAATTAATTGGACTTTACTATTTACTATTTCTTTGCGATGTTAATTTCTTGGGCTATCTAAAATGAACCATTATATTCTACTTGGAATCTTGGTTTTGTGTAATGTCCAGATTTCATGAGTGAGTTTTTTGTTATGTTTTATTAAGTCTGGACTTGTGCTCTTAGTGTGAGTACTTGAAAAAGTAGAGCTGGATTTTCAGGCAGCTGTGAGCTACTATTAAGATATCAAAAATTGAAATTGAGTTCTCTAGAGGGTCAGTAAGCACTGCTAAGTTCTGAGTTCTCAAACTTCTCTTGAGTTATTTCACAATGGAATAATGAAAACTTAGGAATTTGTAAGTTTATATAAAGACTGGAGTTGTAGTTTAATGGTAGATCTTTTGCCTAGTATACTTGAGACCCTGGATGCTACAAAAAGATCTTTTTTTTAAAAGCAGTTTGGTGGTGGCACACACTATATATCCAGCATTTGGGAGGTAGTTCAAGGCCAGCCTGGTATACAAGAGCTAGCTCCAGGACAGGCATCAAAAACTACAGAGAGGGGCTGGAGAGATGGCTCAGTGGTTAAGAGCATTGCCTGCTCTTCCAAAGGTCCCGAGTTCAGTTCCCAGCAACCACATGGTGGCTCACAACCATCTGTAAAGAGGTCTGGCGCCCTCTTCTGGCCTTCAGGCATACAGACAGAATATTGTATACATAATAAATAAATATTTAAAAAAAAAAAAACTACAGAGAAACCCTGTCTTGAAAAATCAAAGTTTCAAGCCGGGCAGTGGTGGCGCACGCCTTTAATCCCAGCACTCGGGAGGCAGAGGCAGGTGGATCTCTGTCACTTCGAGACCAGCCTGGTCTACAAGAGCTAGTTCCAGGACAGGCTCCAAAACCACAGAGAAACCCTGTCTCGAAAAACCAAAAAAAAAAAAAAAAAAAAAAAAAGAGAGAGAGAAAGAAAGAAAAGAAAAGAAAATCAAAGTTTCAAGAGAAAACTATCTTGAAAAGCCAAACAAAACAAACCGAAAAAAGATTTTTTTTCTTTGTGCATTATTGCAGTAACCATTTAAATAAATAATCATTTTATGCTTAATTTATTTAAAGACAATTTCTTGGTATTGTGTGTGTGTGTGAGAGAGATGTACTGTCAGTACAGTTGGCCTTGGAACAGAAGAGGGTGTCATCCCCCTATTACAGATAGTGGTGAGCCTTTAGAAGTAGGTACTGCAAACCAATGTCTGGTCCTATACAAGAACAGTATATGTCCTTAACCATTGGGCCAGTTCAAGCCTCACTCATTAATTTTGTGTGTTTGTTTGCTTGGAATGACTAGGAGTCTGGCCCTTTGCTTCTTTGAGACGTGTTTTTCTGTAACATCACTGGCTGTTCTGGAACTCACAGATCTGCCTCTGTCTCCTGAGTGCTGGGTTTAAAGGTTTGCACCACTACCACCTGGCTTAGGCGTTTGACTCTTAAACCATGTAGGTTCCAGGGATTGAACTCAGATTGTCAAACACCTTTATCTGTGGAGCCATGTCCTTTACCCATATTTGAGAATGCTTTGCTTGCTGTTATAGTCTTGTAATTAATAGTACTTTTAGAATCTTAAGGAAGTGGCTCTTGAATATCAGAGCTGGGCTACAGTGAAACTTTGTTTCAAAAGCCAAAAACAAAGACCATCATTTAGAGCCTCCTATCCTTTAGAATTGTAATAGCTTCTAGTGTCACATAGATGTTTAATGATGATTAAGTTAAAGAATAGTTTTCCACATAGGTTATAGCCGTATTTTCTCTGCTCTGTTGCTACATGTAGCATGGGTGACTATTGTTGGGGAGAGGTCGGGAGAACATTTCCATTAGTCACAGAAAATTACTGTGGAACATCATTGTAATAGACACAGCACCCATAGAAGTTAGGTTTACATTGTGGAAGAACATAACAAAGTAGTTTGTCTTGCAATAAATTATTGAGAAAATGAAAACAAGGAAAGAAGACTTGGAAGCTGTCCATTGAGAAGAGGTCTGAGAAGTAAATAATTTCCAAGAAATAGCAAATGAAAAACGTTGGAGAATTTTCTATATTGAATGAAAGGGCAGTAGTATGTTAATTCTGAGTGAAAGGGATTTAAATACTGAAAGCACCCTTTTAAGGTTTGTATGTACCTGTAGCACTATAATGGCCTTCTAACCCCAAGCTTTCACATCCTAGGTTTCCTTTTCACATGTTCTACCACTATTGAGCACCAGATTTGACCATTCTATCTGGAGAGTTGAAAATAGGCTGGAGTACAGGCAGACCAGTTGTTAGACTTGGAGGGTTAAAGGAAAGAGGCAGGGCTGCAGAACAGACGTTGCTCGTGGTTTGATGTGAAGTCTAAGAAAAAGTGAGATAATTCTGGGTGAGAAAAATTGCTTCAGGGAGTCTGGTATGGATCAGTGGGTAATGGTGCTTGCATTCTGGACTGAAACCTGAATGTGATTCCCAGATAGATACTACTCACATGGTAGGAAAGAATCAATTCACAAAAGTTATATACTCCGGCATCCACATGTATGACATGTTGTTGCATATCCCCCCAGATAGAAAAATAATAAAAAGGAAGATAACAGTTTTTTTTAGAGCTCTAGAAAGAAGTTACTTGCTATAGATGTTGTAAATTCAGCCTTAGAAGTCAAGTGACAGGTGTTTTAAGACCATTGAAAGCCATAGGTGGTAAAAGGACTTGAATATAGAAAGTCTTAAGTTAGATCTATTAGTTTTTACTAAGTGGTCTTTTGAGTAATTTCTAGTTGAAAAAAGACTTTCATGAATTACTTTTAGAAAAAGTTTTTGCTTTATCTAATAGTTTTAGTTTTGTTTTTGTTGTTTCAGGTGCATAAAGAAACCATAGATGCTGTACCAAATGCAATACCTGGGAGAACAGATATAGAGTTGGAAATATACGGCATGGAAGGTATTCCAGAGAAAGATATGGATGAAAGACGGCGACTTCTTGAACAGAAAACACAGGGTAAAGTTTGCAGTGTGTTAAAATATAGCTTCATATTGAGAGTTGGCTATTTTCAACCATAAGTCTATGTTTTATTTAAACTTACAGTTAAGTATTTTTATTTACGTTTCATTATTGTGTGTGTTGGGTTGTATGTGTTATGGCACATGTGGAAGATAAGAGGGCAGTTTGTTCTGAGCCATGAACACAGCAGCTATTGCCCCACTGCACTCAGCTCCTAATTCTAATATTTCCTATGTATTTGGGTGCTTTACCTGCACATATATTTCCATTGTGTTTGCTGACAAAGGCCAGAAGAGGGTGTCTGATCCCCAGAAATTGGAGTTAACATGTGACTGAGCTGCCTTGCTTGTATGCTGGGAATTGAACCTGAGCCCTCCAATTCTAATCTTCAGTGATGTTTTCTTTTCGTGTGTTCTGTTTGTTAGTGTCATTTGTCTTGGAATTTCAAGCTATGTATTGTGCACGTAATAGAAAATGTTGCCTATCTGATTTTGAAATTTTTTAAGTTTTCTTGAAGATTTATTATGGTTACAGTGTTTTGCCTGCATCTGCATGTATGCCTGCATACCAGATGACTCCAGATCTCCTTATAGATGGTTGTGAGCCATCGTGTGGTTGCTGGGAATTGAACTCGGGACCTTTGGCAGAGCAGTCAGTGCTCTTGGACTGTGAGTTATTTCTCTAGCCCAGATGCTCTTTCTTGTGATACCATCTGAAGATATCTTTCCAGTCTTCTCCCACCCCCATTTTTGAAGATTTTAAGTTACTGTATGTGCATGAATGAATGTTTTTTCTGCATGTATGTCTGTATCATTTGGGTAACCAGTCTACGAGGGCCAGAAAGAGGGTATTGCATCCTCTGAAACTGGAGTTGGTTCCAAGATCCTCTGTCAGAGTGCTGGGATTAAAGTCATAATATTACTTTAAAAATTTTCTGAGTTGTTGAGGTTATTTTTTTTCTTTTTTAAGAGTGAAATGAATTAAAACCTTTTCTTAACAGAGAGTCAAAAAAAAAAGCAACAAGATGATTCTGATGAATATGATGATGACGAATCTGCAGCCTCAACTTCCTTTCAGCCGCAGCCTGTTCAACCTCAGCAAGGTTATATCCCACCGATGGCCCAGCCAGGACTTCCACCAGTTCCAGGGGCACCAGGAATGCCTCCAGGTAATAGATTCCTTGAAAATTCATAATGAGGACCCAATTGGTATGATGCAAATGTTACTTCCTCTTGTTTAATATCCAATACTAATTTTGTTGCTGAAACACTTTGTAGGCATACCTCCATTGATGCCAGGTGTTCCTCCCCTGATGCCAGGCATGCCTCCAGTTATGCCAGGCATGCCACCTGGGTAAGCAGACTTCCTGTTGGTTTGTGGGCTTCTTCCATTTTTGACTTGAATATTATAATAAATTAAATGTTTTCAGTTTTTAGGGGTTTTTTTGTTTGTTTTGGTTTTTTATTTATAAGAAATGGGTTCTAAATTTTAAACTTTCTAATAAGGGGTCAGTAAGTATGAGACAAATACGTTTGTTTCAGAAATTTAGATTTTTGGGTTTGAGCATGAATACAGGAAACCATCTTCAGTTGCATTTTCTGTAGTTAAAGTTGTTATAGATTTGAGTATCTTCGTTTTGGAACTATCAAGGATGCTCTCTAGTGGTGAGAAGGAAACTGTAAATGATTTACAAAAGCATTAGAAACTAAAATGAGTTGAAGTTTGTGTTGCCCATCACTTTTACTTAAAATTGGATGTGAGAGGTGTACAATACACTTTCCCGCTGTGTTCTGAAAATCACAGTTAGATTTTGATTTTGTCATACATTTTCACAGATTGCATCATCAGAGAAAATACACCCAGTCATTTTGCGGTGAAAACATGTAAGCATCTCATTCATAATGTAATTCAGGAGGTATAATATAATCATAATGTCATTTGTGTGTGTGTTTAATGATATCTATTCAGTTGACTTAAGAAATTTTCTAATCTTTCTCACTAAAACTGTTTAAGTTTGTCAGCTAATTGACACATCTCTTTAAAGTAGAAATTTGAAACACTTCAGAACAAATAGACACATTAAAATAATTTTTGTCCCAGATATGCATTAATCTCAAAACTTGGGAGGCAGAGGCAGGCATATCCCAAATCTGAGTATGAGACCAGCCTGGGCCACATAGTGGCTAGCCTTGGCTACATAAATTCTGTCTCAAAAAAGGAAAAACAGCCGGGCGGTGGTGGCGCACGCCTTTAATCCCAGCACTTGGGAGGCAGAGGCAGGCGGATCTCTGTGAGTTCGAGACCAGCCTGGTCTACAAGAGCTAGTTCCAGGACAGGCTCCAAAACCACAGAGAAACCCTGTCTCGAAAAACCAAAAAAAAAAAAGGAAAAACATTCCTTTCCAAATGTGCAGATGCTTTCTCTAGGTATTACTAGGTAGTAAGGCCTAATATAGGAGGTAATACTTAGAAATCTATAGTTTGCCATCATGCTTTATTATAGAAGGTATGCTGATTTTCAGCTAATTAGAATTTATATAGAGAAGTTAAATTTCTGATTAAAAAGCATAGCTTGGTGTAACATGCACAAGGTACTGGGTTTTATCCCCAACACCAAAAAAACCAAAACAGACCACAAATCAAGTACATATACTTGTTTTGAAGTAAATGGACACTGGTTGATCTTGAAAGGTGAGCTTTGTCTTGTTTTTTTAAAGGGGGAAACTGTAAATATGGGTTATATTTTTCAGTCATGGTTTTAGTGTTAGGAAGGAAATTTTTATATGATCTTGCGTTTCTATAGGTTAATGTTGGTGATGATTTTTCCTTCTCCCTCCCAGACACAAGTTTTTACTCCACAGTGGACAACTCAATAGAAATGTCTCTATGTTCTGTGTGCATATTTTTCAAGTGGAACAAAAGCTTTTCAGTTAACACATTTGTTAGATGGGGCCTGTATATATTCTCAAGAATATTTTTGGATCTCAGAGACCTTGTTTGGCTAGTGTTTTTCTTTTTTGTTTTTAATGCTCTTTATGGGTAAACTGAAGAGGTTGTTGGTTTTTAGAATGTTTATTACGATAGGATTATTGTATATGGTAGCGGCTTGAGGCTTGATTGACTTCAGTACTTGACATAACTCAAGTTTTATTTAGTGTTTTGTAATTGCCAAATTTTTGTGGTTTATTCTGTTAATGTTTTTTGTTTCTATTTTATTTTTTCTTAAATTTTTCTTTTTAATAGAATGATGCCAATGGGTGGAATGATGCCACCTGGACCTGGAATTCCACCTCTGATGCCTGGTATGCCACCAGGTATGAAATGTTAAAACAATTTCCTTTGTATTGTGTCTGGTAGCATTATTCCTATAGGTTTCTAATTTTCTTTTCTTTTTTTTTTTTTTTTTTTTTTTTTTTTTTTTTTTTTTTGGTTTTTCGAGACAGGGTTTCTCTGTGGTTTTTTGGAGCCTGTCCTGGAACTAGCTCTTGTAGACCAGGCTGGTCTCGAACTCACAGAGATCCGCCTGCCTCTGCCTCCCGAGTGCTGGGATTAAAGGCGTGCGCCACCACCGCCCGGCTTCTAATTTTCTTACATGTTGAAAGAAGTCTAAGTGGCATGGTTGTGATTACATACAGCCTGAACCCTGTCACTTTAATCCTAGCAGACATTGGCAGATTTCTTGTGTTGCAGACTAGCATATACATAGTTACACCACGTCAGCTGGGGTGATGGTGGTAGTGCTCACTTTTAATCCTAGCACTCAGGGTGCATAGGCCAGTATGGTCTACATACTGAGATCTAGGACAACTTGGACAATATAGAGAAACTGGCTTAGATAACCAAATCAATCAATCAATAAGTAAATGGATAAATAGATAAATGAAAAGGTTGGCTAAAACAGTGATTCCAACCTGGTCTGCAGACTTAGTTATTGGACAACTTGGACAATAATAAACTGTCTTAAAAAACCAAATAAATAAAAAGGTTGGCTGAAACAGTGATATCAGTAAAGTTTATGGTTGATCTAAAGAGACGAGGTATGATTGATGCGAAGAGTATGTTTGTCTTTGGATCATTTCATTGACTTGAATTACTTACAAACATTTTTATGCTGCAGGTATGCCCCCTCCTGTTCCACGTCCTGGAATTCCTCCAATGACTCAAGCACAGGCTGTTTCAGCACCAGGTATTCTTAATAGACCACCTGCACCAACAGCAGCAGTACCCGCTCCACAGCCTCCAGTAACTAAGCCTCTTTTCCCCAGTGCAGGACAGGTAAGGTGAAATTCTTAAAAAGGAGCGCATTTATGTTTAAAGTGGACTTGTTTACTGAATGTGTAAAGTTGTCACAGATGGATTTCTTAAATATACCACACACTAAAATGACTATCATCACGTTGATTTCCTCTGTTGACAGCAGAAAGGAATAGGATGTTAGTTTTTCACATTTGTATATTCTTTATTCTTAGCTATAGCTAGAAAGTAAAGTTGAATTTCTGAGGACTTAAATGATGTTTCCAGGTGCTCCTTTGCCTTGTGGAAGGGAGTAAAACTTGGTCAGAGCCAGTGGTGAAATCTCTTAAAGATATGAGCAGGCCTGGCAGTGGTAGAGCTCATCTTTAATCCTAGTATACTTGGAGGGGGTAGGCAGGCAACAGAGGCAAGGAGGTCTTTGAGTGCAAGGCCAGCCTTGTTTACACAGAAAGTTCCAGGACAGTCAGGGCTATACAGAAAATTTTAATTTGATTGGGTGTTTCTGCTCATTTAAAAAGAACCGTTGTAAATCACAGTGCTGCTCTTGTGTTGGAAGCACATCATTTAATGGCTTTTAATTTAGTCATATTTCTTAGCCTTGCTTCCATCAAAACTTTTCCAGAAGACGAGTAGGCTAGATGCATAATGGTCAGATTTTTTGTGCTTTTTATTTAGAATTAAATAGAAGGATCAAGTTTGTGGTCTTTTTTCTTTTTTAAGATTATTTCTAAGATGTTTCCTCAATTTCCCACTGTTTCTGGGTGCTAAATTTTAAGTTCCTTTAAAGCATATTTACATTTTGTGGCATATATTTTATTTATGGGAATGTTTTATCTGAATCTGTAGACTCATTGTATAGAGCTTCTGCATAGAGAACTGGGTGCTTCATTATTTACAGTTTAGGAAAGATTATTTTTAATTGTATCGGTATAGAGATAATTTCTGAGGCATGTACTTTTACTGTTTATTGAAAATGCATTAACTCTGCCTCTTTGTATGACATTTGATTGCATTACAATCTTTATTTGCAAAAAATGCAATCTATACTAAAAAGTTGCCACATAGCATATTTTGACCCATTTGTTCGGAGACGGTTCATTGTTTCCTTTCTTTTATGCTACAGATGGGGACACCTGTAACAAGCTCAAGTACAGCTTCATCCAATTCAGAAAGTCTGTCTGCATCTTCTAAAGCTCTGTTTCCTAGCACAGCACAAGTACGCAGGAAGTTGCAGTTTAAAAATTTTAAAAATGCTTTACAACTTAACCCTTTGGACCCTTTATAAAAGCTAAATCTTACAAATATACTTAGTTTTTAGAAGTAAAACAAATACTAAAATTCAGATGGTGTTTGAAAATTTGAATTCATACTTAAGACTTTCACAAAATACTCTAAACATCTGTGGTTCTAAAGGGTTAAAAGCATGTGAGCCGTAAATGAATTTTAGTGGCCAATGGTTAGCCTGATGCATGGTTAAGCTTTTTTTTAATTTATGCTGTTTAATGCATCACATCTTTAAGGAAATTAGCACTCTGTATTTGGTTCTAAAGTTGACCTAGACATTTAAAACAGTTGTATTATGAAAGTAATGTGTATTCACGTTAACTTTAGAGCCTGCGCCATTAACCCTTTTTGTCTATACTGTAATTAATCTAGCAATTACTAATTTGGAGGGTAGTGTGTTGCTATCTATAGGATACTTGTATAGGTGATAACATTGAGTCACCATTGATTATTGGTTGTTTTTTTTTATGCTTACTCTAGTGGGTTATCTAGACCCATATAGTCTGTGGTTTCTATTTTTTTGAGCTGCTTAAAAGATGGATTGCTTTAAACAAAGAATTTAGGAGAGTAAAAGCAGTTGCATTAAATACTATTTCATTATTCTATAGCAAACTAGAATTAATGCAAAGCATTGTATATTAAGTTTATGGAGAGAAGTTATAAGACAGATCTGAGAAGAATAGTAATGTCAGCCCAGGATCTTTTGATATTCTTCTGGTTTGAACTTTTGTGGAACATATGTTTACTTGTTTTTGGTTTCATATGAAGTTTGCTCTATTTGATATTGCTGTCTTTTTTTTTAAGTACATTTTCTTTTTTTTTTTTTTTTTAAGTAAAATTTTTGTTTTCAACTTTGGATATTGACATGTATTGATAAAGGTTCATTATTTTACAGGCTCAGGCAGCTGTCCAAGGACCTGTTGGTACAGATTTTAAGCCCTTAAACAGTACTCCTGCTACAACTACAGAACCCCCAAAGCCTACATTCCCAGCTTATACACAGTCAACAGCTTCAACCACTAGTACAACAAACAGTACTGCAGCAAAACCAGCAGCTTCAATTACAAGTAAGCCTGCTACACTTACAACCACCAGTGCAACCAGTAAGTTGATCCATCCAGATGAGGATATATCACTGGTAAGTTGTTTATAGGTTTTTTTAATAGTATTGCTTAATCAAGTATCATTATAGCAACCTGTGTATTGTGGATTTTAATTTGTATTTATATGGACTTAACCAAATGGTTTTCATTTATTTGTGTCTTAAGAAACCATAAAATAGAGCCAGGTGGTTGTGGTACCCTGATTCAAAACAAAAACAAAAAACCAAAACTGAGCCGGGCGGTGGTGGCGCACGCCTTTAATCCCAGCACTTGGGAGGCAGAGGCAGGCGGATCTCTGTGAGTTCGAGGCCAGCCTGGTCTACAAAGGGAGTTCCAGGACAGGCTCCAAAGCTACAGAGAAACCCTGTCTCGAAAAACCAAAAAAAAAAAAAAAAAAAAAGAAAGAAAAAAGAAAAAACCAAAACTGAAGAGTAATTCATATTTGATCTTAGATGCTCCTGCCCTTCCGTTTCTAAAAGAAAAGACAGCAAGCTCAATACTTTAAAAATGTTTAGATGTAAATTTGCTTGTATTGATTGACAAAAGTTTCCTGTCCATGGACTCACTGAAGCCTATACAAGTTAATTTCATTTGACAGAAAGCTAATGTATGAAATTAGCTAGCCATGTTCTAATGTAAATATAGCTTCAAAAAAAGACAAGGCCTTTAGATTAAGTAGTAGCACTAATTTGTGGGAGCACAAGTAATTATTGGGGAGTACTTGTACGTTTAAAATGATCAGGATTTTGGATAATTGTCTTTCTACTTGAGGAACCTTCCTGCATTCTTACGTCATACATTATTTTTATTCACAGGAAGAAAGAAGGGCACAGTTACCTAAATATCAGCGTAATCTTCCGCGACCAGGACAGACTCCACTTGGTAATCCACCAGTTGGACCAATTGGGGGTATGATGCCACCACAGCCAGGCATCCCACAGCAGCAAGGAATGCGACCTCCAATGCCACCTCATGGTACTTTTTTACATTTCATGAATTTTAAGTGTATATGAAAAGGTTAACTATCTGTAAAGTGTACTGGTTTAAAAGTATTGTACACACAAACCAACTTCATATATTTGGTTTTTTTGTAGGTCAGTATGGTGGTCATCATCAAGGCATGCCAGGTTACCTCCCTGGTGCTATGCCACCTTATGGACAGGGACCACCAATGGTGCCCCCTTACCAAGGTGGGCCTCCTCGACCTCCAATGGGAATGAGACCTCCTGTTATGTCGCAAGGTGGCCGTTACTGATCTTACTTCACCAAGTCTAATAGGTTTGGAGATTAAACCTTTTCTCAACTTGTGCTGTTTATATAGACAAGCTTCCGTCTATAAGGCTTCATTGTGACTTTAACAGACATTATCTTTCCACATACCAGGAACTATTGGACATTTATTTGACATGGGAGAAATTATTTGGAATAATAAAACAGGAAGTTTTCCTGAAGTTGCAATTTATACTGTATGGCTTCTTTTTCATGTTTCATCTAGGTTTTTAGAAGTGAAGTATAGTAAATTTGGTTCGTTAAATTGTGAAGGCGCTGGAATTACATGAACATACCATCTTAAATAAAGGCAAGTTCTGTAAGCTTACATTGCTATTTGTAAAGTTATGCCTTCACAGCATTTCTAATGCTGTTGGACTTCATGTCCCCAACCTAGCTTGGTGAGGGCTGTAACTGTTTCCAAGTACTTGTACATTGGAAGTCTGAATGTGTAACAATATTTAATGTATTTAGAGAGTTCCTCGTGTTGCAGGGTTTAAGAAATCTGGCCCATTGAGGTCATGTGACTTTTCTGTACTTCAAAACTTCATTGTAATAAAATGAGATAAAAATTTATGCCTTTTTATTCATAACCCAACTGTGGACCACTGACTGAAAGGTTTGTACAGATGCATGCCACAGTAGATGTCCACATAATAAAATTCGGTTACCAATACAGATTTGATAAATGATTGGGTTCTTTAAATATAGGTTTTTTTCTTAGCTGCATGTTTTAATAGTATATATAGAATTGTTCTTGTTAATGTTTCTGTTGACAAACTCTTAAGACACATGAATCATTACATAACGGGTATGGAGTCTTTGTTTCCTTCTTTCACATCCTTTGGTATCAGATGCCACAGAAATTTAAAATGTAAAATTCAAAACTTCTTTATAAGAAAGTTTAGAGCCTAGTGCCAGACCCGTTTGTTTTCTTTAATTTTAAGACCCATTTATTTTCTTTAATTAGTTTTACTTCATGGACCTCAGAAGCTTTCCAGGTGGAAACTTCTAGAAGCTTAGCTGTATGCGTATGCGTCTTTGTTAATGGTTTGATATGTGTTAATTTAAATGTGCCCCTATTAAGGTGTTAGGATGATTTAAGAGATGATTAGCAAATTTGTTTCATGCTTCTTAGAGGTTATGTTACCTGGGATTGGATATGTGCCCTCTCTTAAAACCAGGCAGTTAATCCTGACCCTTGGAAATGTGGAATATTTGTATTCCTATAGGTAATTTTACTTTGGGGGTGACTGCTATTGCGGATTTTGTGTTATAAGTCTCATACTAGTAGCTCATAATAATTCTTTTGGCTTTTTCCTTTTACATATTTTTTTGATTTTTACAGAGTAATTATCCAAAAAAAACGAATATAAGTTGATTTGGTTTATGCTGGAAATGCTTAAGTTTTTATTAATTTCTATGAAAGTATTAGATAAATGTGACAACACCAAAAATGGTGTTTATTTCGTAAGAATATATTGAAAATATTTGACTTATTAAAGAAGAAAGTTAACAGGTAAAAGCCTATGGAATGCATTGTGACAAATAATTGAAAGTTAAATGCCATTTTCAAGGTTGTATTTCTGCACTGATTTATTTTATGCCTCTGATGTAGTTACTGTCATGGTGCAAAAGTTACAGTTTGTAACGGAAATGCCCATATATTACTAGAGATGCGTTATTCCGCCAGCAGCCAAGTTACATATTCCTTTCCCTAAATACCTGTCGACTAAAGCTTTAAAACCCCTTAAATATTTCTTAGGTCTGGCAGCACATATTTTATACTGAAAAAGAAAGCCCTGTACTGAAAATATTGAGGTTTTAGCAGGGCTGTAGTAACACTAACCTTTAATACCGGCACTTAGGAGACAGAGGCAGGTAGATCTCTCTGTGAGATCGAGGCCAGCCTGGTCTACAGAGCAAGTTCCAGGACAGGCTCCAAAGCTACAGAGAAACCATGTTTTAAAAAACAAAAAGCGAAATAGTAAGGTTTTTCAAAAAAGACGTTAAGTTTAGATTAAATAAGAAATGCTTTCTTAAAAACCGTCTCAGAAGAATTTCATGTATTGGATTATCAGAAAACTGAAGAGAAAACTTCAAAAAGGATACAAGGTTTTGCTCTTGCATTTTGTTCAAATACAGCAGGGTTTATTATGGAGTCTACAAATTAATAAGTAAAACATCCTAATAAAAATTCAAATGTTATGTGTAATACGTAACATTTAATTACATATAATCTCTCCTGTGTTTTGTAACTGTATGGCGCAGGAGTGGTATCCGTTCAGGCTGTTGTTGAAATTTAATTTTTAAGTACATCAAGAATAAGCTTCTAGAAAATACATTTTGCCTAATTGTTTCTGGGGTCCATAGTAGTGTTAAATCACAAGCGTGACAAATTTGAAACGATTTACACTTTTTAAGTAAACAATGTCATTAAAAGTGAATTTTAGCCTTTTCTCACAAAAGGGCTGCTTTTAGTTATTTGGTATGTTCCTGTGAACACTGGTTAGCTGTAAAATCAATGCACCTGTCAGCTTTGGCTCTATCTTCCATTCATGGGATCATTTTAAAAAAGAAAACTGTCTGGCACTAGTTTCTATTCTGTTTTGCCACTGATAGTGAAAAGACTAACAGCTGAGGGCTCACTTTTCAGTGACTGCTGGAGTTACCACTTAATTTGACTCATTACTATTGTAGCGATCTCACACAATTTGTTAGGGGGAGAGTACCTATTTTACTGATCAGGTTACATATTAAACTCAGTTTAATGAATTACTTACGGAAATCTCCAAGAAATAAGTTTGGACTCAGGATGCAATTGTAGACACAGAGATGCCTTTTTTTTTTTTTTTTTTTTTGTTGCTTGCTTGATCATTGGGACTTAAATTTTGATGCATGTCTTTTTAATTAATTGGGTGATGTTTTTCTAAAATTAAAATTTTCTTCTTCCTATAGCCCTGCCATAGGACAGGCTGAGGCTGAGTCTCAGTGTTGCCCTGTTCAGTCTGAGGCAAGTGGGATTTATTTTATTACTTACAGGGGCTTTCACAGCTTTATGGCTGTTGGATATTTATGTCCCCAAACTTGCAGCAAGTTTGGTGAAGGCCCCTAAATTTAATTAAATTTAGGATTTTTATATTCCTTTGGCAGAGAAGGCTCTATATTAATATTCACGTTTGACTGTGGTGTTACTAAGCATAAATAAGTATTGTTACATAATATCTAAAGCTTTATTCCCCTTCATAAATTGATTTGGAGGCATGATATGTTTAATTCAAATTTTTACTTTGACCAATAGGAAAATGCTGGTGGTTTTCTGTTCAAACTTAAATTTAACCTCAAGGATAAGCTTAATTATTTGAAATGCCACAGGATATTGTTGTTTGTTTTAAATCCCAAGCTTATATTGATCATCAGGGTGGTAAGGTCATGTGGAAATGCTTATTATCTTTTCTCAAATCTCACCACACTAGAGCAAATGTTAATGTAGAGCCCTGTAATGAGTGGGAAGGTGATTTGTCTGTGTTTGTGTGCTTTGTATGGGTGCAGACTACAGGTGTGCTATAATAAAAGAGTTTGGGGATTTCATGTCTCAGTGGATAGATAACTAATTTTCCGGTAGCCAAATTGAAATTGGATCGTGTGATGAGTATTAAATGGGTTTGGAATTTTTTTTTTTGGAAGTTTTCAGCTTTTACTGAACAGTGCTTTATGTAATATGCACACACCAGTAGTATATCCACATTTGTTTTCAATTAGATTTTGCTTTGATTATTGTGTTCAAAACTTGTATGTTGAGAAATGGGGGGAGGTGGCAGAATGTAACTTCTAACCTGTTCCCTGCATTAGAGTAGAAACAGTTTTTAATCTTTTGTTGTTATTGTTTTGTGGTTATATTGTTTTTTGGTACGGGGAGAACAGGTTTCTCTGTTCAACCCTGGCTGTCTGGAATTTTGCTGTTTACCAGGCTGGCCACAAACTCAACGATCTGTAAGCCTCTGCCTCCCGCATACTGGGACTAAAGGCTTGCACCACCACATATGATAGATTTTAATTCTTTTAAGAACTACTGTTTGTTTCCATGACAATGTTCCACAAAATGCTTTATAACTTTAGTAAATTATAGACTTATTAATTAGAGGGACTTCTATCATATAATACTTATCTAATAAATATGTTCAAGGCCCTGTATTTCATTCCCACTACCATTTAACAACTGTGATTGGATACATTTTTCTTTTAATATTTATTTATTATGTATACAATGATCTGTCTGTGTGTATGCCTGCAGGCCAGAAGAGGGCACCAGACCTCATTACAGATGGTTGTGAGCCACCATGTGGTTGCTCGGAATTGAACTCAGGACCTTTGGAAGAGCAGGCAGTGCTCTTAAACTCTGAGCCATCTCTCCAGCCCCTACATTTTTTCTTATACCCACTATTTTCCAGTATATTGAAATCTCTTGAAATTATCTAACCCAATTAATTATAAGTTACTTACTTGAATAATAAGGCTGGTGGAAAGATTTAATAGATACCTAATCTAAGATGTACTTTGTTTGGCATAGTGGTTCACAGTTGTATTCCTAAAAGTTAGAAATTTGAGGTAGGAAGATTGGTTGTGTGAGGTCAACTTGGGCTACAGAGTATAGACCCTGTCCTGATTGGGTTGTTATATCCTCTGGTGTCTCCTTGTAATTCGTGACCCAGAGCAACCCAGTTGAGAATTATGTAGAATTTAGGGTCTCTCTGAGGCCAACTGGTAACTTGAATAATACTGACTTCACTTTAGTGAAGTACAGTTTGAGTAATCTACTGAATGTGGGATGTGTGCGACATTTGTATTGGTTAGAATTACCAATTATGTACCCTTTGTTTGTTTTTGTTTAGGCAACATTCTACCAAGTGAATCACAGTTATCTGCCCTTTCCTCACCCCCTCCCTTTTTTTCTAAGGCAGTTTCTCTGTAAAAACAGTCCTGGCTCTCAAAGGAGCTCACTGTAGACCAGGCTGGCTGGCCGGCCTTGAACTCACAGAAATCCACCTGTCTCTCCCTCCTGCAGGCTGGGATTAAAGGCATGCACCACCACTGTCCATCCCTCTTGGATATTCTCCATAGACTACTATTATTCCGATAAATTCATAGGAGATAGAGAAAGGTCGCTTTTAAATTGCCAATAACCTGAAGTCCAACTGTTATAAGTGTTTCCCTTATATTGAACTCTAGGGGTGTTGTTCAGGTGGGTTTTTTCTTTGTTTTAATGTTGCCTGGCAATTTTGTCACAAAATAGGAATTTATTTATTTATTTTGGTTTTGACTCAGGGTTTCTCTGTGTAACGGCCCTAGCTATCCTGGAGTTAGCTCTTGTAGACCAGGCTGGCCTCAAACTCAGAGATCCTCCTGCCTCCTCTTCCCAAGTGCTGGGACTAAAGGCGTGCACCACCACTGTGCACGGACTCTTAAATTTTTATTTTAAGGGCACATGTGGTAGCACATGTATAATTTCCAGCATACTGGAGGAAGAGATGAGTCCAGGGTATTCCTGCAAATTGAAGGCCAGTCAGGGTTAGAGTAAGACCATGTCACACAAATTCTTGCACTATTTTCTTCTCCTAAATGCTGTGCATTCTCACTTTAATATTTGCAGCTTAAAATAATTTTTCTTTAGTTTTTCATTTTTTTATTTTCAAGACAAGATTTCTCTTTTTCTCTTTGTTTTTGAGTCTGGGTCTCACTAGGTAGCTTTGGATGGCCTGGAACTCACTTTGTAGATCAGGGTGGCTGCCTCTGCCTCCCAAGCACTGGGAATAAAGGTGTGCACCACTACTGCTCTGCTGAAAACATAGTTAACTTCAATCTGAACAACAGTTTAAAATTAAATTAGTTTGATTTGAATTAATTTTCTTGTAAGTCTGCTCAGTTTTCATTTCCAAGGGAAAGTCTTTTTACTGAAGTAGAGATACACAGCCTATGATTTAGTGTTCATTAAAGCCAATTTCAACTACTACTATTAAGTAAAGTATATTGAATACCGTATAACTAAATGGACTCAGTGGGTGCTAACTTTGATTAGTATCTTGAGGCTGAATATGACTGTTTTTGTGTGTGTTGTCATTGTTTTTTGTTTTTTTTAAATGTTTATTTTTATTATGTATACAATGTTCTGTCTGTATGCCTGCAGGCCAGGAGAGGGCACCAAACCTCATTGCAGGTGGTTGTGAGCCACCATGTGGTTGCTGGGAATTGAACTCAGGACCTTTGGAAGAGCAGGCAATGCTCTTAACCACTGAGCCATCTCTCCAGCCCCCTTGTGTATGTTGTCATTGTGAAAGAGACTGCAGAGAGGATAAATGTGTAAATATTGCCTTAAAGGATTACTTGGACACCAGTCATTATTTCAATGTTGCTATGACTTTTTTAAAGTTATAGGGTATAGGGTAGTGGCCCTTTGACATTGTTACAGTATCTGGAAACTGTGTATGTGTGTATTTTCTTTTGGGCTTAGGTTTTTTGTTTTTTTGTTTTTCTTTTTAAATCTTACGTCTTCACCATTTGAGGGACTTAGTGATAAAATTTGTTGATTACCCTACTTGAATAAAAATGAAGATTGAGAAGCTGGAGGTATCCCAGTGGCAGAGTGCATGTTAAGCATGCGTGAAGCCCTGAATTCAATCCCTATCACCGAAAAGAAAAAGAAGAACGAAGACCTATTTCCCCAATATATATTAACTGATGCTGACTATGTGGGACACAAATTGTGTATGGTGGGTTTAGATTTAAGAACCTTAAATGTTAGGAAATTAACTATTGTTGCTTCTTTTTGTTCCTTTGAGGTTTTACACTTTTATTTTGGTGAAGATTGATACTTTATTAAGATAATCAGTCTATTAATTCTATGTGAAAATATCATTTCTACTATCTTTTCTAGGGTTGTTGAATTGCCTAAGCAGCCAAGAAAATTATTACAGTTCTTACAATTCAAATCAGAAATAGGGTATCTGTTTAGAGTTAATTTCCCCTTACTTGCTAGCTGTTTAATATCTGTGGAGAAGTAGCAAAATTTATAGCTCATTTTTTAAAATGAAAATGAGATAAAAATTTCATGAGAATTTAATTAAAAGTTAAAATTGCAATTAAGGATTGTCTGTATAGTAATTGAGATGTAAAGGTATCACATTTAAATACTTATACTCCCTTTTAGGGCAACCAAAATTTCCAGCACACTTTACACATTGAATGCATTATTGATTGAACATTAAAGCATCTAAGAGGTACTTGAGTGTCCTAGCGAATTATCACTCAATTGCAGTAGCCAATGTAAAGCAAATTTTGTTAGATTTAGGCAAACTACTATCAGACTCTGAGGAAATTAAATGCACATTGACTTTATAGTATGGGTTGAACTCCTCAGTTTAATACAATTTGTGTTTTTGTTAACTAGCAGCAGAATTTCAGCATTTGCTACTTACTGGTAGAGAAGAAAAATCCCACAGCCCTGCCAGTACAGGTTAGTTTATTCTGTAAGTACCTGATGTTCCTTTTTTTTTTTTTAACCCCCACCCCAACATACCCATTTTCCGCACATAAAGAAGAAAGCTGCTGTGCAGTTATTTAAATGTGAGTATAAATGATAGATCCACTGGACATTCTCAAACACTTGGACCAACGTGCGTAGCTCTAGGGTTACTGACTTTAGGTGTAATAAAGGCGTAATGCTGCTCTTCAGTTATCTGGTGGTCCTGAACCTATATAGATGCCTTTTAGATAAAAGAAGAGGGGAAATACTTAGTCCATCTAGTCCATGGCTCCAGGTCCATTGTCCTTAATTACAGTCACCCTTTACATTCCACAGTGAAGTAACTTAAGAAAAGACAGATTCCCCTCAATTCTAGCAGTGAAAAAAAATGGTGTACGATTATAGGGAGTTTTACTTAATTTACTTTGTATTTACTCCTACAAAGTACACTGCTTCAAATGTAGTAATACTTGTAAGTAATTTGTCTCTGTGAGCTATAAATTACATTAACATGCCACTGGGTTCATCACTGACATGAATACTAAGAAATCTGCATAGCTTTGCACACTTTTAATCCAGAACACTGCAGGCGGAGGTAGAAATGGCTTCATTTTAGGGCCAGGCTGGGCTGTGTGATGATTCCCTGGCTTAAAATAAGAGTCAGATTCTTATGTAATTCTTGGAGTTTAATGAGGAAGTCATATATTTGACATTTGAACAGTGAAAGTAGAAAAACCAAAAAAGTAAGTTGAATGGTGATTAGCTTTCCTATTTTATTTGGGGACAGTACAATTTGTTTAAAATTTTAAATATAAACATCTAGCAGCCAGTAATAAAAATATATTGTAAATTTTTTCCCGCTTTGTCTTTTGATTGTAAAATTGCCTGAGGGCTTAAGTTTGATTGCCTTTCACAGTTTAATCTAAGAATGGCGTAGATACAATGAAAATGGTTTTCCGTATCTGTTTAGAGCTGCCTTTCTGGTGAGTATTGCTTTATAATATTCATATCATGGTTTTATTTTTTTAGCCTAGCTGTAACGTGGCAGTGATCAAAGAGGTGAGAAGCCAGAATTTTCACAGCTTGGGTAGTAATTAGATCTTTAGGCTGTTACTTATTGATAAGGGTTCTCTCTCTCTCTCTCTCTCTCTCTCTCTCTCTCTCTCTCACTCTCTCTCTCTCACACACACACACACAAACACACATTTACACGTTTTCCTAAAGGACCATATGCACGAAAAAGTTGAAAACATATATTTTGGTGAGAAGAAATGATTGTTTTATTTAAAATTAGTAATTGAAATCTAGGGACAGGAGAGATGCCTCAACAATTAAGACCATGTCATAACCTCAGGTGTGGTGTATGCCTTTAATCCTAGCACTCAAGAGGGACAGGCAAGTGGATTTCTGGGAGTTCTAGGAAGCATGGTCTACATAGTGAGTTCAAGGATAGCAAGGGCTACATAGAAAAATCTTGTCTCAAAAAGAAAAAAGAAGAAAACCACAACATGCTGCGAGTGGATTTATGTTTGGTTCCCATTATCCATGTCAGGTGACTAAAACCACCTAGGTCCATGAGGATCTTGGACATAATGTGCTCGTGTGCAGATACACATATGAATAAGAAATACAGCTTTAAATAAAGATTCCCCACCCTCTTTTAAGTTGACATAAAACTTGTTCAGTGATCTTTTTTCTCACTGCATAGGTGAATGAAATAATGAAGGCATATTCTGTTCCATGCATGGAAAACTTGTGTAAAAAATATTGTTAGCATCTTTGTGAAAATTAGCCCACAATACGTTTATTCCTGTCTAGTTCAGGCATTAGCCTGTGACATAAGGATTTCTTTCCCTCATTTTTAGCCACATTCTGGGTAACATTATTATATTCGTATCTACATTCCATTTCTGCTATGACCTTTGTGAATCAATAAAGTCAATTCTGTTGCTTTTAGTATAAACAATACTAGTTTTCTAAAATCTGGAATTCATAATTTGAGTGTGTATGGTAATTTATTCTAGATAAGATCTCAACAAATCTTGAGTCTGAATTTGTGTCTTTAAGATTTAAAGTGAAATAAATTTCTAAGGAACTCTGTCCTTTCCTAGCATGGATAAGCAGACTGACAGTTGGTAAGTATGTAACTTCAAATGCATGTAGTGGTAAGGGTGAGTTGCCAAAATATTCAAAGACAATTAGAAGTGACGTGAAATTCCTGAACCCTTCTAGGAACTTGATCTTTGTATCTAACATTTTCTCCAAAAATGTGTATTCAAAATGATTAAACTAGAATGTACCTTACTCATTTGTCTGATTTGTTTTTTTATTTTTTGTTTGGTGGGTTTTGTTTGTTTTTGGTATGATAATTTAAGTGATGCTAATTTTCTGTTTAAAACTTTCCTTGAGGTATCAATACATGACTTGAAGTCACCTTAAAACTTACTTAAATGTATTCTAGCAACATTTATTTATTTATTTATTTCATTTATTTAAGTAAATGAAAACTTAAATGTATTCTAGCAACCCAATATTGACTTGGAGTTTTCTTAAAGCCTTCTGTTTTGTTTTGTTTTTTTTTTCTCACTTCTATTAAAAATAAAATATGGTGGCAAAGGAAGAGAACCACTGTATAATTTCTGGTGCATTGTTAAAGTTTTTTATTATTTGGTGAATGCACATGCAGTTTTCCTTTGAAGCGGAAAGGGGATTGCCTGATCTTAGAGCTGGAGCTACAGGTACTTGGAACCCACCTGATGTGTGTAATAGGAACTGAACTGCTGAACAATCTCCATTCCATAGTCGGTTTCTTTATACCTTATGGGGTAGTGTTGGAATTTGGTGGGAGGAGGGGAGTTTCCTGTTTTGTTTTTTTTTGTTTTGTTTTTTTTTTGTTTGTTTCTTTTTAATATTTATTTATTATGTATACAATATTCTGTCTGTGTGTATGCCTGCTGGCCCCCATTACAGATGGTTGTCCATTACAGATGGTTGTGAGCCACCATGTGGTTGCTGGGAATTGAACTCAGGACCTTTGGTAGAGCAGGCAATGCTCTTAACCTCTGAGCCATCTCTCCAGCCCCCCCGTTTCGTTTTTTAACTTTATTTATTATGTATACAATATTTTGTCTGCGTGTATGCCTACAGGCCAGAAAGAGGGCACAAGACCTCATTACAGATGGTTGTGAGCCACCATGTGGTTGCTGGGAATTGAACCTAGGACCTTTGGAAGAGCAGGCAATGCTCTTAACTTTTTTTTTTTTTTTTTAATAATTTATTTAGCTTTTCTTTTTCTATGTGCATTGGTGTAAAGGCGTCAGATCCCCTGAAACTGGAGTTACAGACAGTTTTGAGCTGCCATGTGGGTGCTGGGAATTGAACCCCGGTCCTCTGGAAGAGCAGCCAGTGCTCCTAACCTCTGAGCCACCTTTCCAGCCCCTGCTCTTAACTTTTGAACCATCTCTCTAGCCCTGAGTTTCCTGCTTTTTATGTGGATATGTTGCGCGTGCCCCCCCCCCCCCACCGTTATTGTAAGAGCTATCCTGGGGTTAGAGGACAACTTTGTGTTCCTATGTGGATTCTTTTTGGGGGGGGGGGGATTCGAGACAGGGTTTCTCTGTGGTTTTGGAGCCTGTCTTGGAACTACCTCTTGTAGGCCAGGCTGATCTCGAACCTACAGAGATCCACTGGCCTATGCCTCCTGAGTGCTGGGATTAAAGGCGTGTGCCACCACCGCCTGGCTTCTGTGTTGATTCTGACCACTCCCTGGGGATATGTTAGTAACAGAAGGTTAACCGGTTAAAGTGAAAAGTGTATAATACAATGGAAATGATAATTATTTCTTGAAGTAAGTCATTTCATCATTTTCTGAAAATAAATGGGTCTGCCTGTCTCCAGTGTTAGTGACAAGTGTCAGTTGTGCTTAGAGAAAACAAAGAACAAAATCATTTGGGGGATATTATTGTGTGGAGGATCTTAAGGAAAGTACCAAGAGGAAGGATAAATTTGCTAGTCCGTGTATGAGTAAATGGTTCGTGAACAGAAATCTTGATCTATGTCTTTTTTTATATAAATTCACTAAAGGTAATTATATGCTAGCCTTTAATTCACTAACGCTGGAATTTTATGATAAAATAAAAATTTTCCACACAAATAATAGTGTATGTGATACTTTGTCTCCTGGCTGAGGAGCATTAGTTTTTCTTCCCCAGCCCTAGTATGTATGTATCTACACACATGAGACTGTTGGACTTATACTTAAAACTTTGTAGTTGAGCACCAGGTCATGGGCGTGCATACTTTTATCCCAAGCCCTGAGGAGGCAGAGACAGGCAATCTCTGAGTTTGAGGCCAACCATCCTGGTCTACAGCTCAGTTCTAGGACAGTCTATAAAGTTACAGAGAAATCCTGTCTTGGAAAAAATAAACACCACCACCAACAAAACCATTGCAGTTGAATTTTGCTTGTATGTTGTGCACCGCCAAATAAGCATAAATTTCATTCTTTGCTATATTGTGTTAACTTCCTCTTCCCACATGTGCCAAGTTTTAGATGACAAACCGGGTAGATCCCTAAGCTCCAGCAATGATTAATTTGATTACCGTGGTTAGTTAATCATTGTTTTATGTTTCTACGGCCTCTAGATAATGTGTGCCTGCTTCTAGCACTGCCAACACGCCAGTTAACCCCCATCCCAACCCCAGGATGCTCTGGGACTCGCTGTGTAGAACAGGCTGGTGGTCATGAGCCGGATTTAAAGGTTGAGTTTCTTGTGGTGCAGTATGACAGAAGAGGTGAGGTGGTTGTGAGCTATCAAGTATGGTGTTCTGAACCAAAACTCAGTGATCTTGACCACTAGCCTAATCTAATAAAGGAACCACTTAAACCAAACATTAGCTTGGCCTGACAGGAACCCGGTGATTCACACCTTTAATCTCAGTACATGGAGAGGCAGGGGAGGCAGGCAGATGGGAGTTGAAATGGAGCTTAGGGCTATTTGGAAACCCTCTCTCTACCTAAATACAGGGCAGGAGAGATGGCTGAGAGGCTAAGAGCACTGACTGCTCAATTCACAGCAACCACACAGTTGTTCACCACTATCTATAATGCAATCTGGTGCTTCTACAATGCAGGCAGAACTTTAAATGCATGATCTAAATAAGTTACTTATAAATGCATGATCTAAATAAGTTACTTATATGCTAAATAGCATCCTGTCTGTGTATATGGATACTTTTTCCTACGTATGTGTGTGCCACAGAAGAGGGTGTCAGATCCCTGGACTGGAATTACAGATTTTTGTGAGCTACATGTGTCCTAGAAATTGAACAGTAGCTTGTCCTTTTTGAGAGCAGGCTATGTTAACCATCTTTCCAGCTCTGAGATCAAATTTTAAATGACCTATAATTTTCTAAACTTAGAATTATACTTGTTCAGCGCCCCTTCCCCTAGAATACAAACCTTTGCTACCAGGTCTTATTTATTTCTGATACCTATATGACATACAAATCCATTTAACTGAGCATGTAGTTCAATGGGCCATTTTCTTTTAACTGGTAGTATTTTCAGCCTAGACAATACAAGAGTGCCTTGAAACAACACCAAAAACCTTTTGTGCAGTAGAACGGGAGGGGCATGCAAGATGTAGTTTTGGTGGCAATTACAAAGTAAGATAAGCTTGTGGGATAGGATTAAAATGTACTAACAAACTGCAAAAAAAAAAAAAGTTCTCTTAGGGATCAAAAGGTCAAATACAAATATCGTTAGGAAAATTCTTGGGCCACATGCTTCACTAAAACTTCCAAGTAGATCACATTGAATTTTTTTTAACTTTTTGATTTTGGTTGTCCTGTTGGCCGTTCTGTAGACCTGCCTCAAACTCAAGACATCCCTCCCTGTGACTTCTGAGTACTAGGTTTAAAGGCATGGGCTGCCACAGCCCTCCCCACTTTGGGAATTTTACTGTGGTTAAAGCACAGGAAAACTTCATTACTGGCCACAAAACCTAAGAATGACTCTTAACTGTTGAGGTTTCTTTGTATACTTACATAATAAATGCTATTAATTTCTATCTTAGGTAAAGATTTCCTTATTCCATTTCATCATACTCTACTTCTTGGTGATTGTATGATTTTTTTTGTTACATTGTATGTTTTAATAATAGAGGATGCTACTGGGTAATGGGAGCGTACGCCTCTAATCCCATTTCTTGGGAGGCAGCAGTAGGTCTATCTGACTTCGAGGCCAGCCTGATCTATAAGAGCTGTTAGAGAAACCCTGTCTTGAAAAGAACAAAAAAAGGCAGGCTGTGGTGGCTCACATCTTTAATCCGATCACTCCTGAGGCATCTTGTTTCCAGGACAGGCTCCAAAGCTATAGAGAAACCCTGTCTTATAAAAAAAACAAAAACCGCTGGGTGGTGGTGGCGCACGCCTTTAATCCCAGCACTCAGGAGGCAGAGGCAGGCAGATCTCTGAGTTCGAGACTACAAGAGCTATTTCCAGGACAGGCTCCAAAACCACAGAGAAACCCTGTCTCGAAACCCCCCCCCCCCAAAAAAAAAATTCAGTAGAGAGACTGCAGACTCAAAAAATGAAAAGAAAAAAAAAAGTATGGTCAAGAGTTCCAGGACAAAAACCCGGGCATGGTTATACACCTTTTTTTTGTTTTTTGTTTTGTTTTTCGAGACAGGGTTTCTCTGTGGCTTTGGAACCTGTCCTGGAACTAGCTCTGTAGACCAGGCTGGTCTCGAACTCACAGAGATTCGCCTGCCTCTGCCTCCCAAGTGCTGGGATTAAAGGTGTGCGCCACCACCGCCTGGCTGGTTATACACCTGTTAATCTCAACACTGGAGAGACAAAGACAGGTACAACTCTGTCAGTTGTCCTTGTCTACATCGGAAGTTTCAAACTAGCCAGGGATACATCATGAGATTGCCATGAGCTAATGAATAGCCATTACTACATGGAGAAAACAAACTGGACTGTGGTGGTGAAAGCCTTTAATTCCAGGATTGGGGAGGCAGAGGCAGGTGGCTCAATCCTGCTCAAAAGCGAGTTCCAGTACTTGGCTCCATAGTACTAAGAAACACTGTCGGGTCGGGGTGTGGGGGGGTGAACTTTAAATTTAAGCTATTTTTTGAGTGTTGTTCTCTGACAATTGGCATGTGTGCTCAGACATAGTTAATAGATGTGTATGTAACTGAAGGCATGGCTCAGTTGATAGTATTTAATAGCATTTGCTGCTCTTGCATTGGACTTGGATTTGCTTCCCAGCTGTCTTGGTCCTGGAATTTGCTTTGTGTGCTAGGCTGATTTTGAATTTACAGAAATTTATCTTTGCCTCCTGAGTACTGGGATTAAAGTAGTGCACTACCAAGCCTGGCTCAGTAATTCACCTTTTTTGGTCAGTTTTCACGGAAACATTTTAGAATATCTCTGGTTAAAAAGACATGGCCAATACACTTTGAACTAGTACATACTCTATAAAACAAACTGTATTCTCTGGTTGAACTTTTATGGGAAACTCTTGTCATTTTATGCATATGCATAATTGTGTGTGCATATGATTAAAGTCAGATGCATCACGTAAAGGTTTACATAATTCAAGCCTGTTTCTCTAAACAGAAGACCACCCACTCAACAGTTCCTCTTCCTTGACCTCATAAAATGAGAACACAGACAAAAAACCATTCCCTTGGGTACTCTAATGCAATAGAGCGCTGCTGGCTTGCAGCTGATCAGGTCTGGAATGTCACTTTGCTTCGGAATAAAGTTTACTTCACTTGTCAGTGTGTGTGCACTTTGTCAGTTCTTTCAGTACGATCACAGCCTGGACGTTTCAGGTCTGGAGCTAGAGAGACGCCTCTTCTTATTGCCCTAATTATGAGGACAGACGTTCAGACCCCAGCATCTATAACGAGATAGGAGTGGTTCCACAAACATCTAGTCCAAATGTAGTTCCAAGTGATCTTGTATCCTCTGAATGCCTTTCAGGCACATACACCCATAGAAACATGAGTACATTTTTATTTACTACCTCCCTTGTAATTTTTTTTTTGTTAGATTTTATGTATGTTGGTGTTTACCTGTACGAATATCTTGCTCCCCATACACGCAGTGTCCAAAGAGGCCAGAAAAGATTTTCAGCTCCTTTGGAACTGGAGTTGTTAGCCGCCATGTGGGTGCTAGGAACTGAACCTGTGTCCTCTGGAAGAGCAGCCATTGCTGCAAAGCCATCTCTCCAGCCCCATGATAAGCACAGTTTTTTTAAAAAAAAAAAAATTGTAAAAATTGATATTGCAAGGTATTTCTGCCAAGAAAACAACAGGAGGCCAGTAGTATAAAAATCACTTCTCCATGAGAGGCTTTTTTGCTGTCTTGTGAATGTTTATCTTGTTAGAGAATGGCAAGTTGCAGTACTATGTACCGTGTAAAGACAGTATCTTGGGTCAACAAGATCTGAGTAAAAGGGTTGCTTTTCTATTTGATTTTTTGAGGGAGGGTTTTTCTGCGTTGCCTTGGTTCTGGAACTCATTCTATAGGCAATGCTAAAATCATTTTTAGAGACAAAGTATTAATAGAGACAGCCAAAATCTCAGAAAATATGACTTCCTTCAAAATTTTAGCTATTTTAGACTATCTGAAAGCTAGAGCTAGATTCAGTTTTATCTAGAAATGAATATTTTGCCCTATCTCACGATGCATCTAGAAAGGTACATTGTGAGTTTAATTTTGTTTGAAGATGGGCTCTGTAGAATAATGGCAATTGTGAACAAAGGTTAAAAAAAAAAGCTGGAGAGATGGCTCAGAGGTTAAGAGCACTGGCTGCTCTTCAGGAGGTCCTGAGTTCAATTCCCAGCAACCACATGGTGGCTCACAACCATCTGTAATGAGATCTGGTGCCCTCTTCTGGCCTGCAGTCATACATGGAGTCTGAACACTGTGTACATAATAAATTTTTAAAAAAAAGTAGCTGGCCGGGCGATGGTGGCGCACGCCTTTAATCCCAGCACTCGGGAGGCAGAGGCAGGCGGATCTCTGTGAGTTCGAGACCAGCCTGGTCTACAAGAGCTAGTTCCAGGACAGGCTCCAAAACCACAGGGAAACCCTGTCTCGAAAAACCAAAAAAAAAAAAAAAAAAAAAAAAAAAAAGTAAAGTAGCTGGACAGTGGCAGTGCATGTCTTTAATCCCAGCATTTGGGATTAAACAGGCTGATTTCTCAGTTTGAGGCCAGCCTGGTCTACAGAGCGAGTTCCACGGCGGACTCCAAAGCTACAGAGAAACCTTTTCTCGAAAAAAACAAAACAGGTGGAGAGATGGCTAGGTCCTGGGGAATCTGTAAACATAAGTATCTAAATTCATCTATCTAGAACCCAGGGAAGAAAGCTGAACCCAGCTATAGTTTGAGGGCTTGGCGCCAGAGGCAGGTGGAATTTGGCGTCTTTCTGGATATCCAGTCCATCCAATTGGTGAGTTCAGGATCTTGTGAACAATATAGGAAGGTACCAAATTTAAACCTCTGACCTCCCATGCACTTGCCCATAGTCACACACAAGTGTTTACCTATTCATGCAGATAGATACACACAGAAACAATGAATAAATGTCTAAATATCAATTAGGTTGAAAAGTAGTCAGGAAGCCTGGCGGTGGTGGCGCACGCCTTTAATCCCAGCACTCGGGAGGCAGAGGCAGGTGGATCTCTGTGAATTCGAGACCAGCCTGGTCTACAGAGCTAGTTCCAGGACAGGCACCAAAACCACAGAGAAACCCTGTCTCGAAAAACCAAAGGAAAAAAAGTAGTCAGGAGTACATGACTTTAATCCCAGCACTCTGGAGGCAGAGGCAGGTAATTCTCTTGAGTTCGAGGCCAGTATGGCCTACAAAGCAAGTTTCAGGACAGCCAAAGATAGATGGAGAAACCTTATCTCAAAAACAAGAAACAGAAGTTTAATTAAGAGTATGGGCATAGTGGTATACACCTTTCATTTCTAGCATTTACCTGTCTGGAAGTTCCAGATGAGCCTGCTCTCAGTATAGAGTTCCCCGTACAGTTATTTCTACATAGAGAAACCCTGCTTCAAAATAAAAACTACGGGGGATCACTCATACCTAAGAGTATTTGGGCAACACAAATTGCATTAAATGGATTTTTATTAGTGGTAGGGTTTTTTTTTTGGGGGGGGGTGGCAGGGGTTGTCTCTTTTGAAAACAATTTCTCTGTGTAACAGTTCTTGGCTGTCCTGGAACTCACTATGTAGACCAGGCTGGCTTCCAACTCAAAGAGATCTGCCTCCCAAGTGTTGGGATAAAACTATGCCTGGCTTAAAGCATTCTTGACACGTACTTTCATTCAATTTGTAGGGCTAAAAATGACTTAAAAAAAAAATTCAAACCTGGACCAGCCATCTACCCACCCAACACATGCTTGATCTAAAAGTTTCCACAACAGTATTAAGTATTCTGATCTGATGTAATGGTTTGTAAATACTCAGATCTCTATCCCTCATTAATAGCAATCTGTACATCTGCTGCAAACAGGCTCCTCCCCCAGCATTCAGCCATTTCTACTGGTGAGAAATAGTCTAATCTGTATCTTATAGTGTATATGCTGTATGCTAGAATTAAATTTGATAAGATTAGAAGAGAACTTATCACTAGGAATGTGGTGGTGGTGATTTTAAATCTGTGGCTCCCCAAGTTTTTAAAACTACTACATCATTAAAAAAAAACAAAAAAACAAAAAAACAAGCAGGACTGGATAGAGGGTGCAACAGGTTAGAGCACTTAATGTGCCATAGGGCCCAAGTTCAGTTCCCAGCAACTGTGTTGGGTAGCTCACGAATGCCCATAACTCCAGGGGATACAATACCTCTGGTTTTTGTGCCTCATGTGCATATAGCCCCCCACACACACACACAAATATTGAAAAGTACTAAAAATAAAGCCAAAAGAGCTACTTCCTGGACAGTTAGGACTGTTAGAGAAACCCTGTCTCGAAAAACCAGAAGTAAATAAAGCCAGGTGTTGTGGTACATGCCTTTAATCCCTGCACTTTGGATGCAGAAGCAGGTGGATCTCTGAATTTGAGGCCAGCCGGGGCTACACAGAGAAAACCCGTCTTGAAAAACTACACACAGACAAGATTAAAAGTGAATTTCAGAGACGAAAGCAAGGGCTATTCATCCCTGAGTATCTATGATAGATCTATTTTTTTATAGCTTAAGTATAACTTTATTTATTTATTTATTTATTTATTTAGAGAGAGGATCTCATTAGGTAGCCCTAGCTGTCCTGGAACTTGCTATGTAGACCATAGAACTCAGAACTCAGAGATCTGCTTTCTGCTTGCCTCTGCTTCCAGAGTGCTGGGACTAAAGGTGTGTGCCACAATGACAATCAATGCCTGGCTTACTTAAGGTTTTGTTTCTTTGTTATTTTTTGTTTTTCCCTCAAGACAGGTTTTCTCTGTGTAGCCCTGGCTGTCCTGGGCCTCACTCTTGTAGACCAGACTGTTGCTGGTCTGTCTCCTGAGTGAGTGCTGGGATTTCAGGTGTGGCTTTTATTCTGTCCCTCTCTTTCAAAACAAAACAAAATACCCCTGGACAACAGAGACACCTCACAAAAATGAAAAGAAAAAAAAAAAAAGCAAAAGGCTAACAGAAAAAAATGCCCAAATCAAAACAAAATGTTTATGAAAATACCCACTGAGTTTGCCTTGTGTTGGCCAGTTACTTTTGGACATGGAGATGGCCCTGGTGTATATAGTAGATATACCCAGTCAGGCTCCACAGGAGAAAACAGGTTTCCCTTTGACAGAGGTTAGCAACTGCAGAGATATATATACCATTTCCGTCTAAAGAAGATGAAATTATGTCATTTGCAGGAAAATTAATGAGTCTGGAGATGACAATGTTGAGTGAAGAAAGATAAAGGTTGCATATTTTCTCTCATATGTAGAATCTAGTTTTAAACACACAAACACTCAAAGGACATGAAAGAAGAAGGGACTATATGAGGGAGGAAAGGGAACCAGGAGAAGGAAGGGTGAGGAATGGTACTTGGAGTGTTAAGCATGGCAAAGTATAATGTATTTATGAAATTGTTATAATTAAACCAATTAGTTTGTATGCTAACTTAAAAACTAGTTTAAAAACGTATCAATCATTAATACAAGAGCTTCATGTTTGGATATTTATTGATACTGATTGATTTGTAGACAAATCTGGAGGACATATTTCAAAGTTAGGTAACTACAAGAGAACTAGAATAGCAAATCCCACAAAGGCAAGGCACATAGCGGCCAACAAAAATCAGAAACATAAGGGAGGGCAGACTTGCCAGGGACTGCGGCAGTGCGACAATGCGGGCTTTCTGCTCACTGGGTTGGAAATCCCCACCATAGATGAAAGTGGTCAACAGTATAGTAGTGTACACTTAAAAACATACTAAGAATTGTCTTAATCCTAGCACTTGGCAGGCAGAGGCAGGCAGATCTCTGTGAGCTCAAGGCAAGCCTGGTTTACAAGAGCTAGTTCCAGGACAGGCTCCAAAACCACAGAGAAACCCTGTCTCGAAAAACCAAAAAAAAAAAAAAAAAAAAAAAAAAACCCACATGCCTTTAGTCCCAGCACTTGTGAGACGGAGGCAGGCACATCTCAGAGTTCAAGGCCAGCCTGGTCTACAGAGCGATTCTCTACAAAGAAACCCAGCCCTCAAGAGCAAACTAAATGAACCTCCAAACCCAAACTACCAACCAACAAAACCTAAGAGCAGATTTTATGTTATGTGGGTTTCATTAGGTTTGTTTCCAGGACATGGGTCTGGATCATCTCTCAAAGCAACTGTAACTACCTTGAGATCCTGGGGAGGGGGGGGGACGTGTCTGGGAAGCTATCCCCAGTACTGGGTTTCACTGCACTGTTATTTTTTGTTTGTTTGTTTTGATTTATTTATTTATTTAGTAAGTACACAGTGTTCTGCCTGTACCTATCCCTACTGCAAGCCAGAAGAGGGAACCAGATCTCATTACAGGTGGTTGTGAGCCACCCTGTGGTTGCTGGGAATTGAACTCAGGACCTCTGGAAGAGCAGCCAGGGGTCTTCTGAACCATTTCTCGAGCCCCATTCTCCTCCTACTCCTCTTCTTCCTCCTCTACTTCTTTTTAAAGTTAAAAATGTATTAGAGGTAGCTGTTTTGGGGAGGAAGCCACTGTAGACATTATTACACTACAGCGTGTTTCCCTGATAGCTAGGAAAAATTAGAAGATATTTGGTGGCTGAGGAGATGGCTCCGTTTTCTCAGAGTATCTGAGTTTGGTTCCCAGATCCCATGTCTTCAGCTCTCCACCACCTATAACTCCAGCTCCAGAGGGTCTAGCTCCCTCTCCTGTCCTGCACAAGTACCCGTAGTCATGAACACATCATATAAACACACACACAGAGCTGGGCTTGGTGGCGCACGCCTTTAATCCCAGCACTTGGGAGGCAGAGGCAAGTGGATCTCTGAATTTGAGGCTAGCCTTGACTACAAAGTGAGTTCTAGGACAGCCAGAGCTACACAGAGAAACCCTGTTTTGAAAAACCAACCAACCAGACAAAACCACACACATATACACATAAAAAATACAACACTCTGCTAGGAAAAGGCACTTGGAAAGGGTACTGTTCCAAGACTTTGGCGTAGGTGAGTCTCATGGGAGTAAAGCTGAGAGGGAGACATTATTAGGAACAAAGACAGCCTTTGCTGGGGGCATTTGTATTTCCTGGTTTAATAGTCTCCTTCCCATTTGTCAGCTGAGTTTTATATTAGCTTGACTTTGCTGATTCCAAGTGACAGATTTGGATTTTAATTCTTTTGGCCAACTGAGTTGGTTTCTCAGTCCCTGACCTGGCCTACCTAATTTCTTTTCCCCTTCCTTCCTTCCTTCCTTCCTTCCTTCCTTCCTTCCTTCCTTCCTTCCTTCCTTCCTTCCTTCCTTCCTTCCTTCCTCCCCTCCCCTCCCCTCCCCTCCCCTCCCCTCCCCTGCCCCCTTCTCTCTTTTCCTCACAATTAGCCCAGGTTGACCTGGAACACTTTATGTGGACTAGGTTGTCCTTAAACTCAGAGAGCTCTGCCTGCCTCAGCCTTTCAAGTGCTGAGACTAAACTTGTGCATCATTGCCTGCTGCAGTCGACCTAATTTCTTTACATCAGGATCCATAAGCCTTAGGTCGCTGGCTAATCTGTGGCAGCTCCCTATGCTACTTCAATCCATTCAGCAGTGGCTAAGGTAAGCAGAGTCACATGGTGTAAAACATCATTTAAAGCAGCCGAAGGCAGAGACAGGAGTTTTGGTTTTTTTTTTTTCTTTTTTTTCTTCCTGAGACAGGGTTTCTCTGTAGCTTTGGAGCCTGTCCTGGAACTCACTCTGTAGACCAGGCTGGCCTCTAGCTCACAGAGATCCACCTGCCTCTGCCTCCCGAGTTCTGAGATTAAAGGCGTGAGAAGTCACCACCCAGCCAAGACAGGAGATTTTTTTTTTTTTTTTTTTTTTTTTGGTTTTTCGAGACAGGGTTTCTCTGTGGTTTTGGAGCCTGTCCTGGAACTAGCTCTTGTAGACCAGGCTGGTCTCGAACTCACAGAGATCCGCCTGCCTCTGCCTCCCAAGTGCTGGGATTAAAGGCGTGCGCCACCAACGCCCGGCGAGATTTTTTTTTTTTTTGAGATTTTAAAAAAAAAATATTTATTATGTATACAGTGTTCTGTCTGCATATATACCTTGGCACCAGATCTCATTACAGGTGGTTGTGAGCCACCATGTGGTTGCTGGGAATTGAACTCAGGACCACTGAAAGACCAGTCAGCGCTCTTAACCTCTGAGCCATCTCTGCAACCTGAGACAGGAGATTCTCTCAGGCACTAATCTAACATGCATTTTTGGCTGCCATGTGTAAGGCACTGTTGTAGGAGTCAGAATGCCGACTGTCAGCATGAGAAGGTACCTTCTGGAGGGAGGAAGTAGACGGACTGAGGTGATGCTTGCTGAACTGCAGTATTAAGACATCATTTATTTTTTTATTTTTTTTTAGGTTTTTCGAGACAGGGTTTCTCTGTGGTTTTGGAGCCTGTCCTGAAACTAGCTCTTGTAGACCAGGCTGGTCTCGAACTCACAGAGATCCGCCTGCCTCTGCCTCCCGAGTGCTGGGATTAGAGGCGTGTACCACCACCGCCCGGCTTAAGACATCATTTTTAACGGAATGGTGCAGAAAGCATTATTATTATTATTATTATTTTGGTTTTGGATTTGTTTTTTTTTTTTTTCGAGACAGGGTTTCTCTGTGGTTTTGGAGCCTGTCCTGGAACTAGCTCTTGTAGACCAGGCTGGTCTCGAACTCACAGAGATCTGCCTCCCTCTGCCTCCCGAGTGCTGGGATTAGAGGCGTGCACCACCACCGCCCGGCCTGGATTTGGTTTTTCGAGACGGGTTTGTAACTACCCTGGTCACTCTGTAGACCAGGCTGCCCTCAAACTCTCATAGATCTGCCTGCCTCTGCCTTTCTTTTTTTTTTTTTTTTTTTTTTGGTTTTTCGAGACAGGGTTTCTCTGTGGTTTTGGAGCCTGTCCTGGAACTAGCTCTTGTAGACCAGGCTGGACTTGAACTCACAGAGATTCGCCTGCCTCTGCCTCCCGAGTGCTGGGATTAAAGGCGTTTGCCACCAACGCCCGGCCTGCCTCTGCCTTTCAAGTGTTGCAATCAAAGGTGTGCGCCACCACAGCCCGGCCAGGAAGCCTCGTGGTTGAATGTTCTTTGAGTTGAAATCTAAGGGACATAAAGGCAAAAGATGAGAGTGATGGGGGATGAAGGTAGAAGAAAGAAGACGAGACAAAAAAAAGCCAACTGAAGGCCGGGCAGTGGTGGCGCACGCCTTTAATCCCAGCACTCGGGAGGCAGAGGCAGGCGGATCTCTGTGAGTTCGAGACCAGCCTGGTCTACAGAGCTAGTTCCAGGACAGGCTCCTAAGCCACAGAGAAACCCTGTCTCGAAAAACAAAACAAAACAAAAGCCAACTGAGCAGATGGAGAAGCAGAAGAGCGGTGAGATGAAGGTGGAGAAGTGGAACTGTAGGAACAGAGGTTGCAATGCTTTGTGGCACGGGGGAGACCTCACTGGACTCTGCCAAGCTGCTGGGGCCTAGCTACAGGCAAAGCGGGTAGGAAGAGTCTCAAAGTCGGGAGAACAGAGGCCAGGACAACTGCAAGAAGGTGAGTGTGAGCTTTTGGTCATGCCCAGAACTTAACACTTCTGAAAATTACTACGTTTGTAGTCTACTTAAGTTTAGAGACGTGGCTGTCAGTGTAGCCAGTAGCTGACCACTGACAAGCAGATTGTGCTCCTTGCGATATCCATTGCTCTATAGTATTATGTAAGGAAGACATTAGTTCGGAAGAAAACAGTTGTCATAAGGTTCCCATATTATCTCATATTCTTACAGCAACCTTGTGAGCTGGGTTTTATTACCCCTGTCTTCTAGATAGGAAAGCTCAAGATGAAAACGATGAAGATCCCTTAGAAGTCAACATCTACTAGTAGTCAGCCTATGATTTACACCAAATACCTTATTTCCAAAACCTATTGTTCTTTCAGTTGAATTGGCCAAGAAAACCTACGGAGCCAGGTAATAGTGGCACACTAAAGAGTCCCAGCACTCAGGTGACAGAGGTGGCAGATCTCCATGTTTATGGCCAGCCTAGTCTACAGAGTGAGTTCCCAGACAGTCAGGGCCACACAGAGAAACCGTGTCTTCAAAAACCAATTTAAAGAAATAATACACAGGGGGCTGGAGAGATGGCTCAGAGGTTAAGAACACTGACTGCTCTTCCAGAGGTTCTGAGTTCAGAGGTCCTGAGTTCAATTCCCAGCAACCACATCGTGGCTCACAGCCATCTATAATGAGATCTGGTGCCCTCTTCTGGCATGCGAGCATACATGGAAGGAATGTTGTATACATAATAAATAAATAAATAAATAAATAATTTTTTTTTTTTTTGAGACAGGGTTTCTCTGTGGTTTTGGAGCCTGTCCTGGAACTAGCTCTTGTAGAACAGGCTGGTCTTGAACTCACAGAGATCCTCCTGCCTCTGCCTCCCGAGTGCTGGGATTAAAGGCGTGCGCCACCACCGCCCGGCTCAATAAATAAATAAATCTTAAAAAAAGAAAAAAGAAATAATACACAGCAAGATGACACAGCAAGTAAGGATGCTTGTTGCCAGCATGAGCACCTGAGTTCAATCTCTGTAATGGGGGGTTACTGACTTCTGCAACTGTCATCTGATTTCCACATGCAAGCCATGGCATGTGAGTTCCCACATACAGACAGAAGTAAATATGAATAAAAGATTTAAAGACTTCAGCAGCAAATTAATCCAGTATAATATCATTAGCTCTCCATCAGGTGGAGAAAGGAAAGCCTCCTTTGAGGGAAAACAAGGTCAGAGTATTCCAGTGAGGTACAAAGAATTTCAGGGTTGAGAGAATTTAGAAGCCAGTTCACCTGACACAACAAAGTTAGGAATCCTGTTACCAGCTTGATGAGATGTTATCCAGTGTTCATTTTTGGGAGGCAGGCTGGAGAGATGGCTCAGAGGGTAAGAGCACTGACTGTTTTTCCAGAGGTTTTCAGTTCAGTTCCCAGCAACCACATGGTGGCTTACAGCCATCTGTAATAAGACCTGGTTACCCCTTCTGGCCTTCAGGGGTACATGCAGGCAGAACACTGTATACATAATTAATAAATAAATCTTTGAAAAAAGGAAATCCTACTGGGGTTAGGAATATATTCCCTACCCATTCTCAGCTGCCAGATTAGGACATCACCAAATCACCTATTCCCTTCAGTTTCCTTAGTTAGTAAAGAGTTAAATATCTTCTTCACAAAGCATTGACCGATAAAAGGAGACAGATATGAAAACTGTTTAATCCAGGGGCTGCAGAGATGGCTCAGAGGTTAAGAGCACTGGCTGACTTCAAGAGGTCCTGAGTTCAATTCCCAGCATCTCACAGCCATCTGTAATGGGATCTGGTGCCTTCTTCTGGCCTGCAGGAGTACATGCAGACAGAAGACTGTATACATAAAAAATAAATCTTTTTTAAAAAATGATTTATTTATTTTTACTGTATGTGAATTGGTATTTTGCGAGGTGTCAGGTCCCCTGGAGTAGAGTTTTCAGCAGTTGTCTGCTGCCATGTGGGTGCTGGGAAGTGAACCCAGGTCCTCTGGAGGAACCGCCAGTGCTCTTAACCGCAGATCCATCTCTCCAGCCCTTAAATAAATCAATCTTTAAAACAAAAAAGCAAATTGATCAATCCAATCACACAGGAGTGCGATGTTGGTCTTATTTACAGTTTCTTTTATAGCACAGCTATTTCATGGTTGGGTTGTCATCTCTCAGTATTGTTTTAGCAAGATTCCTAGGTTAAATCTTAGTGGTCACATAAAATGTGCTTTTTTTTTTCTTTCCTTGATATTTTCACAGATATCTGATTACAGTTGAAGGAACTTATAGGAAAAATTTGTTCTATTGTTAAGCTGGGAAGCTGGGGTGAGTCATCCGTGTGAATCTCAAAAACTGTTTAGATGGAATGAGTGGGTCAAAGATGATTTTCAATTCAGTATGTGAAGCTCTGTCCGAAGATGGAATGGTTATTTGGGAAAGATAGTGTACTATGACGCTGGTGATTTCATTAGCACAGGAAGGGAGTGTGTGTGTGCCCTTTCTGCAAGACATTTGAATGAACCCGAACGGTGCTATTCCCTGCCATTCAACAGACAATTTGAAAGGTCATCTGTCGCTATGAATGACTGGTCGAATGTGGATACTATAAAGATAGCCAAGCCGCTTCTCTTGACCACCTAGGCAGGTAGGGACTAACTTCGGTCTTGTCTTCTCAGAGTTGGCCGCAAGATGGTGCTGGGGAGCTCGCATGCCACTGACGGGACGCTCCTGGGTCACCCGCCCGACAGAGACTACAACTCCCGGGGTGCCCTGGGAAGGGAGGCGGGGGGCCCTGGGGGAGGGACGCGAGGGCGGACCTTCCGGGTGTGTATTTCCGGCGTCGGTGGCCGCGGCCGGGGACGGTGTGAGAGCGGTAAGATGGCGGCCGCAGCGGTGGTGGAGTTCCAGAGAGCTCAGTCCCTACTCAGCACCGACCGGGAGGCCTCCATCGACATCCTCCACTCCATCGGTAAAGGTCCTCGCGCCGTCCCCGCGGTCCCGCCGGCCCGGCACGGCCTGTGTCGGTCGGAGGCGGCGGCGAGGGGCCGGGTTAACCGGCTATGGTGCTGCTGACTCACTGTGTGTGAGGGGGGCCGGGCCGGGGGCGCAGGCCGCTCGGGGTCCCCGGAAGCCCCATGGCTTCCAGTCGGGCGGGAAGCCCCGAGGCAGCCCGCGCGTCCACCTGCTGGCTGCTGACTCACGGTGGGCGCCGCGCAGCGTGGAGAGAGGGCCGGGCCGGGATCACTACCCCTTAGGGTCCCGGGTTGTGGCCCGCACGAGCTGGCCCGCGGCTAAGAGCCGCTGCTGGTTACACACGGGTCGCAGAGTGCGTTCTTGAGTGACCTGGGCTACAGCCGCGCAGGACTGGGCTTTTCCCGCCGTTGTTATCAGCACAGGTTGCTCCGGGTGGGAGCGCGAGCGCTTCTCTCGGAGTTTTCTTCCGCGGGACGCCGGGCACTGCTGCTCACCCCCATTCCCCGGCAGCAGCAAACGAGGGCCTTTTCTGGGGGTGGGAAGTTGAGGGGTGCCACACACCTCGGACTGGCATTTGGGGGAGGTGGCCAAGACGGTCCTCTGTCCGGTGTAGACTGTGAGGAGGCGAAGTGTCGGGGTGGGACCGCCGGGACAGAGGAGGTGACTAATTCTCCCCAGTAGGGGTTGAAGTTAGTTCAGAGTTAGCTGTCTGTTGTTCAGGGAACTCTTTGGAACCGGCCGGCCGCACATTGCCGGAGGAAAAGAAAATTTTAACATCGTAGTGTGATTGTCAACTGAGGGCAGCAGGAAAGTTGAAATAGGAGCCTGCGGCCGTTCGCTCTCTACTGGGATTCAGGTGTGAACAGAAATAATGTTGGCAGAGAAGGCTTTTTACTTTTTCCTCAGTCCTGGAGAGTTCGGGTAGGGCAGGAACTCCTTGTGCTAATGTGATCGTTGCAGTGTAGCCCGGGAAGATTGGGATTAGCTCAACAAGTAGGGAGTGCAGGTGGGTGTAGGACTCCCAGGATGTTGATGCTGGTGTTGACTTAGTCTGCAGTTATCAAGACTTGCACAGAGAAAGGACAAGAGCTTGATGTCTTTATCTTCGGGGTACTATAAAAGGAGCGGAAATGGTGATCACAGTGCATTTTGAAGTAATAATGATCGCGTGCCTTTCGAAGTTTTGATCCCGAGTCAGCCGTAGAACAGAGTGCCAGAGTCATCCGACTATTGCTCCATAGGTGTTTTTATGTGAACACAGTTCATATTTAGAACTGATCTAAGGAGCGTGAGTTTAAACTTTTTTTGTGCTTTGTGCTTAATTCGTTTGCCTTTGAGAAAGTAGAAATTACAGATAAACGTTGCATTAGAGTATTCTTGGTTGTTCACTTCACTAAAGGACAGTCCCCAGCAGGCTTCCCTGTTAGAGCAGGCTTGAGTCATGATGGGTGACAGCCTTACTTTTCCCAGACTCCGTCATGAAGTATCAAAGTCTTGGTTTTTGTCAAGTCATGATGGTTTATAAGAGCAGTGGTAACTAGCCATGGTCACCAGAATAAGCACTGCAGGCTGTGGAGAGGCTGTTTGAGGTTCGGGTGGCTGAGTAATTATTAACAGTTGAAAGTGGAACAGACAGAAAGTTATTTTAACAGGACCTCGATCCATTAGGAGGCAGCAGTCTCTCCTAAGTGTAACTACTGGGTGTCACATCAAGGTTTGGTAGGGAATTGTCTAGAATTGCTTTATAGAATTGTTTATTCCTAATAACATTCTTTAGTTGAAGCTTTTATAGACTTAAAAGTTTGTTGAAAGACTTGGTTATAGTCATCAATAACTTTATAATTTGATTTTAGGCATTTTCCTAAAAAATATCTTCATACAACATAGTGTCTAGCATGGGAGTCATCACCATAATTGGGAAGAATTTGCTTTAGTTTTACTTTTAACAAGTACAGGAGCAGAAATTTTAGTATCTGGGTGAGATGAATTCTAAGGGATTGATAAAAAGGCCCACTTAAAGAGAAGATCCCCCCCCCCCATGAGGTTTTGCTGTAACTTTGGAGACTGTCTTGGAACTAGCTCTTGTAGACCAGGCTGGCCTTGAACTCATAGAGATCCTCTTGTCTCTACTTCCTGAGTGCTGGGATTAAAGGCATGCACCACCACTGCCCAGCAGAGTATTTTTTTATTCTTATTATGAGGCATGTTCTATAGATACTTGGGCATTTTACCTTTTTAAGCCCTTATTTCTTTGGTGGTTTCATTTGGGATTTATTATTTTATATGTATACATATTTTGTCTTCATATCATACACATGCCTGGTGCCTCTAGAGGTCAGAAAAGGCCATCAGATCCCCTAGAACTGGAGTTACAGATGGTTGTGAGCCACCATATGGGTGCTGGGATTTGAACCCTGGTCCTCTGGAAGAATAGTCAGTGCTTTTAACCACTGAGTCTTAGCTTTGGTAGTTTCATTTGGGAAATAGGGTAGAATTCATAATAGCTCTTTTAAGGATGAATTTCCCCTTCATTTTTTTTTTTAAATCATATTTTAAGAGTTCATTTTCTTTTCTCAGTGAAACGTGACATTCAAGAAAATGATGAGGAGGCAGTCCAGGTCAAAGAGCAGAGCATCCTTGAACTGGGGTCTCTCCTGGCGAAGACTGGACAAGCTGCTGGTAAGTCTTAAAAACAGATTGTACCTATAATGCTTTTGTCTGAAACATCAGATGGAGTTTCCCTCAGAACACCAGACTGTACCTAACGCTCAGTTCATTTATTTTCCTAACAACTTGTTGTTCTTCAATTTTGTAACAGAAAAGTGTAGAATTTGTTCTACAGGTGAGGGAAAGTTCTGTTTTTGTTGGAATGTAGTGATCTGTGATTTGTTTCTTATTTTTGAATTATTGTATTTCCTTACATATGGGCAGGAGCAGTCTTCAGCAATTTCATTGACTAGCTCTGGTATATTTAAAGAGAGTTCTTTATTTGAAAATAGGGCTATGGATTGTATCTAAGTGACTCACTTTTTCTGATGCAGAATGAGTAAGACATAAAGTAGTGCCTTCCTAAGACTTCTTCCTTGGTACTGGGGACTTTTGCACTTTGTTATTCAGGTGTGCTAGTGGTAATTGAACCATTGGCTGGCTGGACTTAAAGTGATAGTTCTGTTGACTAGAAAGGAACTGTGATCAGTAAAGTGGTAATAATATTATAAGTGTGCTTAAACTTAAATGGGTAATTTTTGTCTGTTTAAAGTGAACTTAGAGGGTCTGGAGAGATGGCCCAGGAGTTGTGAGTATTTATTGCTCTTGTAGGGGATCTGGACTAGCACCCACATGGCATCTCATAATTATCTGTAACTACAGTCTTAGGGGATCTGATGCCCTTGTCTGACCTCTGAGGGCACCAGGCATGCTCATGGTACACAGATGTACATTCATATGCATAGTATAAATCATAAAAGAAGTTAAGTGGAATTTAGAATTACTTGATTAGAATGAAGTGAGTTCTGGGAAGTCACTTCATGTGTTACTTTCTTTCAGTTTATGTAGTAAGCTCAGAGAGTGGTATATCCAAATAGTATAATAAAATTTCTTGAGCTTGTAAATAAAGATCTGTAATTAATGATAATTTATCTTTCTAATTACTGGCTCAATCAGTAAAAAGTTAAGAAAAGATGTGAATGGTGCATACCTGTTATCTTAACACTTTGGAGAAGAGGCAGCTAATTTCTGTGAGTTTGAGATCAACTCAGTCTACATAGTGAGTTCCAGGACAATCAGGACTATATAGTGAAATCCTGTCTCAAAAAAAAAGAAAAAAAGAAAAAGAAATCAAACCCTAACAAAACCAACCTTGTATCTAGTATATACAGTGAATGTTTCTCAATAATTTCTCTCTAGTGAGGTTTCTGAAACCCCATTTCCTGCTTCTCTTCTTCAGTCTTCCCTCTCTAATGTGATATAGTGTCTTCAAAAGCTCTTCTGTCCACTTACTGTTTCCTAAGACAGTTTGATCTTTATGGGTCGGTATTCACAGAGCAGAAATCCTAAGGTCTTGGAGCCTCTTGTATTAATTTACCTATCTGTGCAATTAACTATATAAGACTTCTGTAGAATATTAGCTTTGAAAATATGTCTTTCCCCTTAATGTTCAGTTTTGTTTTATTGTGCATTTGATAATTAACTGGCACTATGCTAAGTACCCTACCTAAAAAGTTTAAGATAGGATTTCTGGTGGAAAATAGTACTTGGAGGCCAATGAATAAGATAAGGTCTGATGTATAGTAGTAATCGAAAGTAATTCTGAGCATTAGCAAACAAGATGCCTAAGTTCAGGGTCTGTGGAAATTTTCTCCCAGGACTTGATAAAAAGATCTGCTGAGTCTGTTAGGTTCTAAGAAGGAGATTCTGATCCTAATTCCCATTGTACTGGGAGTATGATTTTTATGAAATTAAAGGAATATACAAACATGGAAATAAACTGAATGTGTATAAGAATGAACACTCAATAGTAATAGACTAAAATAGAAAATGAGATTAAAAACAGATAGTTCAGATCATGTGTTCCTCTGTTGAGGTAAGAATACTATTTAGAGAAAATAATGCTAGCAGATGCTGGAGATAAAGGCAGACACCTTAGCTCATGTCTCACTTCTGCCTTTTCTAGGAAGGAAAATGGTTTTCAAACAGAAAAGATAAAATAACATCAGAGAATTAAAGATAAGGTAGGTGAGAGAAGAGAGAACACATGGTCTTTATAAGTTCCTTTCTCCTGGCTCTGACAGTTTTTGTCTGTTGGCATCAAAGGAGTACTAGCAGATAGAAGTGCAGAGAAATTATGAGGACGAAGTATATGAACACTGAGAATAGGCAAATATTATTCCACTTTTCAGAAAGGTAATGAGAAGGCTAGATTAAACTATTCCAAACTGTTGGGTGATGGTGGCATATGCCAGGCAGGTGAATCTCTGAGTTTGAGGCCAGCATGGTCTGCAGAAGATCAAGTTCCAGGACAGCCAAGGCTGTTACAGAGAGAAGCCTTGTCTTGAAAATCCTTCCCCCCTCCCCCGAAAAAAGATTGGAATAAGCTGCTTTCTGAATATATTAGTTACTAAAATATAAAAGAAAGAATATTGTTCAGACTACTTATAGTAAACTCTCACAAACTATGGATGTAGTTTGTAGTGGAAAACTTGCCAGCCAGGTGCCCCCCTTGACCTCTACATGCATATACACAGTCATGCTTGTATAGAATAATTATAATTTGCATAAATTTAAACAAGTAAGCTGGACATGGTTGTGCACATCTTTAGTCCTAGCACTCAGGAGGCAGAGGCAGGAGGATCTCTGAGTTTGAGGCCAGCCTGGTCTACAGAGTTCCAGGGCAGCTAGCAGTCAGGATTGTCACGCAGAGAAACCCTGCCTTGAGCAAACAAACAACAACAACAACAAAAAAAAAAAAAAAAAAGAAAAGAAAAAAATAAGGTTTTGTGTGTGTTTGTCTATCTTGCTCTTTTTCTTTTTTTTTTTATAATATTTATTTATTATGTATACAATATTCTGTCTGTGTGTATGTATGTAGGCCAGAAGAGGGCACCAGACCTCACTACAGATGGTTGTGAGCCACCATGTGGTTGCCGGGAACTGAACTCAGGACCTTTGGAAGACCAGGCAATGCTCTTAACCACTGAGCCATCTCTCCAGCCCTATCTTGCTCTTTTTCATGTCTGTTTTATTCTTTTGAGACAAAGTATCTCTCTGTAGTCTAGGCTATTTCAAAGTCATTGTGTAGATTTTGCCAGTGGTTCCAGAGCTTTCACTTAGTGTTGTCGGAGGGTACAGGGTGCAGCAGAACTGTTCAGCTCATGGTGGACCGGAAGCAGAGAGAAAGGGCACAAGAAAGATTTTTTTTTTTCTTTTTTCTTCTGAGACAGGTTTCTCTGTAGCTTTGGAGCTCTGTCTTGTAACCAGGCTGGCCAAGAACTCACAGAGATCCGCCTGCCTCTGCCTCCCAAGTGCTGGGATTAAAGGCATGAACCATCAACGCCTGGCTACAAGAAGAAATTTGATGAGAGAAAAATTAGTGTCAACTGGAGTTAGTATGGAAGACTCAATAGTTCCTTAGCTGGGCCTCCAAAGGCTACATAGAATTTAGGTAGATTAGAGAGACATCTCAGATGAGCTTCTGGCGTGAAGGCAGCTTGAAAGCAGGCTTATTATAATGAGTGTATGAGCATAAACGAGAGTGGAATGGAAAGAAGTTTCAGACATTGGAAGTCAAAGCTCAGTCCTGGGGAGTGAGGAGTGAACTTTAATGTTCTGTGTAGCTCACCCTTAGCACATACTGTAGTTTGGTGCACCCTCTGAATTCAGGTAGATGAGGGTTTCAAGGACGCTGAATTTGAGTCTCAGGAGGCCAAAGTTTGCTTGCCCTGAATTAGAGTTCTCAGGAGAATGAGTGTACAATTAGAGGATATTAAAGAGATGCTGGCACCAAGGTAACTTCAGCCTACATTCCCAAAATACTTCTTGTTTAGTTAAGCATTGACTAGGGCTGGAAAGAGGGCTCAGGAAAGAATACTTGTTACTCTTGCAGAAGACCCAGGTTTGATTCCCAACACCCATATTGAGAGGCTTACAACCACTTGTAACTCTAGCTCTAGGAGCATCCTGAGTCCTCTGATCTTTGACCTTCAAGGACATTTGTGCTTATGCAGTTTCACATAAGCAGAACTAAAAACAATAAACATAAATCTTTAAGCTGGGCATGGTAGCACCACCTTTAATCCCAGCTCTCAGGAAGCAGAGGCAGGTGGCTCTCTGTGTGTTCAAGGCCAAACTGCTATACAAATTGAGTTTCAAGACAGCTAAGGCTGTTACACAAAGCCTGCCTTGAAAAACAAACTCGCTCCCAGCACTTGGGAGGCAGAGGCAGGCGGATCTCTGTGAGTTCGAGACCAGCCTGGTCTACAAGAGCTAGTTCCAGGACAGGCTCCAAAACCACAGAGAAACCCTGTCTCGAAAAAAAAAAAAAAACCAAAAAAAAAAAAAAAAAAAAAAAAAAGAAAAACAAACTCTCCTTTAGTCCCAGTACTTGGGAGGCAGAGGCAGAGAAGGAGGATCAGGACAGCCAGCCAGGACTGTTACAGAGAAACCTTGTTCAACCCCCCCCCAAACAAAAGCCAAAAGGAAAAAGATAAACAACCAAATCTTTTTAAAAAAGCACTGTCTAATTTTTAAGACTTAACAAGTCCCTTTCTACTGCTACTAAAGTCACTCCCTTAGATTTCTTGAACTGCCCTCTAGTAAAAGGCGAAGAAAACTTTATGATGGACTGCTTTTTAAATCATTGCCTAAGATAGACTTTGGAAATTAATGAAGAATATCTTTTTTAAAGATTTATTTATGGTCGGGCGGTAGTGGCGCACTCGGGAGGCAGAGGCAGGTGGATCTCTGTTAGTTTGAGGCCAGCCTGGTCTACAAGAGCTAGTTCCAGGATAGGCTCCAAAGCTACAGAGAAACCCTGTCTTGAAAAACCAAAATAAATAAATAAATGAATGAATGAATGAATAAATAAATAAATGAAAGATTTGTTATGAAATAATACATTGTTCTACTTGCAGGCCAGAAGAGGGCGCCAGATCTCATGGATGGTTGAGAGCCACCATGTGGTTGCTGGAAATTGAGCTCAGGATCTCTGGAAGAACAGCCAGTATTTTTAACCACTGAGCCATCTCTCCAGCCCCTAATAAGGAATTTTTAAAGTGTATGATGAAACTTTTAAGAACAAGACACCCTGACCGCACTGTGCCAAGGAAGTGTTAGTGCTGAAATGCTACGCAGGGAAACTTTTAAGAGGGAGAGGGGCCTGGAGCTGGAAACCTCTGTCTTAGGGAAGCTGCCAGAGCGTGGATTGGGAGATAAAACATTACCCTTGTGACTTGACTTTATATTTGCTGGTTTGAGCAGGTGATTTTTGTCATGGTGGGCAGTTGCACAGCATATTTCATGTTCTATTAACTGTTCTGTGAGAACAGAAATGCTTTGCTTTGTATCTTTGATTAAATGAGACATAGATGGGAGTTTCCCATGAATGATCCAGTGAATACAACTTTGGTATTCTGTTACTGCTGTGATTTAAAAGTTGCTTTATTTTATTTTATTTTATTTTATTTTATTTTTTATTTTTTGGTTTTTTGAGACATAGTGTCTCTGTGTAGTGTTGGCTGTTCTGGAACTCACAGAGATCTGCCTACCTCTGCCTCTCAAGTACTGGGATTAAGCTGGGCGGTGGTGGCGCACGCCTTTAATCCCAGCACTTGGGAGGCAGAGGCAGGCGGATCTCTGTGAGTTCGAGACCAGCCTGGTCTACAAGAGCTAGTTCTAGGACAGGCTCCAAAGCCACAGAGAAACCCTGTCTCGAAAAACCAAAAAAAAAAAAAGTACTGGGATTAAAAGTGTTTGCCATTACTGCCTGACTTAAATTTTTTTTTTTTTTTTGAGACACGGTCTCACATTGTAGCCCAGGTTGACTTTGAATTTATTATGAGGCTGACCTTAGAGTCCATGTAATTCATCTGCCTCAACCTCCCAAGTGCTAGGACTGTAGATGTGATCCACCACACCTGGCTTTGCTGGAAATTGTTAAGACTTGTAATGGGTTCATTAGACTGAAACCAGGATTTTTTTTTTTTTTTTATTAAAGTGACTCAGTTTTTTTTTTATAAGAGTTTTTTTCAAACATTTGTTTATTATGTGGAACTTAACAGACATTTGGTCCCAGTGGGCCATCAATCTTGACGACAAGTACCTTCACCCCAGGCTTAGTTGTTTTAAATGACCATTTTGTTTCTAATTTAAAAATTTTTCATTTTATGTTCCGAATTGCTGCCCACACAGAGCTTGGAGGACTCCTGAAGTATGTACGACCTTTCTTGAATTCCATCAGTAAGGCTAAAGCAGCTCGTCTGGTCCGATCTCTTCTTGATTTGTTTCTTGATATGGAAGCAGCTACAGGGCAGGAGGTAAGTTATAATAATTACAGGAAGTAGATAATATGATAAAAGTGTGTTTCAGTGAAAGATGCCTACTTCACTGTGGTTCTGTGTGGAAGGGATAGCTGGGAGGACGCTCAGGACTTATCATGTCAGTTTCTCTTTGTTACAGGGCATTTGATACTTTGAGTCTGTTCCATGCTTTGCTTTGTAAGTGGAGATTGTCAGTGGTCCCTGGAATCCTCATTACATCAGGGTCACAAACTGATTCTTGTCTTTGAGGTATTGTATTGCCACACCTTTGTAATGTTTTCTGTGTCTGTGGTACTTTTCATCTTGTGTCACAAAGTTTCTTATGAGCACCAATTAAGCCTTGTGGCATTCTTTCTTGTTGTGTTTTGTGTGGCTTATGTGCCTTTATTAAGGGTGACCATCCATCTGTTGTGTTTCATGTGTTGGGAAGTGACTGATGTTTCTATACATGTTACTTACAGGTTTAAATTGGACTTTGAGCTGTTCAAAATAGATCTTTTCTGGAACTCTAGTGTTTATAGTAGTACTGTAGCCAATGGGGATACAGTTGGAAAAACGCATTAATACTTTCGTGAGTCTTCTATTTTAAAAGGGGAGGTAGATAATATATAATGTGTATGGTAATATATAAAGTCAGGGGCTGGAATTGCCAGTTGGTTGTGTGTTTAATTGTCTCCTGTATCTTAGGTGGGCAGGCAGGTAAAGACAAAAGTTCACAGTAGTATATTGGTTGGAGTGAGGGATTTCAGAAATTGAGGATACATGGATCCCACTTTGGAATTATATTTTGTTAATTCTGGTTTTTTGCTTTGATGATGCTCTTTTTATTTTTTAGATTTATTTATTTTACGTGTATCAGTATTTTGTCTGCATGTGCGTTTGCATACCACGTGTGTATCTGATACCCTTAGAGGGATAGAAGAGGGCATTGGATACCCTGGAACTAGTGTTATGGATAGTAATAAACCACCATGTGAGTGCTGGGAACTGAACTCAGGTCCTCTTGAAGAACAGTAAGTACTCATAACCACTGAGCCATCTCTTCAGCCCCACTCTGATGATTCTTTGAAGCCAAGCTATAAGCTTCATTTGTAGGGTAGTCTTCAAATTTACTTGTTTCTGGTTTATGACAGTAGGTCAAAATAGATAATATTTAGATAAATGCTTTTGAATCAAAGTATTATAGTTATTTTGGTGAATGAAAGAAAACATACTTTTTAGAAATATTGATCTTATCAAGCCCTCAATTGTTTTCTAAACTGTTCTTTGTATTCATGAATTCTTTTGTTTGAATTAGAATGCCTTAAAAACAGATTGACCAATCAGTGTTGGCTTCCAACTAATAAATGCTACTTTGAACTTTTCATATTAAAAATTTAGACCATTTCTTTGCTCACTGATGTCATTAGATTTGTTCCTCCCTTTAACAGAGTTGACTGAGTAGAACCGGTTTAGTTCACTCTTTTATTCCTTTTCTTCTTCATTTTTTTGAGACAGTCTCACTTATGTAGCCTTGGTCAGCCTGGAGCTCACTGTGCAGACTACCATATTGGTCTGGAATTCAGAGAGATCTGCCTGCCCCTGCCTCTGGAGTGCTAGGATCAAAGGTGCGCACCAGTGTGCCCTTAATCCTCAGTCCTTTGTGGAAGTCTCCTCAGCTTATAATTTGGTGCCCTTTTTTATTTGATCAGTGGGACTTTTGTTATATGGCTCCATGTCTGGGTAGGCTCTCTCTTAACTGCGTTTATACATTGTAATTGTTTGTTTTCTCCAACTAATGACTGTTTTTCCTTTTCTTAGAGTAAAAGGAAGTTCTCAGACAAGTTGTTCTTTTAGAAAATTAGTTAAATAATTAATTTGTCCTTTCTTAGAGATGTCTCACTATAGCCTGGCTGGTCTGGAACTTGCTATGTAGACCAGCCTGGTCTTAACAACCATAGAGATCCTCCTGTATCTGCTTTCCAAGTGCTGGAATTAAAGGTGTACTCCTTGTACATTTGGCTTTTTGTCTTTTTGAGTCAGGATCTCATAGCTCAAGCTGGTTCGGAACTTGAAACTTGAAATCCTTTTGTAGCTTTCTAAATCTTGGGATTGCAGGCGTGCACTACTATGTCTGACTGCATGTTTTTTTTCATATGTTTGTAACTTTAATGTTTAATAAAGTTTTTTTTGACAATTAGCAATTTAGCTTTTATCAAAAAAAAAATCCCAAGTCTCATTCCATTGATTGGAGTTTTTTTTGATAGTTTTTGTGGGTTATAGGTTATTTGCTATTAATAAAATTCCACTTTGTGTGTGTATATGTATGTGTACCTATGCCCTGTTGATGCATGTGTGTGGGTCAGAGGACACTTTTCTGGGTTACAGGCATGTACCACCACACCTGACTTCATACCTTCTGTCTATATAAATTCTCTCTCTCTTAGTTCTGTCTAACCTCTTCCTGCCTAGCTATTGGCCATTCAGTTCTTTATTAAACCAATCAGAAGGCACCTTGGCAAAGATATATCTTCACAGTGTAAACAAATATTCTGAAACATTGATTTCTGCCCACCCTTTGTTTTGTTTTTTGAGACATAGAACTGGCTAGCCTTGAACTCAGAGATCCATGTGCTGAGATTAAAGGTTTGCAATACCACTATCCGGCTTATTTTCAAAGGTATTTTACCAAATAGTATTCTGAGAATTTTGTATCTCTTCTGCCTCTGCTTGATCCTTCAGGTGCTCTCCACTGTCAGCTGTAGGTAATTCATGCTTTTCTGGAGTACAGTATACACTACAGCAGCTTCATCTTCCCTGTTCTGAATGCTGTTGAGTGCTTGGTTTGCTGAGGTTGTCTACTCCTCATGCTATGCATTTTCCTTCTGTAATCCATCTCAAGTTCACTTTCTTGAACATTTTTTCCTGTTAATGCTGGTGTGATCTTAACTTTTTCAATGACCCACATTATATTTTTGTGTGTTATATTTATTATTATTTTACCTTATATGACAATTATGCATTTGTCTTACCATCTTTAATACAGTCTTTTTTTTTTTTTTTTTTTGGTTTTTTTCGAGACAGGGTTTCTCTGTGGTTTTGGAGCCTGTCCTGGAACTAGCTCTTGTAGACCAGGCTGGTCTCGAACTCACAGAGATCCGCCTGCCTCTGCCTCCCAAGTGCTGGGATTAAAGGTGTGCACCACCACCGCTTGGCATCTTTAATACAGTCTTAGTCAAGGGAATTATTCTATATCTTGTGGTAACTCAAGGCTTTCTTCATTACTAGTATATTTTGAATACTTAAAAACAATTTTTTGCCGGGCGGTGGTGGCGCACGCCTTTAATCCCAGCACTCGGGAGGCAGAGGCAGGCGGATCTCTGTGAGTTCGAGACCAGCCTGGTCTACAAGAGCTAGTTCCAGGACAGGCTCCAAAACCACAGAGAAACCCTGTCTCGAAAAACCAAAAATAAAAAACAAAAAAAAAACAAAAACAAAACAAAAAAAAAAACAATTTTTTTAGATTTATTTTATGTGTATAGATGTCTTGCCTGTATGTGTGTATGTGTGTGTGTGTGTGTGTGCATCATGTGTGTCCAGTGCCAGAAGAAGTCAGAAGAGAATATTGGATCACTGGAACTGGAGATTAGAGGACATTGTGAGCTCCCATATAGGTGCTCGGAACCGAACCCACGTTCTCTGCAAGAGCTGCCAGTGCTCTTAATAGCTGAGCTGTCTCTCTAGCGCCTAGAGTAATTTGTCTTAAAGGAATTACATATTTAGTACTTGAAGAAGTATACAGTCAGGTCTTGTGTGCTCAGAAAGTACTTTCTTGAATTAAGATCTGTGGTTTTTTTTTTTTTAACTCATTGATTTTATATGTATGTATGTTTTGTGTATCTGTGCACCAGGTGCAGTGCCCTCAGAAGCCAGAAGAGGTTGTCAGATCCATGGGGACTAGATAGAGTTAGACAGTTGTGAGTCCCATGTGGGTACTGGAGGTTGAACCTGGGTCCTCTAGAAGAACAGACAGTGCTCTTTATTGCTGAGCCATCTCTAGATTTAATGGATATATGAGCATATCTCACTTTTCTTTTTGTCTAGGTGACTGAAAAGTTTTTGTTGTGGGGAAATTGATGCAGTGTTTATTGCCTTTTTAAAGTTTTCTGGGTGATGTGAAAAGGCAGGCATAGACGGATCATAGTTATAGTAGTCTTTTTTTTCTCTCTTCTTGAGACAGGTTTCTCTGAATAGCTCTGGCTGTCCTGAAACTCACTCTGTAGACCAGGCTGGCCTGCCTCTGCCTCCCAAGTGTTGGGATTAAAAGCATTTACCACCATGCACGGCAACAGCTGTAATAGTATTGAGGCCTGAGGCAAAGTTGGAGTTTAAAACTATTGTTAAAAGAGCTAGACTTGTTAAAGATCTTTTCATCAAGAATATGGAGGGGAAGAGGGACAAGATGGCTCACTGGGTAAAGATATGTTTGCTGCCAAGCTTGATGACCTGAGTTTGATCCTTGGTATCTACCTGGTGGATGGAAACACTAAATCACTCAGACAAAATAACTATGTAGCAAGCTCCAAGACCTTTTAAATTTTTGCCTGGGACTAGCTCTGGTTTTATAATTATCATTATAGATAAAGCAAGCCATATACTCTAATTGAAAATAGATTTCAAGGAGGGGTGGTGGTGGCACACGCCTTTAATCCCAACACTTGAGAGGTAGGAGCAGGTGGAGCTCTGTGAATTTGAGGCCATCCTGATTTATAGAGTGAGTTCCAGGACAGCCAGGACTTACACAGAGAAACCCTGTCTCAAGAAACCAAAGCCAAGCCGGGCGGTGGTGGCGCACGCCTTTAATCCCAGCACTCGGGAGGCAGAGGCAGGCGGATCTCTGTGAGTTCGAGACCAGCCTGGTCTACAAGAGCTAGTTCCAGGACAGGTTCCAAAGCCACAGAGAAACCCTGTCTCAAAAAACCAAAAAAAAAAAAAAAAAAAGGAAAAGCTACAGTCTGTCAAAGCTAGGATGTTTTGGGTACCCAAAGGCATGTACTGTCTCACATAGAATGCTACATTTTGTTACTTTGTATATCTTACTACTGTTTGGGTGCCAGACAGCTGGGGATTCAGAGCTCTTTTAAATGTGTTAGACAATTCTATGCTCTTCCCTTTTACAGTATCTATTTTCCTGTATGAATGATAATAAATTGGCTAGTTGTGCTTAATGATTAAGAGCAAGCTAGATGTTTTGAGCCTTACCGCTACTTTTTAGGAACAAGACTTTTTGGTGTTTTCCAGACAGGGTTTTTCAGTATAACAACTCTGGCTGTCCTGGAGCTCTGTTTGTAGACCAGGCTGGCCTCAAACTCAGAGATTCTCCTGCCCCTTTCTTCCGAGTACTGATTAAAGGTGTGCAATACTACTGCCTGGCAGGAACAAGGCTTTTTTGTGCTTGGACTTTCACCTCTTTTTACTAGCGTAGTCATAGTATTTTATTTTACTCTTTTCAACTATTCAGGAAGAGATTTGTACTTTAAAGATACCTATGATGTCAAGAAAAAAAAAGAGGTATTCCAGGGCTATATGTATTGAGGAATTCTGAATATACTAGGAAGGTAGAAGAGAAAGCTTTTTCCAAAGAAAACCTTTTTTTTTTTTTTAAAGGCAGAGTTTCTCTACATATCCCTGGCTGTCATGGAACTCACTATGTAGATCAAGCTGGCTGGCCTGGAACTCATAGGGGATCTGCCTGCCTCTTCCTCCCAAGTGTTGGGACTAAAAGTGTGCATGTACCACCGTGCTGGGCCAAAGAAAAATTTTTAAGAGCCAAGTTGATTCTTTATCATAGTATAACCATTAAATGTTGAGATGTGGTGGGCAAGTATACTACAGACCAGCTCTTAAAAAAAAATATGGGGCTAGAGAGATGGCTCACTGGCTGCTCTTCCAGAGGTCCTGAGTTCAGTTCTCACAACCATCTTTAGTGGGGGTCTGATACCCTCTCCTCGCATAAAGGCATACATACAGATAGAGCACTTACACACAAAAACAAACAAATAATTAAATCGTAAAAAGATGTTGAAGTATGGTAGGCCAGCATACTATACATGCTAAATAGAACAAAATGTGGAATCAGAAAGGAGGGAGCTAAAGGCTTGGTGCTTCCAAGTAGTTAGTTTGAAGGAGGTAAGGACATCATGTTATATGTATTTGGAAGAAGGCGAGGACATCATGTTACATGTATTGTCTTTCTTCCAGGTCGAGCTATGTTTAGAGTGCATCGAATGGGCCAAATCAGAGAAAAGAACTTTCTTACGCCAAGCATTGGAGGTAGGTGCCTACCTTAGCATTGACTTGAGATATGCAGCTTTAGATAGATAAGCTGTGAGTATACGTACCACCCTGACAGAGCATCTTGAGTAGCTCTGTATCACCATGTCACCTGAATATTGTTGATAGTGCTTCTAGTTACGGAAATGTCCCTGGTAGAAGTGTTTATTTTTTTAAAACACGACAACATCTTATTCTAGAGCTCAGCATGGCTTAAGACTTTTGGCAAACTTCTTGTCTCAGTTTCCTAAATTCTGGGATTATACGTGTTAGCCACTGTGCCTGGATCTAAATTTCTCTTTTTTTTCCTTTGAGACAGGGTTTCTCTGTGTAGTCCTGGCTGTCCTGGAATTTGCTCTGTAGACCTGTCTGGCCAAGAACTCAGAGATCTGTCTGTCTTTGTACCAACACACCTGGCTAAATTTTTCTTTTAAACTATTTTCATTTCTTCTTGAACTTTTGAGGCACTTTGGCTGTTTGAGTGTAGAAAATAAGCCGCAGTATGGTATAGTATAGTTAATGGTCATTTGGCCACAATAAGAAATAGGACTGGGATGTAATCTGCTTGTTATGTCCAACCTTGTTATCGGAACATGTATATTCAACAGTTACCGTTCTGTGACTGTCATTCGTTAATTTCTTTCTGTGGATTTCCCCCTATTTGCTTCAGTCAATGCCTTTTCTCTTTCCTAGGCAAGGTTGGTGTCTTTGTATTTTGATACTAAGAGGTACCAGGAAGCATTGCATTTGGGTAAGTAAACTGGTAGAAATTAATAAGACATCTAATTTAAGATAACTAAACAAGTCTATTCCAAACTCGGTTATTATTGTTAATAATCATATTTTACTTGTGTCTAAGAAGCATTTCAGGTAGTTAACATTCATAAAATCTGTCACAGTAAAGTTCTATTTCAAAGTTTTGAAAAACTAGCCATGGGTGGTGGTGGCGCATGCCTTTAATTCCAGCACTCGGGAGAGGCAGGTGGATCTCTGTGAGTTCGAGGCCAGCCTGGTCTACAAAGAGAGTTGCAGAAAGCCAGAACTGTTATACAGAGATACCTAGTCTCGATAAACAAACAAATAAAAAACTCAACCAGCCACCCCCCCCCCCCAAAAAAAAAAAAACAAAAATCAGAAATACTGGGGTGGCAGTTAGCTCGGTGCTAGAGCAGCTCTGGGCATAAAGTTCTGGGAAGCCAGCTGGGGTTAGTCTTAATTTTACAAAACAGACATCAGTTTTAAGCTTTAAATTTAGAGCAGTAAGAGCCTTATCACTGAAATAGTAGCTGAGATTTCTTTTTTAGTTTCTTTTTTTTTTTTTTTTTAAATTATTTATTATTATGAGTACAATATTCTGTCTGTGTATATTGCCTGCAGGCCAGAAGAGGGCACCAGACCTCATTACAGATGGTTGTGAGCCACCATGTGGTTGCTGGGAATTGAACTCAGGACCTTTGGAAGAGCAGGCAGTGCTCTTAACCACTGAGCCATCTCTCCAGCCCCCTTTAGTTTCTTTACTTTATATAAAATACCTTACTAAATTTCAGATTTAATTTTTTTGTGATTACTACATTTTAATCTATTTGGTTTTTCTTTTTTTATTAATTATTTTTTTGGCGGGTTTCGAGACGGGGTTTCTCTGTAGCTTTTGAGTCAGAGTTTCTCTGTGTGTCCTCAGTATCTTGGAACTTGCTCTGTAGACCAAGCTGGTATTGTTTTTTAACAAAATCTCAGTTGTTTGATTTTTATCAGTAAAGACTTGGGAGTCAATCAGATCTTGGCATTAAAGCCTGCTAGTTCAGTGCGGCAGGAAAGCACCCAGCTCACCTTCCTCTTCTGCTGTTTTCCCAGAAAGAGACCAAAAGAATGTCCCTCTCTTCTTTCTGTGTCTCTCTTTCTCCTTTTGTCCTCCTGACTCCCTCTTATTCTCTATGGTTTTTTTCTTAATAATCCTATGTTCACTTCTGTCAAATGATTGCTTACTCCCTTTCTTGAGCTATGGTTGACTTTATTTAATCCTGTTTACAATAAGCAGGAAGCTCTTAGATTAAAGGGTTAAAGTTGTGCTAGGGCTGAGCCACACTACAACTAGAAACAGGTTTTTCCAGTAAATAATGCAATCTTGGGGTTAACAGTATGATCAAATATCCTGCAGTAGGCTGGCTTTGAACTCCACCTGCCTCTGCCTCTCAAGTGCTGGGATTAAAGGTGTGTGCCACCATGTCTGGCCAACAGTTTCATAGGTTTAAGGATATAGTAGTTTTTTAAAAAAAGTTAGCTTTATTGAGACATAATTCAGATTCATTTCATATTCATCTTTGTGTAAGCATGTGTAGAAAGCGTAAGCCAAAGGTCAGTCTTGGGTGGTGTTCTTAGGAGTGTTCACTGCCCCATCCCCACCATCAAGGTCTTGTGGAGTCAGATGGCTCAGTGGTTAAGAGCATTGCCTGCTCTTCCAAAGGTCCTGAGTTCAATTCCCAGCAACCACATGGTGGCTCACAACCATCTGTAAAGAGGTCTGGCGCCCTCTTCTGGCCTTCAGGCATACACACAGACAGAATATTGTATACATAATAAATAAATATTTAAAAAAAAAAAAAAAAAAACTTCCTATGTAGAATAGATAATAGCCGGGCGGTGGTGGTGCACGCCTTTAATCCCAGCACTTGTGAGGCAGAGGCAGGCTCCTCTGTGAGTTCGAGACCAGCCTGGTCTACAAGAGCTAGTTCCAGGACAGGCTCCAAAACCACAGAGAAACCCTGTCTCGAAAAACCAAAAAAAAAAAAAAGAATAGATATGTTGGCCTCAACTCAGAAGATCCACCTGTGAAGATCCACCCGTGTCTCTGCCTCCTGAGTGCTAGAACTAAAAATGTGTGGTGCCATACCTGGCTTGAGAAAGGGACTTGTGTCTCCTTGATTATGATAGACTGGCTGGCAGGTGAGCCCCTGGGGTGCTTCTTTCTCTGCTTCCCCAGCACTGGGATTAGAAGTGTGGGTCACCATGCCTCAAATTTTACATTGTTCTAGTCTCTAGGGGTTGAACTCAGGATCTCAAGTTTGTGTGGCAAACACTTTATGGACTGAGTGAGCTCCCTAAATTCATCTTCCAAAGTTATATGTATACTTCAGTAATTTTTTTCCTAGAAATGTATTTACTAAGTTGTGCAGTGACCATCCCTAATTTCAGAACATTTCCATCACTTCAGAAAGAAGCCATCAGCTGTCACTATTCATGAATTCTTCATTCCTTACCCCATTTCCCAAGCCATAGACACTACTGTTTGCTTTCTGTACATATCTTCCTGTTTAGGGCAGTTCATATGAATGGAGTCATATAATACGTGGTCATCTTTTGCTTAGCATAATTATTCTCAGTATTCACCCATGTTGTCACATGTGTCAGTTGCTAAGTAATAAGTTGTCCTTTGGATGTATTGTGTGTGTGTGTGCGCGCACACGCATTCACATGAGTGTATATGCATATGTGTGGAGGCCAGTGATTGATGCAGGGTGTCTTCCTCAATCATTCATTGTCTGTCTTAGTTTTGAGATTAAGGGTCTTTCGGTCTTTCACTGAATATGATATTGGGTGGATTAGCTAGACTTGAGGGCCACTGAATTACAGGGGTCCTTTTACCTCTTTCCAGTAACCTTTTACTTGGGTGCTAGAGCTCTAAACTCATGTTTGTGTAGAAGCACTTCACCAACTGAGCAGTCTCCCCAGCCCATGGCTGTAGCTTATTCATTGCTTGACAGACTTGTATTCTTTCCCTTTTTGTTTCTAGAATACTGTTTTGTTACTAGAACCTGTTTTTATTTCGAATTCTGGCCTATATAAGTGGGCTTACTGGGTCAAGTGATAGCTATAGTTTTTTGAAGAGCAACCAAACTGTTTCCCAAGTGGCAGAAACATCCTCATCAATACTATCTTTTACTATAGTTTTCTGTTTTTAAATAATTTACTTTTATTTTTTGTGTATTAGTAATTTGCCTGCATGTATGTCTGTGTAAGGGTATTGGATCTCCTGGAGTTGAAGTTACACAGATATTGTGAGCCACCATGTGGGTATTGGGAATGGAACCTGGGTCCTCTGGAAGAACAGCCTTATAAAGATGGCTTTGAGCCATCTCTCCAGCTCTTATAGTTTTCTTAATGTATATAAAGTAGGATTTCCTTATGTGTGTGTGTGTGTGTTTTGTTTGTTTGTTTGTTTTGGTTTGGTTCGCAAGACAGGGTTTCTCTGTAGCTCACACAGATGCCATACACATATACTCACTCAAATAGATAAACCAATAAATAAATTTGAAAACTTATGAGTAAAAAACTAAGGGAAAACGCATTGCTTTAGGAATTCCCTGTTTCTGTCTACTGAGTTCTGTGATTATAGATGTGAGCTGACATGCCTGCTGAGTTTTTTCATTTTATTGATGGTATTTTTTTTGGGGGGGGGAGGTGAGACAGGGTTTCTCTGTAGCTTTGGAGCCTGTCCTGGAACTAGCTCTTGTAGACCAGGCTGGTCTCAAACTCACAAATATGTGCCTGCCTCTGCCTTTGCCTCCCGAGTACTGGGATTAAAGGCGTGAGCCACCACCGCCTGGCTATTGATGGTATTTTTTAAAGTAAGTTCTGTGCCAGCAAATGGCTCAGCAGGTAGAGGTGCTTGCATGCAGGCCTGAGGACCATGCGGTGGCAGGTGAGAACTGACTCCCAGGAGTTGTCTTCTGACTTCCACATGCTTGCTGTGCCACTACCGAGCTTGGGCCTGTGCATGTGTGCACACCAAATGAAGTGTCCTTAAATTATAATAATATCCTTTTTATCTATTCCATTTTTTTTTTTTTTGTTTCTGCTTTCCAAGTGCTGAGTTTAAAGTTGTGCACCACAACACCTGGCTCTGTTTTAGAGGATTTATAGTTGATTGATCTTCTCTCTCTTTTTCTCTCCTTCCTTCCTTCCTTCCTTCCTTCCTTCCTTCCTTCCTTCCTTCCTTCCTTCTTTTCTTTTATCTCTCTCTCTCTCTTGTCTGTCTTTTCTGTCTGTCTGTCTTTGTCTCTCTGTAGCCCATGTTGGTCTGGAATTAATTATATACCCTAGTCTGGCTTCTTGCTCATACTCCTGTTTTAGCCTCCTAAGTGTTAACAGTGACAGGCATGCACCAAAGTTTTAGTTCTTCTATTTATGCCTTTTATCCATCTGAAGTTAATTTTTGTACATGGTACAAATGATCTGTTATTCTCTTCTGAGATGGAGAAATAAGGTTTATTTGAAGAATATTGACATATTATAAAAGTTCTCTCTTCCCCACGAGGTCTTGTACCCTGATTTCTTTTTATTTTAGCTGGTTAAGGCAGTTTCTCACCATGTAGCCCAATCACTTACTATCATTCAGTCACAACTCTCCAAGTTCTGAGATTGAGCCATGCCTTTACCATGCCTGCTTCCCATGTTTTTCAAAAAGTTACAGCCCTTTGATTGCTGGATGGGGGAGAATGTCACTGTAAATCTTAGGTGTGAGTGTATAGAACTCTTAGCTCCAGTGTTGTGTTTAGAATAAAAGCTTCAGAGGTAATGTAGTTTTCTTTTGAAAACACATTAGAGGAAAATTTAATTCTTTCATGGGCTGTGAAGGTAACTTGTATGAGTTTTGGAGGGTTTCTTTATTACTGCCATTATGAGTAGAGAGTAAGATTTTATGGTATTATGTTAAGATTAAGACTAACAAGGGAATCTAGACAAAATGCCAGCTCCAAGGCATGTAGTTACAGAAGGACCATGGGGCTTGTTAACTTCTAGCTTAGGTGAGAAAATGGGAGCTCCAGGTTCAGGAAGAGACCTTGCCTCAAAGAAATATGCAGAAAGTGATGGAGGATAGTCGATGTCCTCTTTTGGTCTCTGTGCACAGAGATCTACCTGTACATACATGTGCATATATATTTACAAAGACAATAATCACAAATTTAAAACAAACCTTTCTTTTTTTTTAATAAGATTATGTGTATGTGTGTGGATATATGTACTGTGTGTGTGCCAGGCACCCAAAGAGTCCAAAGGGAAATATTGGATCCCCTGGAACTGGAGCTATAGATGGTTGTGAACCACCAAGGGGTCCTGGTCTTAACCTGAACCATCTCTCCAACCCCAAACAAATCTTTGTTTAGGGGAAAAAAGAGGCTGGTGTGGCAGTTTAGACTACTTTAGACCAGCTTGGTTTTCATGGTGAATTCCAGGCTATTCAGAGCTGTATTGTAAGTCTCTATATTTGCTTGTTTTTGTTTTTCAAGACAGGGTTTTTCTGTGTCCTAGCTGTCCTGGAACTCATTTTATAGATCAGGCTGGCCTCGAACTCACAGAGATCCACCTGCCTCTGCCTCCCGAGTGCTAGGAAAAAAGGATGATGGTGGTAATGAGACTAACAAACAGATATAAGCATATTTTCTCCTCTTCTAGGTTCTCAGCTGCTGCGGGAATTGAAAAAGATGGATGATAAAGCCCTTTTGGTGGAAGTACAGCTTTTAGAAAGCAAAACATACCATGCTTTGAGTAATCTGCCGAAAGCCCGAGCTGCCTTAACCTCCGCTCGAACCACAGCCAATGCCATCTACTGCCCCCCTAAATTGCAGGCCACTTTGGACATGCAATCAGGTAAGTGGCCCAGCAGTGCATAAGATGCACGTCCTTATCTTATGGGTGAAAGGAATGGGGGTGGGACTGAAGCTGGAAAATAATTGACTGATTTAAGAAACAAACGAGAAGGCTGTGTTTCAAGCCAGCTTCTTCTTAATTAACTGCCTAAAACAAGAACATACTTATCAGTTGGGCAGTGGCACACGCCTTTAATCCCAGTACTTGGAAGGCAGAGATAGGTGAATCTGAGTTCAAAGCCAGCCTGGTCTACAGAGTGAATTCCAGGACAGGCTCCAAAGCTACAGAGAAACCCTGTCTCGAAAAAACAACCAACCAAACAACAACAAAAAAAACCATAATTATCAGTGCTTGTCTAGGCAACCTGACTGTCAGCCATATGCTGGGGTTCTCACTTAATTTATCTGTTAGTCACTTACTAAGAATGGTAGCATTTCTTTTCCAGACTGGCCTACCTTATGTGTGTTAATCAAATCTATTAGTCTCTTAGAGACTTTTGGAAACTTGTAGAATTTTTTTTGAACAGGCTTCATGTCAGGACTGCTGGAAGATAATCCTGATTTCAGATGCCCTGCCTTTACACTTGTATGTCTCTTCTGCAAACTTTCTTTGTCATTCTTTCTTGGTTTTTACACAGAATCTCATTATGTAGCTCTAGAACCAGGCTGGCCCTCAACTCACAGATTCGCCTTTGTTGGCTTCCTTTTTTTGCTTTTGAGCTAACTTACCAAAATATATTTTTTAAAAAATTTTTTTAAGATTGATTTTTATTTCATATGAATGGTGTTTTGCCTGCATGTATGTGTACTTCATGTCTGCCAGGTACCCAAAGAGGCCAGAAGAGGGCATTGGATTTTCTGGAACTGGAGTTACGGATGGCAGTGAGCCACCATTTGGGTGTTGGGCACTGAATTTTCTGCCAGAACAGGTGTTCTTTACAGTTCCCCAAAATTTATTCTTTTATTCACACTATCGTACTAAGTTTGTTAGGAGCCTTGTTTGTATATTTTCTGCTTGGCACGTGGAAGACTCCCTTTAATGTTTGTGTTGAATGACTATGGGGTTTTGCTTTTAAAAGTAAACATATTCAGGCTGGAGAGATGACTAAGCAGTTAGAAATGCATTGGGCAGCCCCTAATTCTAACTCTAGGGAATTTGGTGCCATCTTTTGGCCTTTCTGGGCATCTGTACAAACACTCAGATAAAAAAATAAATGAAAAACAAAGAGGATCCTAATTTAAGAGAGACATACATGGTTGGTTCTACGTAAGAAGGAGAAAAAGGCAAGATCTCCTGAGTAAATTGGAAGCGTGGGGGTCGTGGGGGAGGGGAGGAAGGGAGAGAAAATGTATAGCTTAATAAAAGCAATACAAAGATGAAAAAAGTCTTTAAAAAGTAAACATAAGCCAATTGTAATACTGCTGATGTGACTTTTCTTGTTAATGTTTTCAAGAAAACAGCATATTTGTCTTTGAGGCCTTGTTCGGTCTCTCTCTCCCTTTCTCTCACCCCTCCTCTCCCTTTCCCTCCTTCCCTCTTTCCCTCCTCCCACCCTTCCTTCTTTCCTTTCTTTTTAAAGATAACGTCCTACATTATAGTCTCTGCTGGCTTTGAACTTAGAATTCTCCTTCCTCAGCCTCCTGAGTGCTGATGAGTGCTGTGGTTATGAGCACATAACCCTATAGTGTTTAGCTCACTTTTTTTCCTCCAGCCAGACTTATTGGACTGACTTATTCTGCCCTATTGATATCCTGGGAGGATATGGGGGAAATTCTGATATTCATTAAGCTTGGCAACTTTAGCAGTTTGTTGTGTTTTCCAAGATTATTTAGAGCTGGGCAGTGGTGGCACACACCTTTAATAACAGCACTGGAGAGGCAGAGGTAGGCAGTTTTCTGTGTGTTTCAAGGCCAGCCTAGTCTAAAGTGAGTTTCTGGATAGGTAGGACTATTAAAAAGAGAAGCCCTGCCGGGCAGTGGTGGCGCACGCCTTTAATCCCAGCACTTGGGAGGCAGAGGCAGGCGGATCTCTGTGAGTTCGAGACCAGCCTGGTCTACAAGACAGGACAGGCTCCAAAACCACAGAGAAACCCTGTCTCGAAAAAACCAAAAAAAAAAAAAAAATAAAAAAAAAATAAAAAGAGAAGCCCTGTCTCAAAAAAACAAACAAACAGATTTATTTAGTTCTGTTTTGTGTGGGGGAGTCTTTTGCCTTCATGCATAGTCTATGTACCACATGCACGTCTGGTGGCCACTGAGGCCGGAAGAGGGTGTTGAATCCTCTGGAACTGGAGTTACAGATGGTTGTGAGCTACCCTATGGATTCAGGGAATTGGACTCGTCCTCTGGAAGAGCAGTCAGCGCTTTTAACTGCTGAGCTGCCTCTCCAGTCTTGAGGGAGTTTTCCTTGGCTGTAGAGAGATATATATTTTCCTATAGGCAAAATCACATCCAAAATGAGGTATATTTGAAATGAAAGTAATAACATGTTGGGGAATATTACCAATCAGGAAAGCTGCTTCAGTGTGAAAATTCAAAATTTAGCTAGGCGTAGGACATACCTTTAGTCCCAGCAGTTGGAGGTAGAGGAAGCCAACCTGATCTACATGGTGATCCAGGACTGCCAGAGCTACATAGTAAGACAATGTCTCATCAAAAAATCTAACAACAACACCAAACTCAGCATAGAAAAAGCTAGTAGTTCTTTTTTGTTTTGTTTTGTTTTTTGTTTTTTTGAGCTCTATGTAGCCCTGGCTGTCCTGGAACTTAACTCAGTAGTAGACCAGGCTCACTTTTGGAATCCGAAATCCACCTGCCTCTGCCTCTTGAGTGCTGGGAGTAAAGGCTTGTGTCACCACCACCACCTGGCATGATTCTTTTTATTTTATTTTAATTTTGTTGCTTTGCTTTTGAGATATAATCTCATAAATCCCAGGATGACCTTAAAATTGGTGTGAGGATGATCTTGAACTGTGGTCTTCCTGTTTCTATCTCCAAGTGCTAGGATTACAGATGTTTGACATCACGTCCAGTTTATTCAGTGCTGGGGCTTGAATGCAGGACTTTGTATGTACTAGTCAAGCATTTTACACCCCAGCCCAGAGTTGATGCTATTAATTGAGGTCATTCATGTGGTCTGGGCATGTGTGGGTCAGTTCACTGGCCTGTACAAGTGATACGATGGAGGCTTAACGTTTGTTTCAGTGCTGGTAGGAATAGGTGGTAAGTAGCATGGGAAAGATAATAATACAATGTGAGGTTTTTAGGGTTCCTTTTTAATTGGGTCTCTTACTCCTTTGGTGGTTTAAAAAGGTGGGTGCTGATCAGGGGCCAGAGACCTGGAGCTCTAATGTCAGCTCTGTTGGCTATGACCTGGGGCAGTTCCTTTGTCCTCACTTGAGGTCATTAGTAACTTGCTCCCGTTGGAGTCAGTTTCTAAGGAATTTACAGGTCTCTTCTAGTTCTACTATTTTGTTTTTTTCTTCTTTCCTTTCACTCTTCAGGTATTATTCATGCAGCAGAGGAGAAGGACTGGAAAACTGCTTACTCATACTTCTATGAGGCATTTGAAGGCTATGACTCCATTGATAGCCCCAAGGCCATCACATCTCTGAAGTACATGTTACTGTGCAAAATCATGCTCAACACGTAAGTGTACATTAACTGAAGGATATAAGAACTTTAGTCTTTCAACCAAGTTTGTGCTAGCAGAGGTGGCTTGGGAGGAAGTTTCACCACTCATAAATGCAAAGTTAGCTGCAGGCTGAGGGGCTGGTTGACATAGGTACACCACATCTCTTTTGCTTGGATTTGGGGATTTTAGAAATTACTTAAGTGGAAATTTTTCTTGGAGAATTTCTCATTTTTCAAATATTTTGTCCTCATAAGTATGGAGCACAGGACAGAGCTCAGGAAATAGCTGATAGGCCAGTGTTACTCAACTGGCCAACCTGAATGGGGAGCATGGAGCCCAGGAAATATTTGAATAACTGGGCTATAAAAGGCATGATAATTAAGTGGTGGTAGGGACTGAACCCAGTGCCTCATGCATGCTAGATAAATGCTATGTCCCTAACCTAGGGTCGTGATTTTAAAATCATCTAATTGTATATTTTTTATTATTGCTGCTGCTGCTGCTGTTGTTGTTATTATTATTATTTGAGGGGATACACCAGGGGACGTAGGATCTCATGTTGTCCAGGCTGGCATTATCTTTTTTTTTTTTTTCTTTCCACTGGCCTGGAACTCAGAGAAATCTGCCTGCCTCTGCCTCCCAAGTGCAGGGATTAAAGGCTTATGCTACCACCTCCCACTGGCCCTCACCTTTTTGAAAATATATTTTTGAAATTTGTTTTTATTGTATGTGTACACGTGTTTCTCCTGATTATATGTGTGTGCACCACTTGCATGTCTGGTGTCCAGAAGGCCAGAAGAAGGCATCAGAACTGGAATTGGAGTTACAGATATCAGTGAGCATCCATGTAGGTGCTGGGAATTGAACCCAGGTCCTTACAAGAGTAACAAGTGCTCTTAACAACCAAACCATTTCTCTAGCCCTGCTCAACTTTTTATGTAGATAAGAATGATGTTGGTGGCACACTTCTGCTGTCCAGAATGTTGGAATTGCAGACATGAGTTACCAGTACTGGGAAATAAATCCAGGGCTTAATGTGTGCCAGGCAACATTCTACCAACTGAGCTGCATCCCCCTCCCCAGGGCCGCGTTGTTTTAACAAGACCCACTATGCTGAGATTTGACTCAAACTTACTATTCTGCCTGTTGATTTAGGGGTGGGGTTCAGTTGGACTTTCTGTCTATCTGTCTGTCATTCTCTCTTTTTCTTTCTCACTCTCTTTCTCTCTTGCTTTGTCTTTCTCTCTCTCTTCCTTCTTCCCTCCCTCTCTCTTTCCCTCTTTCCCTCCCTTCCAAGATCTTACTACATTGACCAGGCTGACTTTGAACTCATAGAGATCTGTCTGCCTGTGCCTCCATAAGGTATGTGCTACCACACTCTGCTGTCCCTCTCTTTAATGTTGGGAGGTTTTTACTTTTCACTGCTAGCTTTGGCCAAGAGTGGAGAAACCTGGCTGCTGCAGTGTTGGGACATATGAGTTTAGTTGATTTTTCAGTGTGGGTGAATCTTCACAATGGAATTCTCGTAAATAGTTCAATTATCTATGATTAGAATTGCAATGTCCTGGAGCAGTTGACCAAGTATATCTTTTTTTTTTGTAGCCCTGAAGATGTCCAGGCTTTGGTGAGCGGAAAGCTTGCACTTCGGTATGCAGGGAGGCAGGTAGGGAATGCCGTGACTGCAGTCTGCTCTGAGACCAGCTGATTGTCAAGTTCATAATGTGTGATGGGACCAGAGTTCCTCAGGTCTCCATCTTACCTTCCCCACCCCTTGTTTTCTTCCCTGAAGCTCATTCGTTAGACTTTCTTTACTGTTAAATTCTTGGCCTAGAAAGTAAGTGTTGGACTCTGTTACAAGTAATTTGAGGGGCTTATAGAAGTATATTGTAGCATTTGCTGATAGGTTACAATTTATCTTTGGTCATATCTTCCTGTTGTGAGCCTCCCTTGCAAGTAGAACCAGTGAATCTCACATCTTGATTCTCTGAGTCAGGAACCTGGTGAGATCTGGTTCATGCATGCTTGCAGGGAGGCCAGATTACTTGGTGTAAGAACTAGAGTTTGAGTGTTATTAGCTTATTATCTTTCCGTTCATACTGTGAGTCTGAGTATAGTTTAAAAAGAGGCCATTGATGGTTGATCATCCTTTTATATTGAGTAGATGTGAATGGCTTTTTAGAGCACACAGTTGTCAGGATGATGTCTGAGACATTAGGTATTTGTTCTATCTGCAGTTTGTTGTAGTTAAGTAAAAGCAGTCATTCTGAATTTCAGGTAGAGTTGTCTCTAAACAATGAACAAATTAGCTATCTCCCTAAATCTGTGGCGTACAAAAACTGATTTCCTTTTTCTCTGTAAGTGGTCCTAATTGGTTTTTCCTTCAGTAAAAGTTCCAAGTCAGTTGTAGTTCTGACTTCAGGAACACTGGTTTTTTTTTTTTTTTTGGTTTTTCGAGACAGGGTTTCTCTGTGGTTTTTGGAGCCTGTCCTGGAACTAGCTCTTGTAGACCAGGCTGGTCTCAAACTCACAGAGATCCACCTGCCTCTGCCTCCCGAGTGCTGGGATTAAAGGCATGCGCCACCACTGCCCGGCCACTGGTTTTTATTGTAGAGCCTTTTCTCATAAGAACTGGAGTTGAGCTGGGTGGTGAAATAGCACTTGGGAGGCAGAGACAGGTAGAACTCAGTAAGTTCAAGGCCAGCCTGGTCTACAAAGTGAGTTCCAGGATAGCCAGGACTACACAGAGAAACCCTGTCTCAAAAACAAACAAACAAGAAATCAAAAACGAACGCGAGCAAAACAAAACAAAAAACTGGAGGTGAAGCCTGAAGCCAGATGTGGTGGCACACACCTTTAATCTCAGCATTAGGGAGGCAGAGTTAGTTCTAGGCCAGAGAAGGCCCTGCCTCAAAACAAAACCAAGAAACAAACGAAAACCAAGCCTGGAATTGTAGAGTCGAGACAGGACCTGCAAATGTTCAGAACAAGGACAGGTAGCTGAGAGTGGTGGGCACAGATTTGAACTTTGGTTATCTGACTCTGAGCTCCAGAGTGTTCTCATTATGACATTTTTTTTCTGTCTGTAGGGCAGATGCTAGAAACAAACTATGCTCCTCACAGCCTGTGCCATTTAGTCTGCAATATAGACTTAGTGTTTTTATGCGTGTAGACTGACACATAGTAGCTTCCTCTGTTGCTTTGTGCCTCAGTGACAGCTCTCACAAGAAGTCAGGCTGATCTAGAAAGATAGGCACTGAGTGGAGACATGAGAGTCTGCCAGGTACCCTTTTATAACCAAGTTAGATGTTTCTTGTGGTCATTGTACATTCAGTTTTGGCACGATGTAGGGTTTTAATATTCAGTTGTAATATGTGGACTACTAATGCCTGAACCCCAGTGCAGACCTCACTCAGTCAATATCTTGTATCAAAGCTAGCACAGTGAACCTTGACTGTGCTTGGCCAGGGATTATCAGGTTTGAGGGCAGAAAGAAATGGGTAGGTGTGGAGTAAGGAGAAAGAAATCATAATTCTCTTGTTATTTTCTCTTTAAGCTTAGTTTCTCTAGAGAATCCTTATCCGGGTCTATCCTTTTGGGAAACTTCTATTTAAGTCACTTCACATTTCAAAGGGAAACTGGTTGGCATACAATGATATTCAATACTTCTGGCTTTTCTTCTAAGACCTCTTAAAAAAGAGTGACGGGGGATAAGTTACTGTTTTTATAGCAGGTGCTTATGAGACCTCGGGTATATGTGAGCATTCAGGACAGATTGCTTTCATGATTTTTTTTATTTAAATTCTCAGACAGAAGCATTGAAATGTGTGGCTCAAGCTAGCAAAAACAGATCACTGGCAGATTTTGAAAAGGTGAGTGTGGTATTGACTTGATGGGGAATGGGTGGAGATAAAGGCCATTGAAGAACAGTTTCAATTGGGCAGTGGTAACACTCCAGCACATGGGAGGCAGAGGCAAGCAGATTTCTGTGAGTTTGAGGCCAGCCTGGTCTGCAGAAGGAGTTCCAGGACAGCCAGGGCTACACAGAGAAACCCTGACTCAAAAACCAAAAACAAACAAAACCCTCAAAAAATTTCTAAGTTGCAAAGATAGTACATGTTGATCCCATGTCCTCTTTCCCCAGAACCATATCAAAACCAGGAAATAGTTTTGTATAGTGAGTAGCGTGTTGAGCTATATAAAATTCATTTGTGTATACTTTTTGGTTTCAAAAGGTATCATTTGGAGCCAGAGAAATGGTTCACTAGTTAAGAGCACATGCACTGTTCTTACAGAGAACTCACATTGGGTAGCACATGCCTCTTGTTACTCCAGCCCCAGGGAGATCCTAACCCTTTGGACACTACAGGCACCTGCACTCATGTACACACACCTGCAAGTGTACATGCATGCTTGCATGCTTGCATGCATACACACACACACACACGCGCGCGCGCGCGCACACGAATGTTTAAAAAGTTGCCATTCATTTTGCACAATAAAGTTCTTTACCTCTACTCTTTAGTAACATGGTAATTGGGGGATGCCCAAACCACACAACAGTCACGTCTTGTGGCTTAACTCTAGGCCTCATTCTTCCTCACAGAACAGCTGTGGGTAGCCCAGACCTGCTTTGTACTCTGTGAGCAAAAGAGATGATTTTGTTTATTTATTTCTCTTATTTTCATTTGTGCTTATTTCACTTATTTACTTATTCAACTCATTTATCCTTCCTTTCTTCCTTCCTTTCTTTCCTTTTATTTTTTCCTTTCCTTTCCTCCCTCTCTCCTTCCCTCCCTCTATTCATTCATTCATTTGTTTCTGTTTTTTGTTTGTTTGTTTGTTTTTGTTTTTGTGGGTCAGTTTCTCTGTAATAGCCCTGGTGTCCTGGAACTCACTTTGTAGACTAGGCTGGCCTTGAACTCATAGAGATCCGCTTCCCTCTGCCTCTGGAATGCTTGGATTGAAGGCAGTATGCCTGGCACTTGGTTTATTTTTTGAGATAGGATCTTGCTATGTAGGCCACACTGACGTTGAACTCCTGTCCCAAGTAGTGGGATTACAAGTGTGAACTACTTTACCTAACTCTAAGAGAGATAAGACCCTTCTTTGCGATGATGCCGCTGCAAGCTTTCTTTTGCTCATTGAGATTAAAAATGGGAGAAACACATTTTTAACTTTAGGACGAGTCTTGTCTATTCTTTTCTAAACTGGTGTTCTTGGTCTGAGTTTAGTAATCAACTTAAAAACCAGACCTAGGCTGGCTGGTGGTAGTGCATGCCTTTAATCCCAGTACTTGGTAATCAGAGGCAAAAGGGACTCTTGGAGTTTGAGGTCAGCTTGGTTTACACAGTGTTCCAAACCAGCCATGACTGCATATTGTCTCAAAAATAAATCCACCAAATGGAAACAAAATCTAAAAAACAAAAACAGTGTGTTTGAAGATAAGGGCCACATCACATGGCTTAGACCTCCCATGTCAGTCATTTCTTTGTAGTCGCCTACCTATTCCTAGTTAGTATGATTGTCTACTTCCTTTATCGTACCTTAGAGCAGAGTAATGTGAGGCTGGACACTGAACCCATTACAGAAATGGATCAGTTACAGTAAAACAGCCTATACATTTGCCATAAAATTTGATGGGACACTTTTATTCATGGTTCTTCTGTGATCAGATACTTAGAAAATATTAAGGCAAAGCAGAATTAGAAAAGCATTTTGCAAAAAGAAAAGCATTTTGCTTTCTTTGCCTGCAGAGCCATATTGTACTGTTCTCACAAAGCTCCTAAGAGCTAGTTATGTAGTAATTTTTCATTATTTAATCTCTGAGTTCTTTGAAATATTTGCTGAAAAATATGTGTACAGTTTACTTGACCTCTAAATAGAGTGTCTTGGCTTGCAGGATTAAATTTTAGGACAGGAAAGGTGGTAGCTTCATGCTTTAGTTCTTGATACTCTTCAGATTGTGTATGTGTGTGTGTGTATCATATAATCACCAGGGCCAGAAGACTTCAGGAGACTAGGAGTAGTGACTTTAATGTGTTGTGCCAGTCTCTGGTATGAGCTTTGTTTGGCAGGCCCTGACAGACTACCGGGCAGAGCTCCGGGATGACCCAATCATCAGCACACACTTGGCCAAGTTGTATGATAACTTACTGGAACAGAATCTGATCCGGGTCATTGAACCTTTTTCTCGAGTACAGGTAAGAATCTTCCTGGGAACTTTCTTAACAGTTTGGGTTAGATGGTATAGCGGTAGCCACCTCCTTTTCCATATTTGTCCAGAATAGGAACTCACTTTCAAGGGTATGTCTGTTGGTAAGAAGCCACGAAGGGCTTGGACTTGTCTGGATGGGAAATGAATCAAAGAAGATGCTGGTGGGGTAGGTGGCTATGAGCTGGCTATGAGTGTATTCTGTAAAGTGAAGGGCAGGAAGTAGACCGAGCAGGACACTAAGTGTGGCCAGGGAGAATTTCCGCTCTCTAGATTCAGCAGCTCAAGAGACACACTAGTTCTCTGTCCTTCTGTTTTATATTGAAGATAAATTCAAACTTTCAATGTTACTGTCTGCTTTTCCTTTTAGATTGAACACATATCTAGTCTCATCAAACTCTCCAAGGTAAGTTCTCAGGCCTGTTCTGTGGTGGTAATGGGGGAAAGATATGGAGGGGCTGTCTTCTTTGTGAGGAACTGAATGTGGGCTCAGAGCTGGAGAGGATTTCATTGCTATTTTGCTCCAATCCTTTCTTTTTTTCTTTGTTGTAAGACTCTTTCTTGTGAAACTTTCATGTCAGACTGATCTCTGATTAATGGATATTGGTCCCTTTAATCATATACTTTGATTTTAGGCCGACGTGGAAAGAAAATTATCACAGATGATTCTTGACAAGAAGTTTCACGGTGAGTAAGCAGCACACAGGCCAGGGCCTGGTCAGAATTTACAGGGTGTATCTTTAAAACAGGGGCTGAGTTTCTCTCCCTTTGAACAATGTGTAAGGGGATGGAGAGAGGATTCATCAGTTAAGATACTTAAGGACCTGGGTTCAGTTCTCAGCATGGTGGCTCACAACTGCCTGTAACTCTAGTTTCGGGATCTGATGCCCTCTTCTGGCCTCCGAGGGCTCCTGCATGCACAGTGTGCTGTGTGTACTCAAACAGGCTCACGTGTATATAATAAAACACTCAAAGTTTTTTAATAAAAAAAGAAGTGAGAGTATATAGCAAACGTGCTGGGAGAAATTGGGATAAAGTGATGAGACAGACAGTGGGGTCCTTTTTTATCGTCTAATATTTCCTTTTAATTGGTTTGCTGCTGTGTTTCTTGCAGGGATTTTGGACCAGGGGGAGGGCGTCCTGATCATTTTCGATGAACCCCCAGTAGATAAAACTTACGAAGCTGCTCTGGAAACAATTCAGAACATGAGTAAAGTAGTGGACTCCCTCTACAACAAAGCCAAGAAGCTGACATAGGTGAGTGCCTGCCCCGGGACCCAGGGCCGGGCAGCACTGTCTTCTGCCTGCGACACTGAACACCTTCTGGTCCTCACGGCTTCCCCGATTGACACTGCTCTGTCTTCTCTTGCAGAGTTGGATCTGTAGCGGTTCTTTGGAGAGTGTGTGTGGCGGGAGAGTGAACCCTTGGGGAAATGCTAGGAGATTCTTTTCTTTCTGTTCTACTTTTCGCTCGGAAAGTTTTTAACCCTCATTGGTGCATCTGTATCCAGCGATAGGCGGCCAGTTCTCATGTAATCAGCACTGGCCAACATGGGAGTGGGGAAATTGCTTAAAAAAAAAGAAAAAAGAAAAAAAAAGATTCTAAATAAAAGGAAAAAGGCTTACACTACCTAAAGCTGTGCTCTCTGCCTCCTGGGAGAGGGCCGCAAAGCCAGGCACCCCGCCAACCACTGGGGATCCTCATCCACCTGCTGGGCGCCACCTCTCCTCCTCTTCAGAATTGGGTGTTTGCTGACCATCAAAAGCAACGACTTTTTATTCTGTTTGTACTGAACCAAAACAAACAACTGTGTATAGACTGCTGTTTTGTTTTTTATTTGAAATGAGGCGTTGGTGTGTTCTCCCTGCCATCTGGCCTGTCTACCCTTCCCTCTCTGACTTCGGCTCCAGCAGACTACCTGAAAGGCCGGCTGTGGAGCCACTGCAATATGGCTCTGCTCTGACCTGTGAAATAATGGGAACAAGTCCAGGAGCTAGTGTCCACTACGGCCACACGGGCGGGCGCAGTGTGGGCCTCAGCCCTCAGGGTGCCTGCTGTGCACATGGCTTTCTTTAACACAGTAACTAGATTAGACGGCAGTGTTTTAACCACCCCTCCTCCCCTCTTTGCTTTCCTCTCCTCTATTTCCTTTCAGCCGGGAGACCATATCCTTTCTCTTTCCCCTCTAGAGGAGTTGGGTTGTCTGAACTCCATCTGCTGCTTTCCCTCTCTACCCTTATCTCCTGTTGTCGGACGGAACTATCCCTTTTCAAAACAGTAACATCGGGAATGAGGCTGGGTGGTTTTAATTTAAATTACAAAAAAAAAAAAAAAAAAAAAACCAAACCAAAACTTTGTTGGGTTTGAAGCACCCTCATGCCCCCTTCCCAGACTGTCTTCCTCTGCTCGTAAGAGTGTGAGCCGACGAGGTGGCGCTGTTTTAGCATGCTTTGTTTCCGATGCAGTTCCTTAGCAGGCTTTGATGCCATTTGGGCAGGTGAATGCCTGCACCTTTGCTGTCCCCACCGTGCTGTGTCCTCTCATCCACTCTGTCTTTTATCTCTTCCCTCCTCCCCTCACTCTTTCCTACTGGCCTCCTTTTCTCAGATTGTCCTTCCAGGTTTTGGTAATAGATTTCTATTTTGTAAAAGGGTTTTGTTGTACCAGGTTTTGCATCTCCACTAAATCTGACTGGCTTTCATTTTCCTCTCAAAATCAGGTTTTGTTCTCAGCCACCTTCTCCCCATCATGTCCAGTCACTGTTTTGGTTTTGGCACCATCAATATCAAATGTACAAACGGTTCTTGCTAACCAACACCAGGTATATCTGATGTTCAGATGAGTTCCAATAAAATAATTTTTTTTTCAAAAGGTGTCTTTTCTTGAGTGCTGGTGGGTTTCCAAGAAAGTTCAAGTGTTTCATGTAGCCCCTTCTGGCTTGGCCAGAGCTCTGTCACTTCATTGCCTAATGGGAATCTTATAGCCATGCTGGGAGTCCATATTTGGAGACCTTGGCAGGAAAGCTGACCTGTAAGGAGTGAAGTCAAAAATGGAGCTCAGGTGTCTTTTGGGGCAGGAGGACCAGCGAGGACATGTGGGCTTGGACAGTAGTCACCAAGCCAGTCTCCTTATCTCCTTGTCCAGGGGAGGCGATAGGGTGCTAGGTTCTGATGAAGTAGTGCAGGAGCCAGTGTCTCCATGGCCAGTCTCACTTTAGTGACTTTGGAATCTTCTTCTTCTTCTTCTTTTTTTTTTTAAAGATTTATTTATTATGTATACAGTGTTCTATCTGCATGTTTGCCTGCACACCAGAAGAGGGCAACCAGATCTCATTACAGATTGTTATGAGCCACCAAATGGTTGCTGGGAATTGAATCAGGACCTCTGGAAGAATAGCCAGTGTGCTCTTAACCTCTGAGCCATCTCTCCAGCCCCCGACTTTGGAATCTTAAATAGCTATTTTCATACTGCCTGCAGACCCCAAGAGTAGGGGGATTCTGAGGGGCTGGGGCCCCTGGGGGACTGACAAACCCCTTCCAGTTTAGCAGTTCTCAGGTGTAGATGTGTTTCTTTGTATAATTTTACTTCTAGAAAGTTTAGTTTCTATAAAGGACTTTAAAACTCTGCATAGGGATGTGATGTGGAGCTGGAGCAGGGTAAGGAGGGTCTCTTAGACCTAAACCCTAAGCAGCTCAGAACAGTAGCCCTTAGTGTGATGATGCAAGAAGTATAGTCAGGCAGAGCTGCTAGCCGCATGACGACATCAGGCCTTGAAGTGAGGCTATTTCAGACCAACTACAGACTTGGTTTTTTTTTTTTACAGGCTTGGTGTGAAAGAAGTGTTAAGCAGCTTACTAATTTTTATATATGCACTGGAATATTTGGGGCATATTGGGTTAAATAAAATACACGTTATTAAAATTCCCTTTTTTTTGTTTGTTTGGTTTTTTTGGTTTGGTTTTTCAAGATAGGGTTTCTCTAACTGTCCTGGAACTAGCTCTATAGACCAGGCTGACTTCGAACTCAGATTCATCTGCCTCTGCCTCCTGGGATTGAAGGTGTGCACCACCACCACCCAACTGTTCTTTATTAATGTAGTTCCTAGAAAATAGCGCATTACCCATGTGGCTGGTCAATATGGCTCTCAGGTAACCTCTGTTGGACTGTGCTGCACTAGACGGTCATGGGATGTGCCGCGGTTTTTCCTTCCAGGTCTCACATAGCTAGCCTAGCTTCCTCCCCACTCCCAAGGTCTGGCCATTGGTTGGCCTGGTTCTGGGCTGTCTAGCTGAGGGCTCCTTTTAGGCACTCGCCTTCAATGTATTGGGACTTTGTTGTGCATTAATGAGACTGCTTTGACTCTAACAGCCAAGAGGGCTGCTCTGGTGCCCTGCTGTGTGCTGGTTACATAATCTGTGTTGCTCAGAAGAGCCACTAGATGCTGCTCTATGCACTCATAGGAAGACTTCCTCAAGAACCAGCGTTCTGAAGCTCTTGATTGGAATCCTTTCTGTACCATGAGGCTAGTTGCTCCTTTGGCCTTCTGTTCTTGGGCCAGTATGGGAAGTGGTAAGTGTACAATAGATCTCTATTGAGCTATTGCATGGGCATCCCACCTTGCAAGGTAGCTAGATAGGCTTTGGGGAAAGTAGGCTGGTAGATGGTGAAAACTAGACATCTTCCCTGAGCTATCTCAATGCTGGGAGTAGAGCATCCTGCAGCGTTCAGCTGGCTCTGCCTTCTGGGCTCTAGATTCTACCATGTTGGGCAGATTGTTTCCCTTTCTTCCTTGCTTCCCTGTTGGAACAGTGAGGGAGCTGGGTGGGGGAAGACAGAGGTGGACTTGACTGGTGCCCTGTGTGAAGGCTATTCAAGGTTGACTACATCTGGATTTAACGAAAATGCAAATCTGGAGCGCACACCATTTTGCTTCAATTTGATGTAGGAAGCTCCACTTTTTATCTGGGTCTTGAGGTGTGAAGATACACGCCTGTAATCTGGGTCTTGAGATGTGAAGATACACGCCTGTAATCTGGGTCTCAGGAGGAGGGACACACCTACTGCTGGAGTTGAAGAAGGAAGCTTTTGCTTTTTGCCTGCTTGCTCTGTCCTTGCTAGCAAGGCTATTCCTTCATTGGCATTAGGGCCTACTTCAGGATTCCTGCCTCTGCTGAAGACCCCCTGAGACATCTAGCCTCTTGAACTGAGCAGCTTCTGGATTCTTGGACTTTCTGTCCAATAGCTGGCCGTTGTTGGGAGTTCTGTTACCCTCCGGAACCCTGACTGATAGACTTTGAAGAGCTTCTCAGGTATCACCTAGGTGGTAGGGCGCCTAACAACCTTGTCCCTCAGCATGGAGGTTGATAGAATTGTCCTATTCTGTTCTGCTACCAACATGACTTTGCCCCTGGCAATGTGAGGAGGCTGGAGTGGTTCACACAGGGTTTGAAGGACTGGCTGGACAGAAGACAAGAGAGAACATGCGTACAGCCATGCTGGAAAAGGCCCATCAACTCCAGGGTCAATTGTAAGAGCTGGAATTCAGTTGCAGGCAACAGCAGGCCCAGGTTTTTCTGATGGGTGGATTGCAGCCTTCAGAGATGTGTGTCTATTTAGGGAAGTAGAACACATTTAACTTTTGCTCAATCCTATAATTTGAAAGAACATAAACAATGAAGCCAGCTGAGAAGCTGGGTCTCTCCCCCTGGGGCTGGAGAAACAGAGGCTGACTTTCAGGGTTTCCTTTCCAGGAAGAGGCATTGGGTCAGGGGGGCTGAAAGACCATGGGCAGATGACTTAAACCCACTGTGACAATGAAGGGCCAGGGCAACTCCTGATTTTCAAGAGCAGTTAGGATTGTTGACAGTCTGAGCCATGAGGCTTGATCTCAGTGTCAGTGTTGAGCTGGGTTGTCAGAGCTGGTGTGGCTCATGCCTCAGTTCCAGCAGTTAACACAAGCAGGAAGACTGCCAGTCGCTGGCTGGCTTGTGTTACAAGGAAAGGTTTTAAGTCAGCTTCGCTTCAATGCATGAAGGGGTTAAGTAAGCTCCTGCTAGCGTGAGTTGTTAGATAACCAACATGCCACCTGCCATCAATCCCACAAGTACTTGTTAGCTCCTCCCCCTTGCCCATGTGAGTTGAAGCCTCAAAGCTCTCCTCAAGGAAAGTTCTACCTCTGGTTCTGGGCCAGACTCCAGAATTGTGAGTTAACGCATTTGTTTTGTTTTGCTTTTGTTTTTCGAGACAGGGTTTCTCTGTAGTTTTGGAGCCTGACCTGTAGCTCGCTCAGTAGACCAGGCTGGCCTCAAACTCACAGAAATCCGCCTGTCTCTGTCTCCCGAGTGCTGGGATTAAAGGCGTGTGTCACCACCGCCCCGCGACACATTATAGATTATCCAGTGTTGGGTGTTGTGTTCTAGCAATAGAATACCGGCTACGATTCTGCTCATCGAGGAACGTTGTGATGAAGGGCACACAAGCTAAGCTAGCCTTTCTGGGTGTTTGACAGGTCCTGGAAAACGGTTTTTTTTGTTTGTTTGTTTGTTTTGGTACAGCTCAGTGCATTTTCTATTCTGGTCGCCAAGGCCCCTAAACTTTTCCGCTCCTGTTGGCAGAGAACTCTCTGGGTACATAAAGAAACTGGCGCTTTCTAACCTGGAAGTACTGTGCCTAATCACTCAACAAGATTCCTGTTTTGGGTAGTTGGCTCAGCTGTTGCAGGTGTTGTCAGGAATTCTCTAGGTCCTAGTTAAGAGACGGTTTGTGGCTTGCTTGCCAGTTTGAGTCTCCAGAATCAGTCCAAAATGAATGGCTAGTAAACCGGCAGTCACCTTTGTGAAGGATATGGAGTGTTTGGGAGCTGTGCGTCGATGATCAGAACCAGAATATCCCGCAATTTTACTGCCATCAAGCTTCAAAACGGGCAAATCAGAGGCTGGCCCGAGGTTCTGAGCCTTTGAGGACAGCGGGCTTTTCGCCAACATGGGAATGCATGCGGCTCTCCTTGCCAGGCGCGGTACCACTCTTCACAAGGCCCGCGGCCTCAGCTGCGGGGGCCGCGGCGGGAACAAAGGCAGCACGTGTCTGGGCGGGGTCCGCCCTTCGCCCCGCCCGCCCGTCCGCCCAGCGAGCTCCGCTGCGCGGCGCCGGGACTCACGAAGCCGGGCTGCGCCTTGCGGCGCGGGCGACTTCGAAGCGGGGACCCGGCGCCGCGCGTTCCCGCCGCCCGCATGGAGCGCGCCCACTAGAGGCGCCACCGTGCGCCGCTCGAGCCGAGGACTCGAGTGGCCGCGACCTGGCGGCGAGACCGACGGGAGTGCGGCGGCGCGCGCGACCCGGAGAGGCAGCCTGCGAGGCGCGCGCCAGGGCGGGGCGGGGCGGGCGAGCGCGCGGCGAAGACGCGGGCGGGGGCCGGGCGGGGGCGGGGCCGCGGCGTCTGCAGAACCTTGGACAGAAGCTGCGAGCCGCCGCCGCGCCGAGCCGCGCCGAGCCCCGGGGCCGCGGCGCGCATTGCGGAGGGCCTGGGACGCAGCGGCTGCGCCTGCCGCGGGAGCCTGCCTGCGGGTAAGCCTGCGCGGAACGGAGCCGTGCGCGCGACCGGGTCGGAGTCCTGCGGCGGTGGCCGCTGCGGCGCTCGGCCGGTGCCGCAGTGGAAGCGCGGGCTGGGGCTCGGTGGGGCCGCGGCCCGGGGGTTCGGGCCTCGGAGGTGCGGGCGGAGGGGCGCGGCGCTGAGCCCCGCCCGGGGCTGAGAACCATCTTGTTTTCCACGCAGATCCGCAGGGCTACACGCGTCGCGTCCCGGGAGCGCCTCCTTTCTCCCTGCGGCCGCTTCAGGCTCGGTAAGGCGTCTCTTCCCTCAGGCCGGCAGGCTGGGCGCGCAGGGGCGCCGGCCCCCGCCGGGCGCGCAGTGGCACCATGGGCACAGTGCTGTCCCTGTCCCCCAGCTATCGGAAGGCCACGCTGTTTGAGGATGGCGCGGCCACGGTGGGCCACTACACGGCCGTGCAGAACAGCAAGAACGCCAAGGACAAGAACCTGAAGCGGCACTCCATCATCTCGGTGCTGCCTTGGAAGAGGATCGTGGCAGTGTCAGCCAAGAAGAAGAACTCCAAGAAGGCGCAGCCCAACAGCAGCTACCAGAGCAACATCGCGCACCTCAACAATGAGAACCTGAAGAAGTCGCTGTCGTGCGCCAACCTGTCCACATTCGCCCAGCCCCCGCCGGCCCAGCCGCCCGCACCCCCAGCCAGCCAGCTTTCGGGCTCCCAGACTGGGGTCTCCTCTTCCGTTAAGAAGGCCCCGCACCCTGCCATCACCTCTGCAGGGACACCCAAACGGGTCATCGTCCAGGCCTCCACTAGTGAGCTGCTACGCTGCCTGGGCGAGTTTCTCTGCCGCCGGTGCTACCGCCTGAAGCACTTGTCCCCCACGGACCCCGTGCTCTGGCTGCGCAGCGTGGACCGCTCGCTGCTTCTGCAGGGCTGGCAGGACCAGGGTTTCATCACCCCGGCCAACGTGGTCTTCCTCTACATGCTCTGCAGGGATGTTATCTCCTCCGAGGTGGGCTCGGACCACGAGCTCCAGGCTGTCCTGCTGACCTGCCTGTACCTCTCCTATTCCTACATGGGCAATGAAATCTCCTACCCGCTCAAGCCCTTCCTAGTGGAGAGCTGCAAGGAAGCCTTTTGGGACCGTTGCCTCTCAGTTATCAACCTCATGAGCTCCAAGATGCTGCAGATCAATGCCGACCCACACTACTTCACACAGGTGTTCTCCGACTTGAAGAATGAGAGTGGCCAGGAGGACAAGAAGCGGCTCCTCCTGGGGCTTGATCGGTGAGCCCCTGTGGCCGATATCCCGGCTCAAGGATTCCATTCGTTTTTAAAATTTATTACTAAACGAATCAATTTGTGTACAGTGTGTCTAGCAAAGCCACCAAGGGCCTCTTCCCATGTTCTCTCCTTGTTTTTTTTTCTTTTTTTTTTTTTCTTCCCTAGACCTTTCGAGAACTCTGGGGACTTTCGAACTCATGAACCTTGTGCAAACCCAGAAGATGCATTTAAAGCCACCTAGGCTGCTGAGTGCTCTCTCTGGGGGCTCAAGGGACTGACTTGCCCGTGTCGCCTGTACCCATGCGGGGTCCAGAGTAAATGAGGCTTTCCCACTGTCCCGTGATGGGAGCTGTGACCCAGGAGGAAGTGACCCTTTTCTGGCGACTGTTTCATTCTCCCAAAGGCTCCTGGAGCCAGCTGTCCCGACTCAGGTTCCAGGAGGTTCTCAGTGAGGCGAGCTCTCCACTGCCCTGGGCCATCAGCACAGGAGCCTGGAAGTGGGTCTGTTGCAAAGATTGTCCGTGACTGTTGGCTGTGCACGGCCCTGTTTTGCTGCTTTGCTTTTGGGCGAAGGGCTTTTCTTTCCTGGCAGGATGGATGGAGCTCCCCGCCCTGTCCTTTTGTCTATGCCCCAGCTCCCACCTTAGTGTCGGTAAATAAGGTGGTTTGCTTAGTAGATTCCCCTCTCATTTTGGGTCCCAGCTAAGGGGGTGAGGTGAAGCTAGGGGCAGCCTCTTTCCCGAGTGAGTTTTTCATTTGACTAACACAGCTCAGTCACTCTGTGCGAAAGCCAGGACAGTGGCAGGTACCCATGAGCAACGTTTCCTTCTGGGCAGGTGGGCATCCAATGCCTGAGATCAGGTTGGTGCCTGCCCACTTAAGTGCCACGGCCTCTTGCTGGTAAACATATTTGTCCTACAAAGCTGGGGAAAGGTGAGATCAGTTGGCAGGGGTTACCGTGGCAATGGTGTCTCCCATCCCTACCCCTTGGTAGCTTAAAGCTGTCTCCAGGCAGTTCGGTTTCTCCCAGAGATGAAGCTTCGCTCTGTGCAACCTAGTGAGACAGCTGCATCCTGGAGACAATTGCAAGATTCGCCTGTGACTCCTGACTGCTCGGGAAGCTTGGTGACTGTCCAGCTGAACACTTCCAGCTGCTTGGGTGTGGTGCCCACCTATCCCTGGCAGCTGCAAAACACACTCTGTGGACTTTACTGGTTTTTCTTTCTAATTTTCCCAGACTGGTGGCTTGGGGGTTTGGAAGCGGTCCAAGAGAAGGGAGTGAGCCTTCCTGCATGGCCCTCTCTCCAGCTTTGGGGAACAAAGAGCAATGTGAAGATGCTAGCGGGGAGTCTCCTCTTCCTGTCCTGCTCCCCAGGAATGGGCATGGGGGCTACAGTGGGGAAGGCAGAGGTTATCTTATGTAGGATTAGGTTCTAGGTGGCTGCCAACTTCTACACAAGCGCTACTGAAAAGTCACATAGAGAAAGCTGTGAAACTGAGGTCTCCCCTGAAGAGGCCTGGAGCAGAGCCTTTCAGCCAACCAGTTCACAGAGGTGGGGAAGAGGACCCGACCCACTGAGACTAGAGAGCCTTTTTCCAGTCCCTCAGCCAGATTCCTAGAGAGCGAATCCTGGGCCCTCATGATCTGCCGCGGAGCTGGGGAGCCCTGCAAGGCTTGCTGAGCCTGAGCCTAGCTGCAACCTCTCTGGTCTGACTTCACGCGGGATCTGTCTTCCGATTCCGCTGCCACGGTGACCTGTGCAGAGAGCCCCATGGGGCAGTTGGCCCCTGGTGTAGTGGAAGAGGAGCTTCAGATGTCCAGTCTGAGGAGGAGGGGGTGCGTGTTTGTAGCCCGCCCACCTGCTGAAGCCGGTCTGGAGCTGTTCACTGAGCTGCAATCACAGGATTCCAGCTCTACTGACTGTTTCCTTCTCTTTGTACTTTAAAAAAAAGTTTTGTTTTTTTTTTTGTTTTTTTTTTAAATTTTTGAGGAGGTGCATATTTCAGAAGTGGTTGGCGACTAAGGAAGAACTCCCTAGTTGATTGTGAAGCCCGTGTGTCCCCCTCGCACTGGCCATCAGTACTGTGTAAAGGAACAAGTGATAGACTTGAGTGTTCGAGCAATGAACCCATCTGACATGCTGCTATGAAGACACTTTTAGAACAAACACACGCAAAATAGAAAAGAAAAAAAAAAAAGGAAAATGTGAAAAAAAAATCTACAAAAACTCCCTTTATTCTTCGTCGCTTTTACAGTGGTTCCGTGCATGCAGACCAGGAGCGCTCTGTGTCTTAGAACAGATGGCTGTGGGAATCACGCCGTGCCGAGGACAAGCCACAGAAGCCGAGTTCAGGACTGGATTCTTCTCTTTTCCTTACAGCCCTGCAGGGCTGATATATTCTTTCCATGCAGTTATTAGAATTTAGTTTTCTTCCAGCAGTGTTGGACTTGCAATGAAGAGGAAACGTGCCATCCCGTCCTAGAGTCATCCATAGCTGTACATCTATACTGCTAATCACACACACGTGATGTATGGGTTTTTTTTTTTTTAGTGAAATTTCTCTGTAGCTATTTTTTTGACCAAACTGTGGACACTGTTAATTTATATTTGTCTCATTCTGTATGTATGTGTAGCGTGTTTGAGAATGTGTGGTTTATAATCTGACAAGAGTCATGAAGCTCAGTTTGGCTGTAATTTAATTCCCCTTCCCTTATTTTTATTTATTTTTGTACTGTGCTGATTCAATAAAATGCACTGACCATCCATTACATCTGTCTCTTTGTGGACCCGCCATCTGGGCGCTTGTTAGGGGCACCTTTAGTGCCTGGTTTGTGTATGTATAGGTTTGTGCGGGCAGAGGGGACAGTTAGGGAGAGGGAGGGAGCAGATTTCCGCGATTTAGAAAGCAGCACTGGGGCAAGCCAGCATTGGCTTAGGTGCTGGGCAGGTTCTTCCCAGGGGCTTCCTTTGTGGGGTCACATGGCAGGCAGCTCAAGCCACAGAAGGCCAGCCACGTTTAGGCATGGCCCGGTCAGTGTTGGCCAGCTCAGTCCTGCTTAGGCATCTGGACTTAGACTGTATGTTGAGTCTTGGTGCCAAGGCTGCGGCTCCCATCTTCCCCTAGGCCCACCTTGCTCAGTGTCCACTGCCCAAAAGTCAGCAGGTGTGGACAGGAGTCCTGGTGACCTAACAGTGTAGCTTCAGAGGAATCTGGTCCTGGGTCTCCCAGTTGTGCCACTGCCTCAGCTTCTGTGTCCTGTCTGCCTTTCAGCCTCAGGAAGAGGGAAGCGAGGGCCTGTTCTCTGCCGTCCCTGCACCCACTGCTGGTAGCCTACAGCCCTGGCAGTTTGCCAGTGACTGCAAGACCCTGCAGGGCTGAGCTCCTGGGCGCTAGGGTGTCCTGGGGCCTCCACCTGACCCTAGGCTCCTGTTCCCGTGAGCTGCTGCAGGAACTCGTGCCATCTTTTGTGCGGACATGCGTTTATTTCAGAAACATGTTCCCTTAGGATTCTAGACCGCAGCTTCAGAATGGCGGAAGAGTGTGCCTGGAATGAATTCCAAGGTTGCCTCTTGCCTCTTCTCTCACACAGCTTGCTTCTCACTCCCTAAATTTTCTGTTCAAAAGCCTTGGGCAAATTATCCCCCATTTTACATAATTTGTGCTTGATTCTACCTTCTGAGATGGTAGTTGACTATATAATCTAAAATTTCACTATTTTTAAATGATAAGCAGAATGCCTTTAAAAATAAGATTTAATGCTTTATTGCTCTTTATGGTAAATCAAAATATGCTTTAGAAATAAAGTTAATTTAATGGAAAATAGGAATATACGCACCAAACCATAGACTGCATTTCATATAATTGAGAGGCCCCACTCCGTGCATACAATCACTGTGTCCTGTCCCTTCTTACTGTTATCATTCACACCCGAAATTCCAGGTCCTTCAGTGGCTGCACACTGATCATAAGAAAGTGCTTGTGGGCAGGGCAGTTCCTTGGTGGGAGGTTCTGGCCTGGGTCAGGGGTCCCAGGCTACGTCGAGGTGAGAGAAGAGCCCCCATGCCCAGCCTCTGATCTGTGACTTGTTTGGCATGACCTGCTTTGGTGTGCATGAACACACAAGCATGTCTAGTGTAGAGCAACACGCTGGGGGCGGTGGGAAAGGGAAGGTGAAGTTCCTGTCAGATGGTTCGTCAATGTCCGCTGGCGATTGGCAAAACAGGGCTGGAGGCACCTCCGCTCTGCACGGGCAGCTGACCAGGCCTGGAGAATGAGAAAGGCTCCCAAGGGCAGATGGCAGCAGGGCTCTCTGTTACGAACGACCTGCAGTGTAAAAGGCTCCGCAGCTCTGCGAAAGGGGTTATGAGACCAGGTGGCTGGAACCACCTTGGTCAGTCAGCCAGGTGACTCCCTCAGGCCCTGGGCAAGGCACAGGAGGTGGCACACAGGCACTTGGTGGGTTAAGGTGGCAAGGTGAGGATTAGGGGGCAGAACCTGGGGGAAAGTGAAGAAAATGTGCTCCTGGTTCTGTAAGTCCTGCTGTGCCTGCTGTTGTCTGCTCCCAGCCTTCCGTGGTAGGCACTCACAGCAGCCTGCAATGCCCACAGGCGGCCTTATCCTCAGCAGCTGAGACGGGAGCAGGGGTCTCAGGAAGGCTCTGAAACGGGCAAGCTTTTTGCTTGGCAGACACTGGCAAACTGTCAGCGGGCTCAGGGGCCAGGCTCCAGCAGGCAGGTATGTGGCATAGGTGGGCACCCTGGCCTGGCCGGCAGTGCCAGGACTCCACACTCTTTGCTGCAGCTTTGACCCAGCTCTCACAGCTGTGTGCAGTGGCTCCCCAGTTCTCCAGGGAGGAGGAGGCTCAGGTGGAGGAGTTGGGGGAAGGGCTGTCCTTGCTCCCTACTAGGTACTGACAGTGTGGTTACAGCAGGGGACATCTGGTTACAAACCTGGCAGTCTGCAAAGAGAAGAGTTATGATAACTGGTCCTTGAGTAGCAGCAGGGTATCTCTACGGGAGAAGTGGTCAGAAAGTCTAGGCCCTGAAACCTTGGTGGCAAAAGATCTTCCAGGGTCAGCTCTGGAAGGAGGGACCTCTGAACATGGCTGAGGGATGGGCTTCACAGGCAAACCTGTTCACCTGCTGCCTTTGGCTGGCTGCTAGCGGTAAGGCTGGTGCTAAGGGGCTCTGCGCTAGGTCCAAGGGCTGCAATCATGTAGGAGAAGGAAGGCATCAGGTGTGGGTCACAGCAGGGCTAGTCCTCTGCCCACGGACACTGGATCCAAACCATAAGAGAACGTCTCTAGCTGGAGAAACTGTCCTGTGCTCTGGGCCACCCATCCCTCTGCTGGGTCAGCAGTAGTCACTGGCCCTTTGCCAGTTACAGGTACTATCCAGTTGCTTGTGGGGTGAGAAGTTTAGCTGTCAGCCCAGGAGGCTGCAAAGGGTCTTTGGTTTCCTGAGCAGGGACTACGCAGAGTTGAGAGAGGAGAGGCAGGAGCAGAAAGTCAGACAGGACATTTCATGAGCAGGGCCTCGGAGAAGGCAGAGGAGTCCTGCCCTGGGAGGCCCTTGCATGCTGATTTCTAGTGGTATTAAAGGGCGTACAGCAATTAGCGGGCTCCTGGGATGCTGAGCCAGGTGGAACGTGTGTAGGGATGGAGAGCCTACGGGCCCGGCCAGCCTTGTACCAGGCTCAAGCTCTTGCTCCCCAGGCCAGGCCTCCGACGTGCAGCAGTTAGTTCCCTGGCACACTGAGGATGAAGCCGGAGCGGTTCTTGGTGAAGTCGGGCTGCGGCTGATTAAGCCGCGTCTCCACAGAGACGGTGCACTTCTTCCCATGCAGGCTGCACTGCACTGGGTTGGTGACGTTCACTTGAAGGTGGCGCTTCTCACTGTAAGAAGGGAAAAGATAGGCCAGGCAGTGAGTGGGCAGACAGAGAATCGTGTGGTTTCCTTGGCAACCCCCAGGGCCCTGCCATTTGCCAGGATCCTGTGGGGTGGCAGTTTCAGGGTTCAACCTGCTTTCTTCCCAGGGGCCCACAGAGGCGGGAAGGAGACAGAGGCACTGAGGTGTGTGCTACGGCCGGCAGGTGCTGGCAAGGCAGAAGGACTGCTCATCCAGGGAACCCTGTGTGCTGCCGAACCAGGGAGGCAGATGTGGCTGTGCCATTGCCAGGGCGGGGCTGAGTCATTTGGGTGTTCAGGAAAAAGGGTGCCAGGGCTCTGACTCATGACAGTCATCTCTGATTGCCAACAGGGAGACTAGAACTGCCCAGCCCCTCAAGGAATGTCTGCCTTGAATCTAGCTGGCTCTCATGGAGTCTGCCTGTCAAAAGTGGGTCTGAGGCTGAACCTTGACGTACAGTAGATCTGGGATCCCAGTTACCTGGGTGGCTGAGTCAGGAGAACAGTAAGTTTAATGCCAACCTGGGCTATAGAGTGAGTTTACAGCTAGCCTGGGCAACTTTCTGACACCCTGTGTGGAAATAAGGACTTGGAAACTCCTGTACATAGAGACAACTCGGTGGTAGAACATTTGCCTAGCGTGTGTGAGGACCTGGGTTCAGTCCCCAGCGCTACTCAAACCAACCAAATCAAAGCAGATCTGAGTTGATGACCCTCCTGTGAAGGCTGTTCCTACTTCGGAGCGAGGGGAACCAGGTTTTCCAACAGAGCGCAGACCGCCCTGCAGATAGTCCCCACTGCCTGGCTGCTCCAGAACGGTAGGTGATCTCACTTCCTATCCACCAGGGGTGGCCTGCTGCGCTCTCCCTGTTGTGGAAGTGGACGCCCTCGCCTCTAACAACGCACACTGTGCTGAATGTGCTCGAGCTGCGGCTTAGGTTAAAAGCTGAGAGCCTTGTAAGGAGGCTGGCACCTAACGTGTGTGCATCCATGCCAGCCGTCCCACGCTGCACCCCGCTTCTGCTGCATCACTCTGCTTCCAGCTGGGGAGGGGGAGGAAGGCTCGCTGCTTAGGGGTTTCCAGTTAGGATGGGCAGCAACTCTGCCCACTCACCCTTCCTTCCTTCCTTCCTTCCTTCCTTCCTTCCTTCCTTCCTTCCTTCCTTCCTTCCTTCCTTCCTTCCTTCCTTCCTCCTTTCCTTTTCTTTTTTACTTTTTTATTAGGACAGGGTTTCTCTGTGTAACAGTCCTAGCTGTCCTGGAACTAGCTCTCATAGACCAGATTGGCCTTGAACTCACAGAGATCCACCTGTGTCTCTACCTCCGGTGTTAAAGGTGTGCGTCACCACTGCCCGGCCAGCTAGGCTTTCTCTGCCTCCATAGGGATTCCTTTGCTGTGGCTGCCGAGGCTCCATGTCAAGGGTGAACAGGCTGGGTCTTCTGAACATCCTGGTCTCCTGGGGTTAAGGGAGCTCCCAGCACCGAGTGATGAGCACTGAGTGGCCATGTCCACCGTGCAGAAGGAAGCCAGGGTTGAGGTCAGCCTCTGCACAAGCTTTCCCACTGTTTCCCAAGCACTGGCTGGTCCAATAGTCCCAGTTGCTCGGATGCCGGCCAGGCTGCATGCCGGTTAGGCTGCATGCCATGCTACTGCTCACAGGGATCAATGTGCTGAGCATAGGTGCCTCTGCAGCACTGGCCCCAGGGCATGGTGTCCAGGGACACTTGGTGGCACATACTACAGAAGGCCCAGGGTTGGTTGTGTTGAGGTCTGTTACCTACTTGCCTCATGAGCCATGATGCAGATGCAGTGACTGGGACCAGGGAGACATGGGCACTAGGTATCAAATACTTAATGTCCTGTCAGCCCCAGCTAGAACCTGGGCTTAGATATTTTTAACCAGAGTGGGACATAAAAATAGCAGAGCCCATCAGAGGCGGTGACTCAGGTTCTTTTCCACTCCCTTGGGAACCAGGGGGCTCTGAAGGTTACCTACAGGGCCCTTGGCTGCAGTAGGTGTGCATGGGTCCCCTGTGGCCTCACACTGGCCCCCAGCAGGCAGAGTGCCAGTTCTGAGGCTGCCTCTGAACAAGATGGTCCCCAAGCTCTGTCAGCCACCATGCTTCTCCACTGAACTCGGGTCTTGTGTGCTCCTTAGGGGCCACCATCCTGCCCTCCTCTTCCTAGTGAGGCCAGGAGAGCAGTATGACTCTGGGTTCTCTCAGATTCTCTGGGAGCGGGCTCTGTGGGACCAATTCTGTGTCAGCTTGAGAAGCTGACATGTGGAGAATCACCAGCATGCCAGCCATGCTCCTGAGGTGCAGTGGGCCTTCCCGATAGGAGCTTTTTTCTCAGCCTAGTCCCTCGGCCAGAGTGCTACCAGCAGGGTATCCATGGTTTCCGTCCTTCTTCTTCTTTGGGTGTTTGGGGACAGCTCTAGTTTTGGTGTGGGCGTGGGTGGTGGAAGCATCAAAAGGTGGGGTGAGCTTTGGTGTCACTGGGTTCAGAGGCCACAGGCTCTTTCCCCATTTAGTCCTAGTCAGCCAGTCAGTCCACAGGCAGTGGAGAGTAAACACTAGCCGGGACAGGAACCAGACAGAGGGGAGAAGGGGGACATCCTCTTTCTCAGGGAACTTTGAGCTGAGCAGACCCATACCTGGGAGGCTCCAGCATGCACCACTGAGGTTGGCTTCCCTCCCTTCCAGAGGGCACTGCTGCTGGAGAAGGGACCTCTGTGAGGAGGAAGGCAGGAACCAGGAACTGGATTCTTCTGCACGGTGATGCAGACAGATCTGGGCCCCCATTTCTCTGGCAGGCTACCATCCTGTGCCAGCCTGTGGTAGCTCCCCACCTCCCAAGGAGGAGCTCTCCCCTGACCTGACCCCTGAAAGTGGGGTCATTCTTTCTCTCCGACAGCCAGAGTTGACCCTCAGCCTGCCCCAGGGAGCTTGTTGGAGTGGCCGTGTCCTGTTCCTCTGGTGACATGGGAGGTAGTCAGAGAACAGCCCAAGTACAGATATGTTTCTATGCCTGCCACCCCTACTCCTAACCACAGATTCTGCTTCAAACATCAAACTCCCAATTTCCAACCCCACCCTCCATGGGGCAAGAATCAATTAGGACGTACCAGGAAAGAATGCACGCCAGCCTCCACATCCCTCCCTCGGCTCCTCTTCCCCTTTTCTTCTGAGATGAGATCTCACTATATATAGGTCAGGCTGGCCTTGAACTCATGGTCATTCCTCCTGCCTCAGCCTCCCGGTGCCGGGGTTACAGGCATGAGCCACTGCACCCAACTCTCCACCCTAGATTTCTGGGTAGTGTGCTCTAAGCGCCTAAGATTGCTTCTGATCATCTGCGATTTTTAAGTACAAGGCTGGGCTAGAGGCCTGGCTTCCAGTTCTACTGGCTCCTGGGCTTGCCCAAGTCCCTGTGAGTCTCTTAGAGCCATCAGGCGCACGTGAGGTTCTCTTCTTCACCTATGCGCTGGTAGTGACAGGTGAAGGTTATTTCATCATCATCATCCTCACCATCACCCCACATCTGCTCTCCAGCTTTTACCCAGTCTTTACCTCAAGGTGCTGAGCCCCAGGAATACAGAAAGTAAGTGTAAACTTAGAGACGGGGTCTTTTCCTGTGCCCTGGGCGGCTGCTCGCCCTCCTGGGATCTGCAGGCTGTGACCAAAGCACAGAGCTCTGTCTGTGGGAGCGGGCACTATCCAGGGGAGCTGCACTCCTTCAGTCGAGGGCAAGGACTCCCAGCAGTGCTGGCTCAGGAGAGCCACCATGACAGACTGCGCTGATGCTCTCCGCACATGTTCTTGGAGCTCATAAACCACACGGCTGCTCTGTTTGAACAGCCCCTGTCTGGCGCTGTATATCCTGGGCCTTCTCAGCTTGTGTTTCAGCCTGACAGGTGTGGGGGCCCTTATACCACATGTATGGCTTGACATTCCACGTATGGATACAGGGTCCTGGAGGGGGAGGGTTCTCAGAGGGTCCGGAACCCTGTGCCTGAAGGTCCAGGAGGACTCTCGCTACTAATGGGCAATCCCAGCTAGGCCGTTGGCTCTGGGCTTGCTGGGTCAGCATGCCATCCCAGGCCACGGTGCACTGCAGACAGCCCAGTCCCAGCACTTTATTCCATTATTTCAGCCTCACAATGGGGACGGGCAGTGTGCTCAACTGGCCATGGTCCTCCTAGACCCGAAACACCCACTCAAGAAGCTCATCTCGCAGGCAAGATGGCCAGATGGCCTGTGGAATGGGAGAGTCCCAGGAGGCAGGCAGCCCTCAGAAAAACAAGCACTCGGGGTGGTCACTGAGAAATGGGATGGCCCCAGGCTCCTGCTCTTCTCCTTGGCGTATCCCTGTCTGACCCGGTGCCCCACCATCTTTGTGAGGCTGCTGCAGGGTTCAGAGGAAGAGGGGTTGAGTTCACAATAGAATGACGGGCAGAGAGGAGCAGCTTGGGAGGGTTCTGCTGCCACCCACACATCACGTGAACAAAGGAAAACCCGGCTGCAGCTTCCCAGTTCCTCAGCACCCTAACCAGCCATCACATGGTCTAGCAGTCCCCGGTGTGTGCCAGAGAAAAAACTAAACACCAATCACATGGTCTAGCAGCTCCCTCCCAGGTGTGTGCCAGAGAGACATGAGAACGGGTGTTCAGACAACTCCTGTGTATCAGTTTCACAGCAGAAGTATCTACAAAAGGCAGCCAGCCCATCAGTGGTTGAATGGATCACCAAAGGGCGCTAAATCCATTCACTAGGATAGTATGTCCAGTGGAATATTATTCAGCAATGAAAGGAGTAAAGTATCAATACAGCAATACGCTCTGAAAGAAGCCAGCTACAACAGGCCACACACTGTAAGACCCCATTATGGGAAATACCCCCACTAGACACACCGCCAGAGACAGGGTAGCTTAGTTGTTGCAAGGGGCATCAGGGAGGGGAGGGAGTGGCAGGGCTGCTAAGGAGGTTTCCTTTTGGGGTAGTAGAATAGTCTAGAAGTAGACAGAGGTAACAGCTGTCTAACACTGTGTCCATAGTAGTCCGTGTTCAATGAGGGAGTTTTTCTGCCAATAGGATTCAAAGGACTAAAAGCAGAAAACATGTTTTGTTTTGTTTTGGGGGGGGCGGGAAGGGGTTTCAAGACAGGGTTTCTCTGTGTAGCTTTGAAGCCTGTCCTAGAACTTGCTCTGTAGACCAGGCTGGCCTTGAACTCAGAGATCCACCTGCCTCTGCCTCCTGAGTGCTGGGATTAAAGGCCATGACTGACCAGTTTTAGAGGAAGTCCTTATTTTAAGTTAACGGAATGACTGAAGTACAGTTAGACTGAACATAGTGGCTCACACCTTTAATCACAGCATTCAGGAGGCTGAGGCAGGGGGACTGTTGTGAGTTTGAGGCCAGTCTGGATTACAAAGTGAGACAACCAAGCTAGCAAGAGGTTTTGTGTGGCTGTGGAGCTGGTGAGGTCTCAGCAGGCACAGGAGAGTGGGTGCTGCCGTGGGAGTAGTACCTTGGCTCTGGCCTGAGCCCCAGCACACACTGGGGTCTTTCCTCACCTTCACAGAGAATGGAGAGGGAGACAGGGTATCTCCCTCTGATGGTGTGCAGCTGCTGAGGGAGCCTGCCTGTGTGGGGGGGAAGGGCCTTTCCTCCCCAGCTTCTGTTACAGGGTTTAGTGGCTCAGCAAACTGTGGGGACTTTGATCTCATGTCATCTGTTCTCAGCCGTCATTGCAGGCAAATGGCCCTTGTCGAGTGACTTTCTTTCCTTTTTCACTTTAGACTCCGTCTTCTCATTAGAGCAGCTGTGGGTAAGAAGGGGCAAGCCGACATGGCTCCAGGGCTGGCTGCGCCCCCACAGGCCGTTTACAAAGGGGGCAACCACATGTGTCCAGGAGCTGAATCAGCTCAGAAGAATCTCCCTCCTTATCCAGGCCCCTGGGCAGCTGGGAAATGCAGTCTCCAGACCGAAGCCAACCCAAGAAAGTGGCCCAGGAGGTTGCAGGCAGTCCGGCAGGGTGCCTGGCTTGGACTTCGGGAGGGTCAGAAGTGCCCTGTGAAGGAGGGGCTGTACTCTGCTGTCTGGTCCCAGGCTGTGGACCAGAGAGATGCGGTCACAATGAGACGAAAAGTCTCCGGTGCTGGGCAGCCAACCCCAGAGTCCTACCTCACTGATGTCACTGGGACATGCAGTACACACTCTGGCTCCCACAGAGGACTGCGCTTCGCCTCAGGGGCACGGTCCCCTGCTGGTGCTGAGCCTCAGAGGGCAGCTCTTTCAAAATCCTGCTGGGGAAACGCTACTTCTGCTCTGGTCAGAGTTGCACCACAGCTGCTCTAGAGGAGCCAAGAGGCCGGGGACGGCGGTGCTGCACTTCCTGTCTCTGAAGCCCTTTCTGTATCTGTAGCTGGTAAGGGACGAGGCGAAACCACACAGCAGTCGTGAAACAGCTGGACACCCGAGAGCTTCACCCACGCCCAGGGGCTGCCTCTGCCCTAGCCTGAGCTGCTTTGGTGTCCAGACCCAGGCAGGGAACCCACTCCACCCTCATCGTGTCCTCTTTAAAGTGCTTCTAAGTCCCCTCTCTTCCCCACCTACAAGCGCTTCTGAACCTTTTAATGCTGAGACCCTTTAATACAGCTCTTCATGTTGTGACCCCAGCCATAAAATTATTTTTGTTGCTGCTTCATAACTGTAATTTTGCTACTGTTTTGAATCATAATGTAAATAATCAGGTAGCTAGAGGTTTACCAAAGAGCTCATGACCCACAGGTGGAGAATCACTGGTCCATCAACGGATCTAGAGAGCCAGTCACACCTGACAGGAGGCGGTGAATTAACTTCTGAGCTGGGGTGTGGGCCACACAGAAGGAGCAACTGGTAATGGTGGCTGAGGTGAATCTCCCCAAGGAGGTGGCATCTGGGCTGAGTTTCAGGGACAACAGGGCTCTTGCAGGGGCCTCCCTGGCTTCATCCTCTTGGTCTCAGCTATTTCTGCACATTCACTAGATTTTATGTTACCACTGTGTGGTTTTCATGACAGATAATGACCTACTCATTGTCCACATTCAAGCATGAAGTTCCAGCACACTCTTGGTCTCTTCTGAGAGACCCCTCAACACTCCACAGGCAACCGAGTCTTCCCACGAGCCACACTGAGCCCGCCCTCTTGGCCTCATCCCCGTCAAACCTGTCAAGAGCCCAGCCTAGACGCCCTCCTCACAGAGGCCAGTAGCTGGGAGTCAGCTTGGCTCCCTTCGCCTCTACTGCCCACGCAGCCCAGAGCCAGTTCTCCAGACGACCGTCTCAGCCTCTCCTGGTGACCACTGTCGCCCAACTGGTTTCTGTCTTTTGGGCCCCACGCCCTGCTTGCTTCACACACATTCCACATTTCCTCCATGCCATGAGCAGAGTCTGGAACAGGCAGCCGGGGGCCCGCCACTCCCTGCTGCCATTCACTCTCCATTGGCCTCATTCCTGCCAGCTCTCCAGCCAGGTCACAGGCCTGGAGTGTAGAGCTCTCTGGTCCTCAGCCCCAGAAAGGACAGGCCTGGCAAGCTGAGCTCCTGTATGCAGCTCAGCGCTGTAGGGCTCTACAGAGCGCATGGGAGCCACCATGGATGGTAAAGGAACAAAAAGACAGCCTCCAGGTGGCAGGGGAAGGCAACAAGAGTGGACAGCTGGACTGGGGCCCCAAAGTGCTGGCTTGAGCAGAATCATGGCCAGCACCACAACTGAGGAGCAAGGAGCCCCCTGTAGGCTGACCAGTCTGTGCAATGAACATAGAAGCAGCTTGCCTTCCAGAGTGGCAGAGAAGCACCAGGTGGGGAACAGAGTCCAGAAAAGACAGGGCTCCAGCTCTCTGTGTCTCTGAAGAGTAAACCCACTATAGACCACCAGAGGCAAGAAGACAAGAAGGCTGCTCACAGAGGACTAGTGGCCTCGTCACCTAGACAGAGACCACAAAACATTGCCATGCTCAGCCGTCGTGATCACTGCAGGACACAGCAGGCAATACGAGTCTAGAGGGCCCAGGGCAGCAGGGCTGGTGAACAGGAAAACTCAGATCATACAGTTCACGGGGCGTGTGGCTCTTTTCAGGACTATAGAAAATGTACGTAACTGATGGCTTAAGACTGTGTTGAGCCGGGCGGTGGTGGCGCACGCTTTTAATCCCAGCACTCAGGAGGCAGAGGCAGGTGGATCTCTGTGAGTCTGAGGCCAGCTTGGTCTATCCATAACAGGCTCTAAAGCTACAGAGAAACCCTGTCTTGAAAAACAAAAGCAAAAAAACCCAAACAAACAAAACCAACCAACCAACCAACAAAACAAACAAAGACTGCACTGAAGGACTGAGAAGTAAAACTCACAAGGCCCTGGGTTTGACCCCAGCACAGAACAAGACAATGTTGAGCGAAAATCTTGGATGTCAGCAACATGGGAGACAGTGAGGCATCGCAGTGAACATTCCAGCTCCTCTTGTTTGGGAGGATGGAGAGGAAGAGGGTGGTCTTTAGGCTTCTTTCGCAAGAACACAGGTAAGGAAAAGATGAAATGAAGCAAGAACAGAGGCTGTAATGGTAACTCTCCAAGAAGAAGGAAGATGCAAACTTGGCCTATCCAGGGGAAGGTACAGGGAACAGAAGAGCCTCAGAAACATGAGAAGAACAATGTCTCAGCAGCAGGACCACTCAGACATGAGCTGCACAAGGACAACACCGTGTCAGTGGCATGGGGAAAGCCTGCAAGGCCTTGACTCAACACAAAGAACTACAGGCAGCTGGGCATGGGAAAGCACACCACCTGGTTGTCCAGGGCCTAAGGGTCAGCCCTGTAAATGCATGTAACATTATACAGACCCAACAGGTTAAATTTAGAAGTATATATGTATATACAAATATATATATGCATATAATAACAATGAAAAAAGAGGCCTTGAATTTGAAGGAACATGGGGAGGGGCATATTGGAGGTTTGGAGGGAGGAAAAAGAAAGAAATGGTTCAATTATAATCTCAAAAAAACATTGTAGTGCTTTAAAAAAGAATGGCCCCCAAAGGGCATGACACCATTAGGAGATGTAGCCTTGTTGGAGTGGGTGTGGCCTTGTTGGAGGAAGTGTGTCACTGTGGAGGTGGGCTTTGACATTCCATTTATGTTCAAGCCACACCCAGTATCACAGTTCACTTCCTGTTGCCTTTGGATCAAGATGTAAGGGCTCTCAGCTCCAGTACCGTGTCTGTCTGCATGCTACCATGCTTCCCACCATGACGATAATAAACTAAACCTCTGAAACTGTAAGCTGCCACCTCAATTAAATGTTTTCCTTTATAAAAGTTGTCATGGGCATGGTGTCTCGTCACAGCAACCCTAACAAGATACACATGTATAATATGTATATATTAGTTTAAAACTGGGCCAACAAGGTGGCTGCTACCACACTTGACAACCTGAGTTCAGTTCCCAGAATCCACATGGTAGAAGGAGAGAACTCTTTAACACGCATATACACGTGTAAAACATACAAGTAAATGGAAAATTAAAAAAATGCACAACCACAAAGAATATCCATAGATAAGCTTGAATATATAAATGCAATAAACTGTACAAAATGGATACATTGTTTAAAACAGATAAACTGTTTAAAGCTATTTCCCAGGTTGACCTAAAATATGCAACCATAAGCTATTTAAAGAGACATATAAGTCACAATGATTGGACTGGAGAGAGAGCTCAGTAGGTAAGAGCACTGGCTGCTTTTCTACGGGACCCAGGTTTGGTTCCCAGATCCAGAAGATCCAGTGCTTTCTTCTGGTCTTTGTAGGCACCAGGCACATGCATATAATACAGGCAAAACACTCATACACATAATAAAAGAAATCTACAACTTAAAAATGTGATAAAGTCAAATAAAGTAATGATGCTATGGACTGTACCAAATTAACACTGTCATCTTGACTCTACACGTGTTCAGAGATAAGCGCTTATTCTACCGCTACATTGCACCCCCAGCCAAAAGTGGGGTCTTGGTCTGAGAGACACACAGCTTGCTCTCTGCCTCTCTTCGTGACAGCCCTCACCAGCCCCTAACCGTGCTGACTCTGGGCTGGACACTGAGGAGCTGTGAGAACATGCTTCTGTTGTTTGGTACTCAGTCCACCAGACTAAGAGCAGCAGAGGATACAGGAGCATCAGAAACATCGGTTCCTGCCAGTCTCATGGCAGCAGGCGAGTTCCACCTTCAGATGGAGATTTAGAACCTGCCTGGAGTCACAGAGCAGAGGTAGGACTCAAACCTAGTTATGCAGCTGGAGTCTTAACCTCAGAATATGATGTCATCACTGTCTGTGCTCCTGAGCAGTGGACACTGGGTATTGTCTACACCCTATCAAGAGTGCCTGCTAGGCGGATCTCTGTGAGTTCGAGACCAGCCTGGTCTACAGAGCTAGTTCCAGGACAGGCTCCAAAACCACAGAGAAACCCTATCTCGAAAAACCAAAAAAAAAAAAAAAAAAAAAAGAGTGCCTGCTATAGGGTCTGACACAGACTAGGAGCACACCATTGTCCGTGGATGATTTGTTTTTACAATGATATGATTAAGAAAGCAGTTGGATTGCCAGAGGGTGGTGGCTCACGCCTTTAATTCCAGCACTCGGAAGGCAGAGACAGGAGGATCTCTGTGAGTTCGAGGCCAGCCTGGTCTACAGAATTCTAGGACAGCCAGGGTTGTTACACAAAGAAATCCTGCTTTGAAAAACCAAAAAAAGAGGAAAGGAAGGAAGGAAGGAAGGAAGGAAGGAAGGAAGGAAGGAAGGAAAAGCAAGCAAGCAGTTGGAGTTAACTGAACTAGGAGACACTACCCAGCACCTATGCGACTTTCAAATGGGGTTGTTGATTAGGCAGATGGTGGTGAGGGAGCCATCAGATCCAGGTGTGGGCCCAGAGGTGGCTAGGGGAGGTACATGCGCACTTCTGGCACCTTGCTCTGTGCAAGGGAATGTTTGTATGTAGTGTGATGAAGAGGCACAAGGAACACTCATTATTCACGGGATATTCACGGGATGCCTTTTGAGACCTGGAGGGCCCTTCTGAACAGTCTTATCTACTTGCCTTGTAAACCTTAGTGCCCAGGAAATGCCTCATTTCTAAAATGAATTCTAAGGGAGATAAAAATATTTGAGAGGATGGAGAATATGTGAATGGGTACATTATATTGTTTTCCCAGCAGCAGGGGTTGAGTAGGGTCTGACAGATGCTGGAATAACAGATACCCCTGCTGCTGGTCGCTTTACACAGCAGGACTGACGGGGTTTGGAACATGACATTGATGATCATGCTGTGCTTACGTCCTGAGGGTTGACGGAGATGAGTGGACCCTGGCTCTCTGCATATTTCTTATGTGTATCCAAGGGTTGTATTTCCAGTGATCGCCAGGCTGCCTGCTGGCTACGGGTGCTCGGCAGCAGCCTTGGACTAACTGTTAGGGGTCTTGGGCTGGGGCTGGGATTGGAAATCATCCATTTATTGAGGACTTATCCTGTAGCAGGTGCTGCACTAAATGCTATACACGCATCATCTCATTTAATCCCTTCCAAAGCTGCCACGGGGTGGGGGTGCTATTCCCTTCCCTTCATAGAGGAGGAAGCAGAAGCTTATGTCAAGTAACTTCTCAAAGCTGGAAAATGGCACATCCAGCTGCCTCTCCAGAGATACCTTCAGCTTCTGTCCTGTTGTTCCGTACTGAGGTGCTGTCTTAGCCTTGTGGGGATCATGGCCTCTGCAGCATGGAACTCACCAGCCCTAGGTGTCACAGGACGGCACCACTAGCCCTCTCTGGGGTTGGACACTGACCTGTAGGCAGGACTGCACCACTAGCCCTCTCTGGGGTTGGACAGTGACCCATGGCCACACCCCCAGACCTGTTCTCCCTGGGATTAGACACTGACTCACAGCCACACCCTCACCACTGGCTCTCTGGAGGTAGAAGCCGACTTGCAGCCAGGACCCTGTAGTGGCCCGCTTACCTCTCGTCTTTATCTTGTTGGTTGTTGCTCCTCCCATGCCTCAGCTTCAACCAGGCCAGAAGACAGACGCTTCCAGACCCGGGTGATGCTGTTAGAGGGGTACTCTCCCGGTGTCTGGAGAGCTTGTGTGCAGTTTCTGATTTCCCGGGGGTACCTGTCCTCCTTTTTCAGTGCTCAGACTGAACCCAGGCCCTTGCAGGCCAGGCAAACCCTCTCCACCGAGCTTCACATCCAGTCCCTCAGGACACATTTTGTGGGGAAGATCACTGTTTTGTGGCTATTCCCAGGTGCTATTTCTGTCAACTAAAAGGTAAAAGGTTCCTGTTCTGTGTGCATCCCAGCAGGCCTCCGCTGGCAAGGTGGGTAAAGAAAGACGTGCTGGAGGTTGCACTCACCCTGCAAGGGCAGGGGCGATGGTTTATCCCTGCCCCGATCAGAGCTGCAGCTATGAGAATGCCCCATTTTAACTCCATAGTATATTACTCTCTCAGGGCTCATTCCTCTGTCTCTCCCAAACTGTCCAACTTAACGCTGTACATTAGGGATAATGTAGCCTTCCAAAGCCAAACTACAAAGATTTAGTTGTGGCCACAGCGCTCTCAAATACAAACGACAACAAAACCCAGAAGTGACAAGCCATCAGCAAACAAAACATTTACTGCAATAGAGTCCAGGGACAGCAGCCTGGCAGAGCACATCGCAGTGAGCAGTAGCGAGGCTTCACTGGCGCACAGGGCTGCAGCCCGTCCTCTCCCGAGAAGCCCCGGGTCCATGGGCAGCAATCATTCTCTCCTTTAACTTCACATCTCTTTATGCTTTCGGCTGCATTGTCCTGAGGAATTTATTCTGTCAAGATATTTTTTTCTTCTTTGCTGTACTGAGGCTTTTTATTTATTTATTTTTACATCTTGGCTGCTTCCTGCTTACGGTTCTCTTTCTCGACACTTCTGCACACAGCACCTCTATGGTTAGCACCATCTGTGCACACTGGTGTTTATTTTCTGTTCCCATTGTTAATGAAGGTGCTAAATAAGACTGGAAGGAACCTGACCAGCGCCCACCCATGATTTCCTCTGGGCACACAACTTAGTTGCACATCTGAGCTTATTCACACTCATGCTCTTCAGAACCATGAGCTGTGTTCACCAGTGGCCAGAGTCGCAGGGCTTCACAGGAAGCCGGGTGAGTCCCAGTCCCTGCCACCTGAGTATTTAAAACAGTCAACACATAAATACACCAGGGACAGAGATATTGAAAAGACTTGCCTAAAGAACAATGGATAAAACTTCACTGGGCACAGATTAAAGGATCGCACTTTTGAACAATTTTGGGAAATAGGAACAAAACAAGTTTGCTAGGAACTCAGGAGTCTCTGGCTGTCTCTTCTGTTTAGCTTCTCTATTGTGAGACAAGTTCTCACTATGCAGCCCAGGCTGACTTCAACCTCTTAATCCCCTGGATTCAGACACCCTGGCGCTGGCTGAGCATGGCCTTGACAACCTGCTCTACACAGTGAGATGAGAGCTCTGGGTTACAAGACAGCAGTGAAACAGCCTTTGTTCTCCAGAAGCTCACCATTTGGGAAGGGAGGCAGCTGGGCAGCAGATAGCTGTCATGGAGGGTGGGAGCCTGCTGGAGCCATGGGAGGTCTAGGACTATTGTGGGCAAATGCGCTTTCCCGGGAACTGGCGAAGGGGAAAGCGGCACCTGTCCTGTAGCCGACCTCTGTGGACGCAGATCAGGATGCAGCTATGGAACTGGGTGCCTGGTGTGCCAGGACTGGCGGTGACTCACCTGCTGGTCACTAATACCATCCTTCAAGTTCCAGATCCCTCTCTCCCCTAGAGCTTGGCTGGACCACCTCTGCCCATAGGAGGAGGGGGGAGATTTAGACGGTGAGTCTAGGATTCACACAGGTTTGGGAGAATGTGGCAGGATGAGCCCACTCAGGTTGGCAGGCAGCTGAGAGGGGAGAAGTCCATGCTGAATCTGTGGGCAGTGAGAACCCTTAAGGGTTTGAGGAGAGAAGGCCAGAGTGCCTATCTTCTTCCGTGTGCTCACCACTGTCTCAGTTCTTGGCTGGCTGATGTCTGTCACTGTCTCCATCCCCTTCCAAAGGAAGTTTTATGGGAGAAGGGGACCTTGTGGCAAAAGGATGCCTGGCATACATTTAGTACTCATTAGAATCGCCAGTCCAGGGAACCGATAGAGATGAGACAGACAATGTACACAATAGGTAAACGGGGCATTTTGAGGGAGGAAGATGAATTGAGAAACTTAAGTTGGGAAGAAAGGTCATTAAAAGGGCAAGGCAGTCAGTAGAAAAATGCCCAAAAGGGTGAAGCTGGCAGATGACGGAATGTAAAGTTGATCATGGCTCCAGAGCTTCAGCTTGGGTGGTGGTGAAGGAGCCAGAGAGAAAGCAGATAGCCCTGGCAGAGTGACAGCACTGGAAAACCCAGAGTTTCACTATGCATCATGCAGACCCAGGAGTACACAAACCCCACACCTTTCTCTGTCTCAGGAAGAGGTGTGACTCAGGACGGACTGCCTCCCAGGACCTGTGTTACAAGTAATTCATCAGAAAAACTGTAAGATTATAGTGGTCTGTGCTGTGTAGGAAAGGGAGGGCTGGGTGTGGTGGTGCACACTTGTAATTCTAATGCTCTGGTGGTGGAGGCAGGAGAATCAGGAATTTAAGGTCATTCTTAGCTATCCAGTAAGTTCAAGGTAAGCCAGGGCTACTAAACACCCAGTCCCAAGGAAAGAACAAACAGACAATGAGGTGAGTGGCACAGGTGTGTGCTTTTAATTCCTGCACTAGGGAAGCAGAGGCAGGCAGATCTCGGAATTTGAGGCCAGTCTGATCTATATATAGTGAGTTTTAGGATAGCCAGGGCTACCCAGAGAAATGTTGTCAGAAACAAACAAACAAACCCACAAAAACCCCAACAACACCCAAAACAAAACTACAGGCAATGCCTGTGTTTTCAGTCACCTGGTGTCAGTCATTCTTGTCCTTTTTGAACTCTTTTAAATTTCTAAATTAGTTTAGGCTTTATTTTTGTTGTTAAGTGTATATATGTATGTGAGTGTATGTGAGAGATGTGTGTGTGCACATGTATGTGAGTGTGTGTTTGTGTGTGCATGTGCACGCCTGTGGAGGCCACAGACTGGTGCTACAAGCAGTTGTGAACTGCCTGATGAGGGTGCTGGGAATTGAACTCAGGCCCTCTGCAAGATCATGCTTTTAGTCATTGAGTTTTTCTTCAGCCTATGGTTTTCAATGTTTTTTACTTGCATTTTTTTTTCTTGTTGTTATTTTTAAGACAGAGTCTCACTATGTAGCCCTGGCTGTTAAATAGACCATGCTGGCCTTGGATTCCTGAGTGCTGGGATCACAGGTGTGCTAAGCCTTTGCAATGAACTTTATTTTGAAGTATCTGAGCTCTAGAAACACTTCTGGAAGGAACAGGAGCATTATGAAGGCGAGGAGGAGGAAGGGAGGGCGGTTTCATGCTTGCTTTGCAAGTTATCCAAAACTGCGGTGGATTTGGAAGAATTTAGAGGCTGTCCAGTGGCAGCCAGCTGGTTCCGGTTTGCTGAACGATAGTCCGAGTCACCATTTGAGGGCCGCCAGAGCGCCAGACTGTTTACAGCCTGAAAAAGCCTGAGAACTTCGGTTAAAATATACCAGAGTCAGCTGGATGGAGGTGGTGTACACCTTTAATCCCAGCACTTGGGAGGCAGAGACAGGTAAAGCTCTGTGAGTTCGAGGCCAGCCTGGTCTACAGAGCAAGTTCCAGGACAGGCTCCAAAGCTACAGAAAAATCCTGTCTTGAAAAACCAAAAAAAAAAAAAGAAAAAGAAAAAAAAGGGTCGTCCTGCTTTTATGTCTTATTTCTGGGAATGTATCTTAATCAAAAGAGAACATAGTACGAGGCTAGCAGAATCCAAGCCTGGACTTAGCTAATCCAGGACTTCCCTTCCAGCTGTTTGGCTCTGGGCACTCTGTGAAGGCTACAGACACATCTATCTTACAAAGGTCATGGTGAGAGTTAAAGGGGAAACTATGTGCGGGGTAGCTAGTGCAGTATAGCGTGGACAAGCGTTCCATTTCTGGCTGCTAATGGGGCAGACTTTTAGGAGGGATGTAGCCAGGAAGGGAGTGCTGGTCAAACGTTCTGAGGCTGGAGTTGGTGATATAGCTCAGTGGTTGCTGCCTACACAAGGCCGCGGAAAGGCTGAGAAGGCCCTTGGGCTCCAATCGCAGGCCTCTCCCTGACCACCTCTGGCTCCTGAGAAACAGCTCAGCATCATGCTGCTTTGGTTAGAAAGCTTGTGGGTTCCAGAAGGTGCTTTTAACCTGTTCTTGGGTATTTCAAAATTCCATACACGCTGACAAAGAGCGGCGCTTTCTTCTCAGCACTGATAGTCTGGTACTTTTTATAAAATTTCCACTCCACTGTCACTAAACGTTGCTGCCCACCTAGGCAAGCGTAACCCATGGGTAACCTCATTAGGAGCAAGTAACTGGGGATTTTTGTACAAAGGGGAAATTCAAAGAGGTTAAAACTGAGTAAGTCATAAAGCAACCCCAGGACACTAAGAGGAAAAAGGACTGCCCACTCTCTACCACCTGTTTGAAAACGGAAGGATTTGCACTCTGCGATGTCAGCTGAACATGTACCTGGTCTCCCTGTGGTCCGGGAGCCTCTACCTCGGGAGCGCTATTCATGGAAAATTCCCCTCCTCCAGCACACGCTTTCACGCTGTTATGAACAGAGGCTAGGCAGGCCTCTTGTCAATATGTTCTGCATGCTGCCTACCGGCTCTGCCTTTTCTATTCTGCCTTTGCTATTTTAAGCGAGTACATAATGCATCAATCTTCAGGTTCTTACTTAATGCCTGCGCTACAGAATGAGGACACAGTGATGACGGCAGGCAAGCAGAACGGTATTCCCACAGAGGACACATTCCATGCGGCCTCACTTCCTGTTTCCTGGGACAGGGCATTTATTTCTGGCACAATAATGAGAGGGGAGCCAGTGGCCGAGGTCCAGTCCTTCTTATTTAGGAATCCCACATCACAGAAGCCACTGGCCATGCTGCCACAGGGTGGACACATCATAGGCCCTCAGGAACTCAAGCCCATCTGACTACTCTCCCTTGTGTGTGTGTGCCCTTTCTTTTTCTATTTTTTTTTTTTTTTAAGTTTCCAGAAATGGCTATTTAGATACAAACTGGAGCCTGCTGGCTGGAATGTGGGTTTTCTCAAGCCACATGTGTGCTTCTCCTGTGTGCCACGAAGAATTCTTGTTTTCTCAGTGATCACTAATTTGATTTAAGGACCCAGGAGAAGCTTTCCCTTGCCTGCCCCTACTATCCTAAGAGATTTCAACAGGAAGTATCCTCACAGGGCTTCTTGCCAAATTTGGTGTGACCTCGAGTGCAGAGAAGCTTCTGTAGAAGGCCAATTGCAGCTAACACCTAGGCGGGCAGTTCAGATGGACTTCCCTACTGTGTGTGTTTATGGCTTTAGTGACTTCTAATGTAGATCTTATTTATTGCCTGCAGGGTCATGGGGAGGGGGGGAAGAGATGAACAATCTGCCACTGCATTTGTCACACCCCTAGCTTGGAAGTGGGTTAGTCAGTCACCTTTCTCAAGACTGAGTTTCTGGCTGGCATAAGTGGGTGGGTCCATTTCCACCAGTCCCTCTATTCCTACTCATTTATCTCACATATCAATTAAAAATGGCACAACAAATGAGACTAAGTAGGTGTGCATGTGATTCTATTGAAAAGTGAATAACTTAATAAAGATACCATACCAGTGCCTTCTAAAGAACTAACTCATAGCCTCAAGTGACTCAGCCATCTAGATGAAGACTTGGAACTACTGGCCCAACTTCATTAGCATGAAAACAATCAAACCAAAGGCACTCTTCCTCTGGGGCTAGATGTTAGACACCCAGAGTAATATTTAGGTCACTGCTGCCTGGGCAAGTCTGGAAAATGGTGCATGTCCTGATTAGACAGTTCCATGTCTGTGTTAAATGGCTGTCACAGGAGGGGACCCAGAGGCTTTGGAGGGAGGGAGGCTCTGTGAGCAGTCTTGAGATGGTGTGAAGTGCTGCAGATTATCGCAGCTCACTGTATCCCGCCTACATTACTAGCAGCAACCTTGCAACTAAAACCAAAGCTCTGGGTCTGCTGAGTACATTCCCATTTCTGGGAGACTGCACAGCAACACTCTACCTCGATTACACCTTAGATGCTGAAAAGCAGCTGAAAACCAGTAGCCCTGAGAGTGGTTGGCCCCTTCCCCCAAAGGCTGCTTCCCTCATTGTGGAGTGTGAAACCATCAGGGATTCCCCTGTGATCACTTCCCTGGGAATGATGGAAGAGGAGCTAGTCTGGCTTTGCCTCTGATAAATGCCCCAGTTACCATCCTGAGAAACAGCTTAGCAGAAGATAAGGCTCCTATACCCATCGTCTACTCGGGACACAGTACAAGACCCTCAAAGGTCTGAAATCATGGAGAGGCATTTTCCTACATATATATACTTGTAATCAAATTTGCTTTATAAATTAGTTACAGTAGAGATTAACAGTAACAAAATACAATACTTAGAAATAAACAGAATGTTGAAATAAGTTGTTTATAATTTATGCAGTGGTGGGAAGATGGTGCAGAAGGTAAGAATCTTGCTGCAGAACATAAGGTCCTAGGTTCAAATCTCCAGATCCCACATAAAAATCTGTGTGGTCGTGTGTTCTTGTAACCTCAGAGCTGGTGTTGGGGATAGGGACAGGATTGCTGGCGCGTGTTGTCATTCAGATGGTTCCAGGTTCAGTAAGAGGCTGTTCAGGGGACACAGCAGCCAGTGACAAAGAGGACGCCCATATCCAACACATGTATACATGTACCTTGCCTCCCACACACACAAAGACAAAGAAAGAAACACATTGCTGGAGAATCTTAATGTCAAAACCAAGAAGCCGGCCGGGCGGTGGTGGTGCATGCCTTTAATCCCAGCACTCGGAAGGCAGAGGCAGGCGGATCTCTGTGAGTTTGAGACCAGCCTGGTCTACAGAGCTAGTTCCAGGACAGGCTCCAAAACCACAGAGAAACCCTGTCTCGAAAAACAAAAACAAAAACAAACAAACAAACAAACAAACAAACAAACAAAAACAAGAAGCCCTGGGCAGGAGGGATGGCTCAGGGGTTAGATGCTGCTGAGCCAAGATCTAAGTGTGATTCAGGGACCCACAGAGTGGAAGAGGAGAACCGACTCCCACAAGCTGTTCTCTGTCCCCTACCTATGCTCTGTGGAACATACCCCTATCAAATACATAGATAAATACAATTTAACCATGTCAAACAACAGCAAACATGTAGAATGCTTATTTCTGAACTTTTTTATTTAATTAAAAGTTTTGAGGCAGATCTCATGCTGCCCAGCCTGACCTCCAATGTCTACTCCTTCTGTTCCACCTCCCAAGTGCCAGGATGTCAGATGTGAGCCACACACTCTGTATTATGTGTTCTGGGAACCCAGGACTTTGCATATGTTAGAGCATGAAGTCTACCAACTGAGGCTCCAGCTTCTCATCAACAGTTTAGACTGCAGCTAACCTTGTGTAACAGAGGGTAACTGTGGCTACTCTATAGTTAGCTTAATTAATTAAACTTTATTCTGTCAAATTTCAGAGGTAAACTAGAAGTACACACATCATACAGAGTCCCGTTAGAGTGTTTCCTGAAGGAGAGCCTCCGAGCTCAAGGGCCTGTGGGGATAATTTATGCAGTGGTGGGAAGATGGCTCGGAAGGTAAGACTCTTGCTGCAGAACATAGGGTCCTAGGTCAGAGGCTCTATCACCTCTGAATCCTGAGCCTACCTACCATTTTGCCTTCACCCTATTTTTTGTTACTTTTCATCTCTTCATTCAAGACACCAAGTCTTGCTAAAAGTTAGATAAAGGGTTTGGTAAAAGACCCACGCTGCTTCCTGAGTTTGTAGTTTAGTTTGGAAATACCATGAACCAAAAACAGCACTGTTTTTGTATGGAATTCTGTGAAGAGCCATGCCGGAAACAGAATGTGATGGGATCTTGGAATGAGGGATCTAATCTAGTCGTGTACACTCTTCCTTGAAGAATATTTTTGCTTGTTTATTTTTTGGTTTTTTTGAGACAGGGTTTCTCTGTAACTTTGGAGCCTGTCCTGGAATTCGCTCTGTAGACCAGGCTGGCCTCAAACTCACAAAGATCTGCCTTCTGAGAGCTGAGATTAAAGGTGTGTACCACCACTGCCCGGTGAAGAAATGATATTAAAAACATTTTACTTGCCAGGCGGTGGTGACACATGCTTTTAACCCCAGCACACGGGAAGCAGAGGCAGGTGGATTTCTGTGTGTTCGAGGCCAGCCTGGTCTACAAGAGCTAGTTCCAGGACAGGCTCCAAAGCTACAGAGAAGCCCTGTCTTGAAAACCAAACCAAACAAAACCAAAACATTTTACTTTAAGGAGAAGAAGAAGAAGGAAAAAAAAAAAAAACAAAAAACAGCTGGGGTGGTGGCACACCTATAATCCCAGCATTTGGGAACAGGGACAAGAGGGTCAGGAGGACAAGGTCATCATTCCCACAAAGCTAGTTCTAGGCCAGCCTGGAATAGAAAAGGGTTTTCTACCCTCCCTGCAAAAGAACCCAAGCAAGAATATTATATACACAAGTATAATGTTCACTAGCACCAGTGTGTGTGTGTGTGTGTGTGTGTATGGTGTGTGTGTTGTGATGACTCTGAAGCTAAAACTCCAGCCTTCAGTCTTTCTGTTTATTTCTAATGTGGGTAGATACACAGGGAAACTTGTCTGGAAAAACTGAAACCAAAACAAAAAACTAAAAACCAAAATAAAAACCTAGGACCAGCAAGACAATTCAGACAGTAGAGGTGCTTGCCACCAAAAAGACCTGACTGCCGGCTCTAGGACCCATATAGACTGTCCTTTGACTTCGACTTTTACACTTACACTGAAGGATGCATTTGCACGTGCATAAACACCCAGATAAACACATGTAAAAAAAAAAACCCAACCAGTAACTAGAATAATTTGTGAGGAAAACACAAAAAACACCATTACCCAAATTCCGAGGGCTGGGAATGCAGGTTAGCCAATACCGTGCTTGCTTACACATACCGAGTCCTAGTTCTGATCCCCAGCACTGCATCAACCAGGGATGGTGGGCACACCTGTAATCCCAGCAGTTAGGGAGAGGCAGGAAGATTAGAAAGAACTGGAGGCCAGCCTGAGTGAGTGAGAATGTATCATAAACCATAACAACAAAACAAATACTTATTTGTGTGTTGGATATAGTTAGTATCCTGCAAATTTTAAAACTTTAATTAGGTCATAGCGTATTTTGTGGAGCTATAACTCCTCCCTTTTTGAGATGTCGCTAGCCTGGAATTCCCATGCTCAAGCGACTCTCTGCCTCAGCCTCCTGAGTATCAGAGCAGCTGAATAAAAGCAATGCATTGGGCTGGGCGGTGGTGGTGCACACCTTTAATCCCAGCACTTGAGAGGCAGAGGCAGGTGGATCTCTGTGAGTTTGAGGCCAGCCTGGTCTACAAGAGCTAGTTCCAGGACAGGCTCCAAAGCTACAGAGAAGCCCTATCTTGGAAAAAAACCAAACACTAAAAAAACAACAACAACAAAAACCAAAAGCAATGCACTGGAACTGCAGTGTTGCCCAGGCCAAAGTGAAGAAGGGTTGGAGGCTGGGGTCATTCCTGTGGTCCACCTTCCAAGCCGATGCACAGCTAACCACCTAGCACATTCTCTCTAAACAATTCCCCCTTTTCAACCAAGAGTTCACACTCCAGAGGCTATGGAAGTGCTTTACAATGTACAACTCTACTTTAGAGAGTTCTCAGAGACAGGATGAGTGACTTTGCGCATGCAAGCCAGGGGTAGGAGGGGGCTGCTGCCAGGGCCCCTAGATCTGCAGAAGACCACCTATCCACAGTTATCACCTTCAGATCTGCAGAAGACCACCTATCCACAGTTATCACCTTCAGATCTGCAGAAGACCACCTATCCACAGTTATCACCTTCAGATCTGCAGAAGACCACCTATCCACAGTTATCACCTTCAGATCTGCAGAAGACCACCTATTCACAGTTATCACCTTCAGATCTGCAGAAGACCACCTATTCACAGTTATCACCTTCAGATCTGCAGAAGACCACCTATCCACAGTTATCACCTTCAGATCTGCAGAAGACCACCTATCCACAGTTATCACCTTCAGATCTGCAGAAGACCACCTATCCACAGTTATCACCTTCAGATCTGCAGAAGACCACCTATCCACAGTTATCACCTTCAGATCTGCAGAAGACCACCTATCCACAGTTATCACCTTCAGATCTGCAGAAGACCACCTATTCACAGTTATCACCTTCAGATCTGCAGAAGACCACCTATTCACAGTTATCACCTTCAGATCTGCAGAAGACCACCTATCCACAGTTATCACCTTCAGATCTGCAGAAGACCACCTATCCACAGTTATCACCTTCAGATCTGCAGAAGGCCACCTATTCACAGTTATCACCTTCAAATCTGCAGAAGACCACCTATTCACAGTTATCACCTTCAGCTACCTCTCAGCAAATCAAAAGGACATGGAGAGCTGGAGGCAACCTCTCTGGAGCTTTTATGAGCAGTTGTGACCACGTCTAGCTCCACTTCCAACTGCTTGAGCATGGGAACAACCCAGGGAGGGGACAGGCAGGCAGCAGCCCAGGGAGGGGACAGGCAGGCAGCAGCCCAGGGAGGGGACAGGCAGGCAGCAGCCCAGGGAGGGGACAGGCAGGCAGCAGCCCAGGGAGGAGACAGGCAGGCAGCATGCCCATCCCTTAAGGCCAGCAGAGCCATGGCCAAATGAGGCAGACATGGTGCCCAGAGATGGATGACTGGTAAGAGGAGAGTGTTCCTGCCAGGCTCTTACCCTTACTTCTCGAAAAGGCTGGTCTCAATGAGGCATTAAGTCCCCAAGCTTGGGCTGGCAGCGGGGCTTTCTCCCTCCCTTACTCCCACAGGCTTTGTGCTTGGCCCGGGCCTGGGTGCTGCAGGTGCAGGGCAGCAGAGCTTAGCAATGTGGGGGCCACAAAGGGAAGGGGGCAGGGAGAGGATGGCAAGGGGAGTCTGAGCTAGACAAAGGGAATCTGCGCCTCCGAGGAGGGTGGGCTGCAGGGAGGTGGCGTGGCCAAGGCTGCCGCTTTTAGCTCTGCCACTCTGTGGTTGCTATGGTAACACAGGCCCGGTGCTTCCATCTGACATTAAAATGCTGCTGCCGGCCGCGGGAGCGGGTGCTGAAGCTGTGGGTGGGAAATGTGCTCAAATACACACCCGCACGCCCACCAAGAAGGCCGGTGTGGCTTACTTCAGACTCTCTGCATCATTTATAGTGCCCTCCCCCCTACCGTCTGCCCCCATTCTGATGGTTGCTTTGTCTTTCTTGAGGTGATGATTTGGGGTGTGGATCATCTGCTTGCATACTGATGAGCTCACTGGGGTGCCCAAAGGGAAGGGGTTTATGGGTTTGTTAAGATAAGGGCATATGATTAGTGGATGAGAAAAGTATAAAGCAACAGGAAAATGAGCTTTAGGATAAAAACAAACACACAAACAAAGAGACAAGTGTTGGGCAGAAAGAGTTAAAGGGCAAGGCAGCAAAAGAGCTGCCCCCCAGACAGCTGCAAGCAGATGAGGACACCCTGAAGGCCCCAGGAGCCGTCCTGCAGCAGGGACTCCTCCTCCAGAAGAAGAAAATCAATGTGTATCCCTTTTTGTCTTCCTTCCGGACTCAGAGCCCAGCCTCATGGTGTTATCTTCAAACTGTTCCAGCACCAACAGGAAGAGCTTGCCAAGCTATTCAGATGGCACAGCAGAGCTCGCTCCTTCCTCTAACTGCTCAGCCCGTGGTGGACCCTGCCACACACAGATGCGGGTGACACAGGTGGAGACCACAGAAGACTGCGGTCCCCAGGGTAGGCTTCCCACTGCAATGAGGCCCAGAAACGCCCTTGTGCCGCCAGTTCCTTGCTATGAAGTCACAGTGTTAGGGGATACAATCGGGGAGTTTTTGAAAGCTCAGCACGCTGTGGGGTAATGCATCTGCCTTTCCCCACAGGTGCCCTCTCCCTTATGACACACCTCTCCTGCATCTGCAGCATCCTGCTTTGTCAGATGATGAAGAGGTGTGCTGATGAATAACAGGTATGTGACACACGGCTGTGGGCTGGGAGCTGACTCCCAACGGCTCTACTCTCAACTGCTGTGGGAGTCCCGGGAGTCAGAGGGCAAGGGTCCATACTACTGTTCTATTTAGACAGAAGCTCTGTCCATTTCAGCAGCCCTAGGGATTTCACGGTCACCCAGGGTAGGGCATCCTTCTCCCCTAAGCCTTCACTCAGCCGTGGAGAAAAACTACAAATGACACGCGTGGACTGCTGTGAGTCCTGCATCCCAGAGCTCAGTCTTTGCATCCCCAGAGCAAAGGCAAAGCTCATCTTCCTGGCAGTGGGAGTGGGGATGTGAGGACAGTTTGGAATGACAGCAGGCAGAGAATGGATATGATATGGAAGGACAGAAAAACACCACGGCCACTTTTCAGGGGTGAAGCTTAGCATCCTAGGACAAAACCTTGAGTTCAGCTTTGAGCAGGGACACATGCAAAGCATTGTGGCTAGAAGGCTATTTATTTCCTTTAGACACTTCCCTGGGGGACAGATGGCCCATGCCTCCCTTGCTGCCTACTGCAGTATTCTTGCATCCTGACAGCGAAGAAGGCCTTCGTAAACCATGACAACCAGCCTACTCCTTAGAAACACACCTAAAATAGGGACAAGGCTCAAGCAATGACATTGATCCTGTGCCTAACCACGTGTTGGGACAGTGGAGTACTATTCCTGTAGGGACAAAGGCCCACAAAGTCCTGCGGAACTGTGGAAAACTGAAGAGAACACAGAGGAGGAAGTGAAGAGTGTGCTGAGCCAGCTGTGGCAGCTCACATCTGTAATTCCACTCAAGACGCTGAACACTTCAAGGCCAGCCTGTGCCCACTGGGACACCCTGTCATTAAAAAGGAAGAGAATTTCAGTTCTTCATATAAATTTCTCCCACGTTTGGCAGCAGCAGATTAGGGAACACTTCAATACAAATATCAGTTAAGTTCATAAGTGACCATGGCACAGGGAATGTTGGCTTGCTTATGGTCACTTCTGGGTTTAAACAATCATATCCGGTTAGCTTAGAACCTACACGTCTCAGCTCTCCTCACATGCCTGAAATATTACAGTCTAGTAAAATCCAGATGTCCTGCCAAGTAGTGGTGGCAGACACCTTTAATCCCAGCACTCAGGAGGCAGACGAATCTCTGAGTTCAAGGTCAGCCTGGTCTACAGAGTGATCTAGGACAGCCAAGGCTACAAAGAGAAAGCCTCTGTCTCAAAAAACCAAAAATCAAAAGCCAACAACAACAACAAAACCTAAACAACCATACATTCCCCAGGACCAAATAATTTTATGTTCCATGATTAAAGAAGAATGATGAAAGAACAAAGTCTGCATGGATCACCCCCTCATTCACTGTCCTTACTCCTGTTGCTCACTTCCAACCTGATATTGGCTCCTAAGGCTGAGTAGGAACCACCATCCTAAAGTTAGAAAGCTTTTTGACCAAAAGAGAGCCCTTAGCAGTGGCTAGAATGAAACAATTTTACTCTAAACAACTGTAATATCTTGAAAGTCTTTTTTCTCTTTCTCTAGATAAAACTACTAAAATGAACACCACATACCTTCCAAAAATGAATCAATGTGACATACTGTTTAAGAATTACTTATACAATAATTTTATATTGATGACTCTTTGAAAATGAGTAATGAAAAATCCACAGTATAGAGATTCAAAGCAATGAGTTACTAAGAAAGATCAATTAGTACCCTTTACTTCATTTTCATTTTTTGTGTATATGAGTGTTTGCCTGCATGTGGTATTCATACCTGGTACCTGTGGAGGTCAGAAGAGGGCATAGGTTACCCTGGAACTGGAGTTAAAGATGGTTGTGACCATCCTGTGGGTGCTAGGAATCAAACCAGGTCCTCTGCATTGAGGGCCTTCTTAAATGTTGGATGTTGCCTTAAATGAGTTAAATGATTACAGTGCTCAGAAAAGACACCTGGTCAACACATTTGGCAGACTAGATCTACTGCCTCCTAAACAGCCAGCAGAGAGCGGAAGGAACGGGATGCAGGACAGAGGGAAGAGATAGCGAGAGGAGCACGGAGTAGGAGGTCAGCATAGCTTGGTGCAAGTTGAGTCTGAAGTCCTGGAGCAGTGTGAGGATGGAAAGGAGGACAGGGCAGACAAGAACAGGGCTAGGGATGTGCCAGACTGGCCCGTGTTGCATGTACACATCCCACTGGTTGCTGGTCTTGTTATCTGAGCACGTGTCCTCAGCCTCTTAGCACTGCCTCTGCATGCCCACTGTACATAATGAAGGACAAGGAAGCGCCACGGAGGAAGCAAAGGAAAGGAGTGTACTTCTCACAGGAGTGGCCTTGGTTATAATCCAACAGCTTTACTTCACAGAGAACCATGTCTTGAGCTGGTTGTAGTCGTACATGCCTGGATCTCAGCACAAGGGAAGCTGAGGCAGGCAGGATCAAGAGTTCAGTGTCAGCCTAGGTTACAGAGCAAGATCCGGTCTCAAAATAAAGCAGGAAAGTGAAAACAAAATAAAACAAAAAAACAAAACAATCAACCAAGCAACCAATGAAGCCAACAAAATGCCTTCAAACCACATAGGTGGTTAGTGCCAGAACAACACTTGCACAGAGCACCCCAGATTCCCACCCACTCACTCATTCACCCACTCACTTCTCTCATATGAGGAAGGGAAGAAGTATAAAGCAGCACCCATAAGGAAAGCACACAACGAGATCCACAGCAGAAAAAACTCCACAGGAAATTCCTGTCCGTCTCCATGATGAGCAATACCTCCAGGGCCATACCGCTGGAGGGAGAACGGCTGGGGGCCAGTCGTGATGGGCTCTGGACAGGCAGGGGACAGCAGAGCAAATGTCCTAACCTCTGCCTGACTCAGTGTCCTGGGCCATAAACAGGAATCTTGTAGAGACGCAAAATGAAGGACCCAGCACAGAGAGTGCTCTCATTATGCCTGGAGTGCCGCAAGAACCTCACAAGCACACACTCTGAGTGTTCTCACGAGGACCACACAGCACACAGCTGGGACAGCTATAGACAATTCACTTTTCTTACCAAAAAAAAAAAAAAAAATAGTCATTGCTTTCATATGCTCAAGGAAAGCAGATCTATTTCCTCTGGTGTTAAATGAGTATATTTATCTTTGAAGTTTCCCACAATATAACAAACATCCCTTTTTTGTCTTTGATGGACCGTATTTCCTTCTGATGTCACCTCACTTTTTTCCTTTGCTGGTGAGAAAGTCCCGGCTTAGTTTCACTATTAAAAAGAGTCACTTCTCTGTATGGCAGCCCAGGCCCCTTCCTTGCCACTCTGTCACTAGCTTCAGGCTTAGGCTGGAAACCAGGAAGCTGTTCCTGTTTGATTACTTTTGTTTCCCTTAGGCAGTCAACTCAGCTGGGATTACAGCTGAGATTAGAAACTGGAAGAAGTCAGTAGTCAATACTCTTGGCCACCATTTGTGAAATCATCCAGACATATGGGCTCTGAAGGCCTCTAATGCGACCTGGGCCACCTGGTGTCCCTTTGTCACTCATCCAGAGGCCCTAGGACATCCACCTCCAATCTCCTTCCCCACGTGCATTTCTGCGGCTTGCTAGTGTTAGTTTCTGGTTATTTTTAGCCCCATTAACTGCTGAGAGAGGCTGCTGTATGGCACGCAGCTGTGGGAAGCAGCTGCCACGAGCGGGTTGATTTCCAATCTATGCTATTTGACATTCCTCCTCAAGTGAGTTCTAAATTCCCCTTCTTCAGGTATCTCACAAGCTTTTTTTTCCCCCCCAGGGGATGACACTGGATCTGTGCATCCAATCACCTGTCTCCAGTTGGGGACATATTCAGAATTCCACTGGAAAGGAAGATTTCAAATGTTAGGATCCAAATGTTTCTGACCCATGAACACCAGGTCTGGGGAAGAGACCATCTCCCCAATTTTCTAAGATGAGCTTCAGGGAGCTTCTGTCCTCCTGGAGACTCTGATGCCACAAAAGAAAGTAGGGAGAATGAGGCAGCTCGCTAGCCTGTCTGGAGCTCCCTCCAGAACCAGCAGCTAAAGAGGCAGGCACCAGGAGAACTGGACCAGATCGCATCCCTCTGCTCTCTTGCATGCTTTTGCTTCTGCTTTCCTTGAGGATGTTCAGCTACAGCGTACAGCTAAGCTGTCTGCCATGATGCTTTTGCCTTTAGGCTTCTGCAAAGACTGTTTTCAGTCCATGTGGTGTTTAGATCTGCATCTAGTTGTTATTTGGGGGGCCTTTTCCTGTTCCCATGGCAGAGTCACTTGGCCCTTAGCCACATCCTCCTAGGGCACCTATTTTCTTCATAAGTCTAAACACGTAGTCCAGCACATACTAGGCTCAAAGAAAGCTGGTTGATGATGTCGGGACTCACCAAGAATGCCCCCCACCATAGATATATTTTAGACAACATCAAGTGCTTCCCCTCCCCCCAGTGCTGGGGCTGGAACTCAGAGCCGTTCTGTCAGAGCGGCATCTCTGGCCCCAAATCCTCTGCTCTTCAATTGTCTCTCAGCTCCTATTTTAATTGCTTTCAGTGTCTACTCAAACCAAGCCCTTTGCCAATTCCTAACCAGAAAAAGAGCTTCAGTGAAGATTTGTGTGACTGTAGACTCTCAGACACATTTGCACTAAAGATACATACACAGGTAAACAGAGAAGAGCTGGGCTGCCTAGCTGAGCCCTTGCCACTAGCCTCCTAGCTCTTCTGTGGGCTGGGAAGCCTGAACCCCTGTGTCATGGCCTTCTTGACAAGGAGTTTGTCCGACAGGAGAACTTTCCCATTAGCCTTCTGGAGCTGCTCTCAGCTGCCTTTCACAAGAACCCCTCCTAGGGGCAGTGAGGAAATTCAGCTACACATATTCTCAGAGGCGTCCCTCTTCTCTCCAGCCTCCACCCTGCCAGACAGGAGGCAGTGGAGACACTGGCTTCATACACAGCGCTCGCTCATGCTGAAGCCTCTTTCCAGCCCTCCGCCATCACAGTATGTGGTGTAAGATATACGTCTCCACGTTAAAAAGGGAAACCTCAGGGTACTCGAGGCTGTGCCTGCTGCTGCCATGACTCCCCTGGGGTTTGACTGGCTCTTCTTGGCAGTTTTCTATCTTCATTTATTCTCTGTGGAGAACTGATCCTTCCCTTCCAGCCCCGGGGGAATTTCCTATCTCAGGACTGTGTTCCCACTCGCAGGACTCTGGTCGGCACCCTCACATACATGAGCCTGAAAGAAAGAATGGGGTCCACCTTGGGCCAATCTGAGACTTTGTTTGAGGTTCATATATTTTCCTTCCTTCCTTCCTTCCTTCCTTCCTTCCTTCCTTCCTTCCTTCCTTCCTTCCTGTTCTTTTTTTTTTTTTTTTTTTTTAATAGGGTTTCTGTGTAGCTTTAGAACCTGTCCTGGAACTAGCTCTTGCAGACCAGGCTGGCCTCGAACTCACAGAGATCTAGCTGTCTCTGCCTCCCAAGTGCTGGGATTAAAGGTGTGTGCCACTACTGCCTGGCTAAGGGGTTCATATATTTTGAAGTAGAAAGTTTTCCCCCTTTTTAAAGGCTGTTAATCTGGCTGAAAGTAAGTGTGCCCAGGCTTTCCCTGTGCAGAACCACACAATACACAGAGATAGAGAATAGAGGAAGAGAGACAGGCAGGAGGGAAGCAGCAAAAGTGTCTCCATGGTCCCAATTCCTTGTTCTTGGGCTTTATAGTCCATAGGGCTCTACAACGTGTGAGCTCCTCCCAGGACACACACATACACACACACACATGTGTGTGTGTGTGTAAGTTTGAGACCGGGTCTCAAACATGGCTGGTCTCGAACTCACGATATATCCACTGATAGATGAGTCTGTATCCTGACCCTCCTGCCTCCACCTCCTAAGTGCTGGGATTCCCAGGCTGCTCTCCACTTCATCTGTTCTACACATGGAGCTTACTCTGCAGCACCCAACACAACTCCATGGAGGAGAAATAAGAATGTTGTTGGGAAATGGTTTTCTAAAGGTCACTTTTTTTTCCTTTAAAGTAAATGGCATCAGTCCAGGGTTTAAATATGTTGATCTCCTTCCTATCCAGGTTCAAAGCATTGTAGAGAACACACAAATAACCATGTGCACATGTCCTGATGAGTGGGCTACATCATCCAAACACCTGACGAGCATCAGCACAGGGGAAAAGCAATCAGAATACACCAGGCACGGATGCTAACATGCGGGGAAAGGCAGCTGAGACAGTGTGCAAGCTTCTAGAGGTTTGCTTTGCTTGTTTACTGAACAGGAACAGCTCGTGCCTCAACATTACTCTCAGGATCACAGAATCTCTCTTTTTATGTATTTATTTACTTGTGTCTGTATATGTACATGTCTGAGTATGGGGCCAGAGTGTCATTCTTCTGGAGCCATCCTCCTTGATTTTTAAAATAGGATCTCTTGCTGACTACCAAGCCCCAGGGGTCTGCCTGTCTCTGGTTTCCCAGCATTGATATTACAATCACACTTTTTTTTTAAATCATGGACCTATGCTTGTATGGCAAGCTCTTTATCAACTGCACGGTCTCCCCAGTCCCATTTATGCTCATCTCTACAGTATCATCTACTGCATAGCATCATTACCCAGTAGCATCTCATCCTTTGTGCAGTCAGACTGGCATATTCTCAAGAGATGGCCCTGGTCCATCCCTCAGGGAGGGAAGCTTCAGATGAAGGTTAGATCCACAATGGCATGATATACAGAGTGAGGACTGTAATCACGTGACACAGAGAGTGAAGCACAGAAGCAGCTGAGGAGGGTGGGGTCAGTTCTTCTGATGCTCCTGACAAATGCTAGGGCTAATATTAACTCCTCACTTTGGGGCTAGGATGGGTTTCCCTTCCTGAATGCCCTCCCTACTCACCCTCCCCCTATAACTCCTGTAGAGATGGGCTTCTGCTTTGGTATCAGTTGGACAGCCACAAGTAACGGGATTGAGTGAACGAAAAGGGTGTGACCTCAAGACCTTACAGCTGCTGTGCTTTAGTCAGTGGGGACAGCAGGTGTGGCCTCGGCCAGCAGTGCAAGTACGAGCAGAATGGGAAGTGAACACACGTAAGTTTTGTTCTCTAGAAAAACTGAAATCGTTCGGCTAAGTCCATTCAGCTGCACCTGGTGGCCTTTGCAATGTAACACAAGATACTTAGTGAGCCCTGAGAATGAGTTTCTTAGGGAACCAGGGATGGGGCTTTTTCTGTTCTCTGGGGTGCTAACTGCATCAGGATTTTAAATCCATCTGAATTTCCAAGAAAGTCGAAAATCAGAGTAACCTTTAGTCTCTGTGACAATGTAGTTAAAGCACACAGGTGAGCCCAATACCTCTTACCGCAGCATGGCCACTAAGTTCCTGCTTTATGACCTTGTACACAGTACTTGTTGCAAAGAGTACCAACTATGTACCTTTTTTTTTTTTTTTTGGTTTTTCGAGACAAGGTTTCTCTGTGATTTTGGAGCCTGTCCTGGAACTAGCTCTTGTAGACCAGGCTGGTCTCGAACTCACAGAGATCCGCCTGCCTCTGCCTCCCAAGTGCTGGGATTAAAGGCGTGCGCCACCACCGCCCGGCCCAACTATGTAACTTTTAAAGTATATTCTTTGAGAAAAACCAAAAACACCAAAGGCATACTCTTTGAAACAGACTTCAACTTCACTGACTAGGAAAAAAACAAATTAATTGCACTTGTTTAATACTTATATATAAAACTTAATGACATGTGTATAATATTAATCTTAATTATATGTATATTTGTTTCTGTGTGTGGGTATGTGCACGTGTGTAGATGCCCCGAGAGTACAGAAGTGGGTGCTAGATCCTCTCCAGCTGGAGTTACACGTGGCTGTGCTCTGCGTGTGGGTGCTGGGAATCGAACTCAGGTCCTCTACAAGACCAGAGTGATCTCCTAGCCATTGAGCCGTCTCTCCAGTCCCTAGTATGCACCCAATTTTAAGAGCCCTCTGAGTGTTTTCCTTGAAGGAGTAGGACTGTGTATCCTGAGGGAGAAAGGCCAGTGCTTTTTCCCACTGGACTCTATTTCTGACAGCACAGCTGGGCAGGGGGCTGCCATAGAGACTAGAGTTATGCAGGTCCAGAAAGAAGGAAACAAAGGTGAATCCCAAGACAGGAAAAGGAGAGCCTATCGTGCCAGGGGTTTTTGTCGTTTTGGTTGTGAGCCTCAGCCTTGAATGGCTGAAGTGTCTCTCCAGCCTTGTGTTGGGGCCATTTTGAACCCCAAACTGGTTTTTAAAATTGTGATCAGTGAATCAAACCTATGACTTTTGGGGTTACGAGAATGATGACTCTCAGGTGTTGCTTTACTTACTAGATTGTCCAGCGGATAACTCCACGTGGTTAGTTTCTTGGCGATAGACTGGAGCGGGATGGGGAGGATTGTGAATGAGGAGATGCTATGTAGTATGTATTTTGCATTAGCTTGTCTTGTCTCCTGGGATCTGAGTGGGTAGCAAGCTGTACTTTTCTGTTTGATGCCCTCGGGAACTGGCGGGGCTCCAGCAATTGTTACCAATGGTCTTTTAAAAGTGTACTGTTCAGGATTTCATCCTAATGCACTGGGAAAAAGTCCCATGAACTGCATCCTTTCACAGTTACAGACACAACGGTTCACACTTCTTGTCAGCAGGAAGTAGATTTTGGGGATAAATTCTATTTCTGGAGTTGAAAGGCCACCTTTGACCCAGAAATGTGTGGTTGGATAAAAGCCATTTCTTCAGCTCTGTCTCTCTTGATTTGTCCAAGGAATGGAGATGTGTGTAGGGTACAGCTTCGGCAGGCATCTTTCCTCCCAGGGCTCTTGGATGACTCATATTAACAATGTCTCTACAATTTTATACCTCCGGCTATTTATTTTGTTTGTCAATTAATTAATAATCAATTCAGGATAACCTTTCTTTTAGAACTACTATAGTCTTTGTAGAAATGAATGATATTATTTATTCTTTTTATTTAAAGATCTATTTATTTATTAAATGCGCACTGGTATTTTGCCTGTATATACTCTGTGTGAGTGTGTTGGATCTCCTGGAACTGGAGTTACAGACAGTTGTGAGCTGCATGTGGGTGCTGGGAATTGAACCCAGGTCCTCTGGAAGAGCAGTGGGTGTTCCTAACCCCTAAGCCACCTCTCCAGCCGTAGATATCATTTATGCTTTAGTGGTGGGGCTGACAGCAGCCTCATGCTTTGTGAATAAGGTCTGTGGAAAGGCGGTCATGTCCGGGTGTTTATGTACTGTCTGTAGTTCCTTTGTGTCATGATTAACAAACAATACTGTGGCAAAGAGAACATGGCTTGTAGAACATAAGTCATTCACTACCTGACTCTTCACAGAAAAAAAAATTGTTGATCTCAGATCCAGAAGATAAATGGAGGGATTACATAAATGGTCTTTAAAAATAGGAATATTAATCTGGGCCTGGTGACTCAGAGATGCCTCAGCAGGAGGCTCGCCAGTTTCATTTAGGCCAATATGGGCTACTTAGCAAGATCCCATCTCAAAACACCAACCAATCATGGAAACAAGCAGAAGATGCAGCTATGAAATGACTAGTTTGGACATATCAAAAATAATAAAGTTTTGTAGGTTTTGTTTTTTCTTAAGTTTTTTTTTTTTTTTTTTTTTTTTGAGACAGGGTTTCTTTGTGTAACAGTCCTGGCTGTCCTGGAATTCACTCTTTAGACCAGGCTGGCCTCAGACTCACTCCACCTGCTTCAGCCTCCCAAGTACTGGGATTAAAGGAGTGCACCATAACCTACCAGCTAATTTTTTATATATACCATTAACACCACATGGATAAACTTTGAAAGTATTGTGCTAAGTGAAAGAAAGGAATCATATATTGTATGATTCCACTTATATGAAATGTCCAGACTAGGTAAATCTAGGGAAAGAAAAGAAATGATTCCCTGAGAGCCAATGGGAGTGACTGTCAAAAGCTTTCCACTAGAGGTGAGGCGAGAACTTCCGGGCTGCTCCTGGGGATGCTTGTGAAGCCTGTTCAGTTCCTGCAGAGCAGGCACTCCCCGACTCCCTCCAGGGACTCCCACAGGCAGGTTAACTCAGCCTCAGCCTTCTGTGTTAATGGAATACCCCTATTTGCTGAGGGCTCTGAGGACTGTCCTCTCCTCCCAGCAGGTCAGCTCAGGGTCTTGCAGGAGCCACAGAGCTAGAAAGTACACCCATTACAGCACTGGTTACCTCCGGTGGCCCTGGTCTGTCTAGGAGACTGGAAAGACGACATGGGCCTTTAGAGAATCACTGAAGCACCAGCCACACTGGGAAGTCTCTTCCAGGGTCCAGAAGCAACCGGTTCCCTTCACTACCAGACTAAAGGCCTGCCTGCTCTGCCGCTTGGATAGCCGCTTTGCTGGCCCTAGTCTCAGACACACACATGTGCAGACCTGCCCACTGTCTGCTTCCCACAGGGTGACAGGGAGGTGAGGCACACTGCCTGTCTGGTGACACCAGGTGAGACCTATTTCAGCTGTGGCCCTGCCAGTTATTAACACTCTGTTGATGTGCATGTCCAGACACAGGCCTAATGGGAAGGCACATCTAATGAGCAAAAACTGTGATGTTTACAACCTGCAGCTTATGGAAAATGCCTTTGCAAACTCAGTGGGAGGCAATGCTCAAAGGGAGCCAGCAGTGTGGGGACCAAAAGCAGCGACTACTTTATACAGACTGCTGCTCATATGTTCACAGTTTAGTGGGAAATCTAAGTGGGTCTGTGTGAACAGCCTTCTCTTACACCTGGGAGGCAAACTCCCAGAGTGTGGAAGCAGGGGCGGGGCTAGCTGGTGGGCGGGGCTAGCTGGTGGGCACAGCAAGAGAAAAAACAAACTAGGATCCCAAGCTCCTGTTCTGATCTGGGGACGGGTGATTACAAAGAATTTCGTCGATTATTCGATGACCGTTATTTTCAAAAGGGCTGGCAGGCTGTTCAAGCCTGGAGCTGTGCAGGGGAGAGGCAGTGTAGATGCTGCGGCAGACTGCGTGGGCAGGAGGGGCAGCCTGCTGAAGATAATCCCACGCGCATTAAAGCACACAGGGCTTGCGTATTCATATTTCATGCTGGTGTTATTTAAAACAAACAAACAAACAAACAAACAAACAAACAAAAACAAACAACACTGCCAAAACTGTATGAACAACTGGACAAAATGCATATATGTTTTAAATCAGTGGTTTTCAACCTTCCTAATGCTGTAACCCTTTAATACAGTTCCTCGTGTAGTGGTGACCACCAACTATAAAATTATTTTCATTGCTACTTCATATCTGCAATTTTGCTACTATATGATTGTAATGTAAATATCTGTGTTTTTGGAGGGTCTTAGGTGACCCCTGTGAAAGGGTCATTTGACCACCAAAGGAGTCAGGACCAACAGGTTGAGAACCATAGTTTTAAATGAGCTGAACATGGGGAGGATTGGGCTCGTACAGCTTCTGAAATTCTGGCATTAACACTGGCCATGTCCTGAGCAAGATACTTACAAAACACTACTAGCCTTCTCTAGTCTATTGCTTTGATTGGTTAGGGATGGAAAAAAATAAGAACAGGTTAATAATGTCAAGAATTCCTGGAAAACATCATTTTTGAAGTCAGTATGTTTGCCTATAGATAGGTGAGTATCATCAAGTGGTCGCTTCCCTTTTTATTTACTAATACAGAAAAGGACCATCTCTGCCTAGCAAGTTACATGTGCGCGCGCACACACACACACACACACATACAGACACACACACACTGACTTATTTTCAACATTCTCTGTATGCTGTTTAAGCATAAAAACTGTATTGTGAGACCAAATAAGACTGCCCCAGCCTTATAGATTGATCATTTGGTATCATATTTGATAGATGACAGCCTGAATATTTTTGGTGCTTTGCTGTTTTTTTTTCTCTCTAAATGCTTCTCTGTGCTTTGCAACCAAGCACAGACCTGGCCCACTTGCCTTGCAATACCGGTCTGCAGTCCTTCCTTGCCTTGTGTAGACAGAAAGAAGGCGGTGGGGGAGGAATTTGCCACCTTCCAAGAGTCTACGAGGCAGAACTTCCTAGTCTCTCCCTCCTGCAGGCCCATGGCCCCCATCTGTAGTTGTGTGGAAGGCTGCATGGTGAAGAAGACCAGCTGAGATGGGGAGAACATGACTGAAATCTTGATTCTGCTATCTACTAGCTCTTGGTGCCCATACCCAGTGACAATCTCTCCAAGTCTGCGTTTACTTTTCCATATAAGGGAAATGAATAGGCAGAGGCAGGTGGATCTCTGTAAGTTCAAAGCCAGACTGATCTACATAGTGAGTTCCAGGTCAGCCATAGTGAGACCCCATCTTGAAAAAAAAAGAAAAGAAAGGCAGTATTTATCCTTAGGGCTACACCAGGCAACATGAAAAAGATGTTTGTACAGCCTCTGCCTCTGGGATAGTCCCCAGAAAGTAGCTAAACTGTTCTATCCTTAGTTTGTAAACTCCTTGAGGATCCCATAGGGAAAGGCACATAAGAGGGATGGCATGCTATCCCACTTCCTACAAATAGGACTCCTGGCTGGGTACCAGCACCTTCTGCCTTCATCCAACCCGAGGTAACTGACGAGGCTAATGTGACATTCTGCCAGCCCAGTGGTGACTCATTAGTAAGGATGGTGAAGGATGGACAGTTCATTTTAATGCACTCTTACGCCTTGGCTCAAGTGTGTGTGTGTGTGTGTGTGTGTGTGTGTGCGCGTGCGCGCGCGTGTATGCAGGGTTGTGTGGAAGTCATTCACTGAGACCTGGAGCTCACCATGGGTTGGGCTAGGTTGACTGCTCAGCAAGCTTCAAGGATCTGCCTATTTCTATCTTCCCAGTGCTGGGGACACAAGTGTGTGCCACCACACATGGCTTCTTTTGTAGGTGCTGGGGACGAAATTTAGGGCCTCATGCTTGCCTGGAAGGCAAGTACTTCACTTCTTGAACTATGCCCCTGGTCCCTCAGTTCAAATTTTATATGCCCCTGACCACAGATGAGACTTTAATTCTGGAAGCGATACCAGTGATTGACTTCTGCTCCATATTAAGCACTTCTCCCTGTACTTTGATGAAAAGTAAGACTAGGTCCCTGCTTTCCGTTCTTGCTTCTGTTTGCACATTACTAGAACCAAAGGTCTTTCTCTTGGGTGTTTACTTTCTGAAGGACCTGCGGTGCTCAGAGTCTGAGCTGAACTCCTGTGACCATTCACTTCCTGAGGTTTGAACCAGAACAAGTTTCTCATGAGGACTTGTGATTCTCTCACACTCTAAGAATAACAGCAAAGCGGCCCTCCCAGAGCAGATTCTGTCTAGACTCCCTCCTTTTGGTGTACTGCCACAGGGCTCCCAGGCTCCTAGTACCACACAGAGCACCTGGTCCCTTCCCATGCTGCACAGGATGGAAGGCTCCCTCCCATCCCCCTAACACACACACTGTGGGATGAGCCTCTACAAGGTCTCAACAGCAGCTCATCCACGCTCTGGCTTTCCTTTGGAATTTGGTGATGAACTCATTAAATCACCAACTTGTTGTGACAGGAAGTCATTCAGATGCTGATGCCATTGCCATGGAAACCACCCCTCTGCTCCGAGCTCTGTCTGTCTCTGCCAAGGAGCACTCCAGCTCCATAATTACTGTCACCCCCGAATAGTGCAGAGCCATCACGGAGTGAGCAGGTCCAGAAGCAGGGCACACGCAGTCTATTCTGCTCTCAGATGATGAATCCTTGTTGGTTTTAGTATTTTTAGCACATATTTCTGTTCTGTAGCAGTTGTCTTTTAAATTCCTGCATGCTGGCTCCTTCCCAGCACCTTTCCTAGAGAAAGCAGACAAAGGAGCTGGGGGCAGGGTACACAGCTGCTAGAGAGAATTTTTTTTTTTTTTTTTGGTTTTTCGAGACAGGGTTTCTCTGTAGCTTTGGAGCCTGTCCTGGAACTAGCTCTTGTAGACCAGGCTGGACTCGAGATCCACCTGCCTCTGCCTCCCAAATGCTGGGATTAAAGGCTTAGAGATGATCATTTAAAGAGAACCTGCTGCTTCCCTAAATTTATGCTTCTAAATATGGAAAACGAGTTCACATGCCCAAAGGAGAGACCCAAGGAAGGTATCCCAACCCTGCCAGCTCACAACCCACAACACCTGAGGACAGACCAAGGTCCAATGGCTTATTCAGGGATGCAACCAGGACAGCAGAGGGCAGCTGGCTGCATGCTCTGCGTGAGTTGGCTGGAGGTTTTGCTGATTTGCTCTATTGCTGAAGGCTGACCACACTATAGAAAAAGGAGCATTTGTCTTGCTCTATGCAGCATCCAGGTCTCCCTTGTGTATTTACAGCATACAATATACATCAAACATAACGTCAGTCACTGAGTTCCTGACAGATGGCACCGGACAATTTACACTGTTTCCCGATTTAGATTAATCTCTGTGAAAACCCCATGAGGCAGGTATTTTTCATCCCAATTTTACAGATAAGGAATGTGACCAAGTGGTCAGGGGACTGGAATAAAAGCCATGCTTTCCCATCCTGCCTACTTGTTAACAGTGGGCTGTGTCCTCAGACATAAAGGTGACTTCTGTGAAGTCAGAGCCAGTGATCTTAGAATCACAGTTATGTAGACTGGAAAAGGTCCTTCATCATTGTCTTCGCTCACCAACCAGCATAGTCCAAAGGGACTGGCAGGTCTTGGGTTAGGTACCTGTAGGCATGGAGTTTTACACTGCAGAGCATTCTGCGTTTGGGCAGGCTGGTTTACAGCTCCTTGAATTGCTTCTAATGTGGACACAGTTGCTACAAAGCCCCTAAACCTGCCTTTCTGTGTTTATGGTCCACAAAAATGGCTGCAGTGAAAGTTTATCCTAAAAAAAACGGCAAACTCAATGCACTGGTATACACCAGCAATCCTCGCACTAGGGAGGTGGAGGATCAGGAATTCAAAGCCAGCCTGTGCTATATGAGGCCCTGCTTCACAAAACAAAACAAAACAAAACAACAATCATACAAAACAACTGAGAAAGAACAGGGAATGGGAAGGAAGTGGAGAGGTGTGCGGAGGGCAGACTGAGCTAGGTTAGAACCCACTTGAGTTCCTTGGGAGGCTCTCAGCAGACCACTGTCTTGACCCCTGCTGCATATGAGACTCCAGGGGAGGAAGCCCCTGAGTTTTTATTTGGTGTCATCACACACACACACACACACACACACACACAGACGTATATGTGTGAATGTGTACATATATAACACTAATTGCATGACTTAAAAACAAATATATGCTTTAGACATGAAAGGTCAGCACCAATCCCTGAGTCATAAGTATATGAGTTCATTCCTTGATGTTGAGGTTTGTGATACACATGGTGTCGACGACGTTACAATCCAAGCACCCCCTTTTCCTTTGGTGTCAAGTAAAGGTCACATTAACTAACTTCATATGTTAGATACAGGCAGGACTGTGAAGAGGGACAAACCCGTGCCCAACCCAAAGTTCTATGACAGTGAATTCTTAAGTATAAGTAATAAAAAGCTCAGTATTAATAGTATGTCAGCCAAATATATTTCATGATAAACACTATCATGAGATAAATAATTTTCCATCTTTAAGCAGAGAATCGTATCTTAAGCAATATGCATATTAACTTTTCAGTATTATAGGGCTATAGTTTTGTTGTTTATATTTACTGTTTCAGAAAGAGTAAAGCAAAATTTCCATAGTGAATCACAGAGGATTAGGAAGGCCTCTATAACACAGTTTAAAAAGTATAAATCATAAACCAACATCCAACATAGATTTGTTTTTTTAGGTATTAAAATATATTTTCATCATTGCTATTTTAAAAAGTTTTAGAAAGTTATTATTAGAAGAATAGAGATAAGTGAATAAATTTAAAAATAATCTTTTTATAATATTATTTTTTCTAGACAATGTTTCTCTGTGTAGCTCTAGTTGTCCTGGAACTTACTCTGTAGACCAGGCTGGCCTTGAACTCAGAGCTCCATGTGCCTTTGCCTCCTGAGTACTGGGACTAAAGGTGTGCACCACTACCACCCAGCTAAAATGAATCTCTTTATCCAATCTGCTACCATTCATTAATATTATCTGCAGAACAGAATGAATCTAGAATTACAGGTTATCTGTGTGGTTGTAACGAAACATCACGAAGCATGGAGCTATGGTATGACGTTCAGAAGTAAATTAAGTAAAGTTGCAGCTCATATATAGTCAGATCTTATACTTAATCCTTTTTTATGCACTTTCCAAGTCATTTATTTATTGTTTATTCTTAATTCCTTTTGGATGTAACAGCCGGTCTTATGTGTGGTAACATAGGAAAACCACCTCAAAGGGAAGTGAGTCACTTAGGAAGGCCAGAAGACCAGAGGCTTAGGCTAGCTGGCTAGACGGAGGCTCAGCCTCACCCTTTTCTGCCTGTTTCACTTGTGACTCCTCACAGCACCACTTTGCCTGAATCACCAGAGAGAAACACAGCAGCCCATCCCACTCTGCCTCTGCTCATTCTCCAAGTCCCTCACATGCAGATAAGACACGCAGACAGGATATTCAGGCATTGGGAAGTCACTTTTCTTTAGCCATTTGCTGCCATTAGTGCGTTAGACCTGGCCTAAGATGACACTGCTTTGCTCTTCCTGAGGTGGCATTAGCATCCTGGACGGCAGCTCAATGCCCAATCGCACGCCATCATTTTCCGCTGGAATAGAAGATCCATGCACTGAAACTCAGCCCATTTTGCCCACCCTTCCCGGTTGAGTGTTTGGTACATTATTACTCAATAAATACTTACTGAGTGAATCAAACAAGTATTTTTTTAGTCTCTGTTTGCCTTCCCCTGAGCCTGTAAGCATGTTCAAATTTCTTCCATCAAATAAACAAACAATCCACATATCCTTCTGTACCTCCTACCAGCAAATGCCCTCAAGTTAAACCACTACCTTGTCTCACCCATGCTTTACAAGCAACTTTCTTAAGAGTATTCATATAAACACTTGCCCTTTCCTCTCTTCTTACTTCTGTTCACCTGTTCTTCCTTACTTCTCCTTCCTTCATTTGTTCTTTCATTACACCAGCACCTACTATGTCCTAGGCACTATGCTGGGACAAGGTGGTATTGAAGACATGGTCTCTACAATGGAGCTCTTCATTTCGTGGAAGATACATTCATATGTATATATATATATATATATATATATATATATATATATATATATATATATGTAAACTTAATCTTCTAGGGCCCAGGTTCCCTTTGATGCTAAGCAATGTACTAGAGTAAGTACATTGCTTACTCTAGTAAAGCTGTGGAATAAAGAGACTTCTGCTACGAAATCAGCTTTACACCAAAGAAGTAATAGGAAACATCTAAAAATCAAACCAAACCCAATATTTGGAACAGCATTAACTATTAAACAACGACAACATAAGACTTTAAAAATAATCATGCTGGGCTGGAGAAATGGCTCAGCAATTAAGGTCACTGACTGTTCCTTCAGAGGACCCAGGTTTGAATCCCAGCACCCACATGGCTCATAACCATCCGTAACTCTAGTCCTAGGAAGATCTGACACCCTCATCTGGTCTCCATGGGCACTAGGCATACATGAAGTACACAGACATACATGCAAGCAAAATGACTATACACATTAAATAAGCATTATTTAAAATATATTTTTATTTAAATAATTTTTATATTAAAATGTAAAAAAATAAAAACAAGCATGCCGTAGGCTGTTTTGGACATGACCCCAGGAAATGTTAACCTAAGTTCTCTGTTGTTGGGGGAACCTTTCTTAGAAAAGTTATCAAAAGCATTGGTAACTATGTGACTAACATAATTCGGTATATTAGACTGGAGGTAGAAATGCCAGGGATGAGTCCAGTTTTGGGGAGTGATGGGCAGGATCGCTTTTAGATAGGAGACAACATCTGAGGCACTTACTGAAAGAGAAGTGGTTCACCATATGGAGGGACATTTGGCAGCAGTACAGGAAGTGGTATATTTAACTACAAAGAGCTGAGAATGGACCTGATACACAAGTACAGTCCAGCAGGAGCTGAAACAGGAAGTAGGTTGGGGTGCTACAATGTTCCAGTGATGCACAGCATCCCCTGGCCTTGACGCTTCTTCCTCTAGGGTTCACTGTCATTCTGAGTACTCTTACACATTTGGTAAACTCTTTGCTTTGTTGACTGACTCCTCCTTTTCCACGTCCCATCCTCCTTTTGAACTGGAGTATCCCCGAGTTCCTTCTTGGCCATGGGTTTTTAAATTTCAGCATTTGTCTTTTATCAGTCACTCCTACTCCTTCTGATTCCTGTTCAGTGTTGGTATCTACTCTATTAACCTCTCTAATTCATGTAGTTCCCAAGGTCAAGATTCCCGCAGCCCATTGCTTAGATTCTCAGTGCAAGCTTACTATAACCCCCTTACTGAATTCTTAGCCTCTGTGCTTCTCTCTGCCCAAGGCTCCCTTCCCCCATCTTTACAGGCTGGATGATCTGCTCTGGCATCCAGATGAGCCGCTTGCTCATCACCTGCAGCCACTCACCACCAGCCCTGCAGTAAGCCTCCTGAATCTGTTAAATATGCTCCTGCCTGAAAGTTCCCCTTGGGGTTCTCAACTGACAGAAAGTTCCTTCTCTTGCCCCTCCCCTAGGCTCAGAATCACTGTAACCTGCATAGAAATTACTGTTGGGTGGTTGCTGTATAATAAGCTGTGGGACACCAGAAAACAGGTCAGAATCACAGGCATGCCCAGGGCCTTCTTGTCCAACTGCAATACCCAGTTAGCTGGCTTCCCTGCTGCCAGTTCCTGCCCCAAAATGTGCTCCACAGTTCTTTAACTGTCTCTTAAGTAGGAGGTCTGACTAAAGCCAACATAGTATTGAAAATTACCAAACAAAAGCAGGCAATGTAGCTCAGTGGTAGAGCCAACGACTGCCTAGCATTTGTGACGCACTGGTTTCGAGCCACCATACAGAAACACAAACAGACAAAAATGAGATTTACAGAAGTGAAAAAGCAGATATTTGTCAGATCATTGGGTGGGGAAATTTCTTTTTCTCTTTCTTCTTTTTTCCTCCCTCCCTCTCTCCCTCTCTCCCTCCCTCGCTCCCTCCCTTCCTCTGTCTCTTCCTTCTTTCTTTGACATAGGGCTTCTCTGTGTGTCCCTGGCTGTCCTGAAACTGACTCTGTAGACCAGGCTGGCCTCGAACTCCGGAGTGCTGTGATTAAAGGCGCAAACCACCATGCTTGCACTTTTTAAAAAAAGTTTTTATGCAAAAGATAAAGGAAAAGACAGATTTGACTACATAAATATAAAACTTTCATAGAAAAGATAGTGCAATTTGAAAAGACAAAGAAAATGATTTCAACATGTATGACAGCTACATGAAGTGTTCTTAAGCACCAAGGGCTGGAGAGATGGCTAAGCAGTTAAGAACACTGTTCTCCAGAGGTTCTGGGTTCAATTCCCAGGACCCACATGTTGGCTCACAACTGTCTATAACTGTAGTGCCACGGGGTCCAATGCTCTCCTCTGCTGTGCAGATGTACACTCAGACAAAACACCCATATACATACAATACAGAAATAAATCTTAAAAAAAGGAAAAATTAGATTCCTACCAACACAGAAACACTAGCATCAAATGATGATACACTAGTAAGAGACAAAGAACATGAACAATTCATAAACACAAGGATCTAGTGGATCCATACAAATGTGGACAAACAAAGGGGGAGACTGTTTTCTCCTGTCTGAGTGCTATCTGGGGCCTGCTCCTAGCTGGTAGAAGCCCAGCACACACAGCTTTATGGGGCAGATCAAGAATGTGGATCAAAGGCCTTGAAAAACACATACTTTAACTTCACAATTCTCTTTCTAGGATTTTTTAGTAAACAATTATAATAGGAACACACATATCTGAGACTAATTCACAGCACTGCTGGGAGTCTTCAGGGATAGAGACTGGATAAATGATGCATTGTAAACATCTGCAGGAAGAGCCAGTAGTGCATGGGAAACATTTTCTCAAACTTTCTTTGTATTGTTAGGTGAAAACAGTGTTCTGGGCCCAAGCATTTGCTATGGTCACCGAGATGATGAAAACCTACCTATAGTTCTGTTTTAGTTACTTAAGTCTGTCACAGAGTATGCAGATACAGGGCAGGTGGCTGTATATCACAATCAGCGTGGGTGGGGCTGGAGAAATGGCTCAGAGGTTTAGAGCACCGGGGAGTCCTGGGTGCTCTTCCAAACCATCTGTAATTCCAGTTTCATGGGATCCAACACCCTCTTTTGGCCTCTGCAGGCAACAGGCACATGCAGAGTGCACAGACATACATGTAAGCCAAACACTCATACACATAATCTTTTTTTTTTCTTCAAAAGTATGTATACTGTCTCTTGCCCAGGACCCAAGTTTAGTTTCCAGTAATCAAGTTGGACAGCTTTCAACTTCCTGTAGCTTCAGGGGATCTGACGCCCTCTTCTGGACTCTGTGGGTACCTACACTCAGAAGTACATATCTACCATATCAAATAGTTTACACAGAAATAATGCAGGAGTCACTCCAATTAAGGCAGTTGAAGACTGATATAGGAATGATAAGCGACCTACAGAACAAGATGTCCAACCTGGGCTTTCAGCACTGTGGTCACTGCTCAGTTAACTGTGAGCCCCTCACTTACCATCCTTACCTTTGGTGAAGGTGGATGGAACCTGGGCAGGGCCTGAGAGGCTCTGCTGGTTTAGTTCTGGGTTAGTCACAGTGGGGCCTGACTGCCTCCCCAAAATATTTACCTCTGGCACTGGACTTGAATGCTATGCAATTTTCAGGTATCTAAAAATATTATTTTGATTTTTTTTTCCAATACAAGGTTTCTCTATGTAGCCCTGGCTGTCCTAGAACTCCCTCTGTAGACCAGGTTGGTCTCAGATTCACAGAGATCCTCCTGCTTCTGCCTCTGGACTGTTGGAATTAAAGGTGTGCACCACCACCACCCTGCTTTATTTTGGTATTTTTATCTCAACACATTAATTTTTTTCAGTGTTTAGTTTCATTTTATATTCATTTGTGTTTTGCCTGCATGTGTGTCTGTGTGAGGGTGTCAGATCCCCTGGAAATGGAGTTACAGGTAGGTGTGAGCTGCCATGTGGGTACTGGGAATCGAACCCAGGTCCTCTGGAAGAGCAACCAGTGCTTTCAATTGTTGAGCCATCTCTCCAGCTCTGATCTCAACACATTTTTAAAAATGACAAACTATTCTCTTTGGGAATTAAATTTGGTCTGTGGGTCAATGTGGCTTAACACAACTTATCTGGATGGGACAGCCAACAGGAGCAGTCTGGGAGGCAAGGCTTTTCCTGTCACCAAGAGTAAACTCCAGACCTGAGTGCCTCAAGCCCTGGAAATGACCAGACTGGGGAGAACCATGGAGAACTGATGGTGCAGCAGCTCTTAGGAGCAAAGTAGGTCCCTACAAGTCTGATTAAGTGTTTTCTTTCCCACTGTGGGAGCACATTTTATTCGTGCTTTTTCACTGAGCGTACAGAGAATAAGCAAGGCGTAGCTATCATCACATGTCCACACCTGCGGTTTGGACACAGCAAACAAACTTCCCGCCATCTGAGGACTCACTGTCAGTAACATGACTGTCAACAGCAAGGAGCCCAAAGCCTACTTCCTTTATGAGGGAAAAGCTCCTCCAGGATTCTCGCTTGCTTTGCTACAGAATGATTTCCCAGAGACCAAAGGAAACAGGCCACTTCCAAGCCTGGCACTCCCGCCTTCCTCATTTCCTATTTTAAAATGCGCTTCTGTTCTACATATCTTATTTGTGCTTTTAATAACAGCAGTCCACATCCCAGAGACTGTGTGTGTCTTTGGCATAGGATGTCAGGGTTGGAATGCTAGCCGGATCTACTGTGTTCTTGTCTCCCCTGATTAGCCGACCTTGAACAAGTGATTTGAATTCTCTGCGTCTCAGATAAGATTCACCTCCTCGGCCTGCAGGTTTATGTGAATGAAGATAGGTACTGTGTTCTGATTAGATCTTGGCACGGACCTTGCTCTCTATTGCTCCAGTTTTAGTGCACGTCTGGCTGAAGCAAACACAGTTCTAGCCACTATCATCTATACATGCTTTCCAAGTGCTTCACACACAGAATGTGTTTGTGTGTTGAGTGTGTACGTCCACAAGCATTTAAATGTGACCTTCAGGCTGGTCAGGCATTCCCTTTTTAGTGCTTTCCCATGAATAGACGAGGATGAACAAAATGGGAGTTGGGGCTGGAGAGATGGCTCAGAGGTTAAGAGTGTGTATGGTTCTTGCAGAAGATCCAAGTTTGATTTAGCACCTACACTGGATAACTAATAACCAAAACTGCTTGTAACTCTAGCTCAAGGAAATCTGCCATCTGCTGCCTACTTCTGGACTCCACAGGCGCTTGCACTTACATACAGAGTTCATTTCCAAGCCTAGCACTCCTGCCTTTCTCATTGTCTATCTCTGGCCATCACAGGCGCCCCCTGCCCCCACATACAGACACAGATATACTATGCATGTATGTGTATCTGTTTATGTGTCTGTCAATGAGTGTACTGCTCACCAAGGCCAAAAGAGGGTGTCCGATCCTCTGGAACCAGAATTACAGGAGATTGTGAGCTATCTGATATGTGTGCTGGAAACATAACTCCAAGAGCAGTAGATACTCTTAGCTGCTGAGTCATCTCTCTTTTCAGCTCCTCAAGTAATAAATTTTAATAGCATTTTTTAAAAAAAAATCAAAATTTTAATGCAATAGAATTAAAAAATACTAATTTGATACTCACATACTGGGAAATAAAGGTAGAAAAATATTAAAAGTTTCTGTCTCTTATAAGTAAATTATTATGCTTCCTACCCCCTCTCTTTGGTTTTTCAAGACAGCTCTCCTCAAACTCACAGAGATCCACCTGCCTCTGCCTCCCAAGTGCTGGGATTAAAGGTGTGCGTCACTGCCACCCAGTTCTATGATGTTTCTCAAAGAGCAGAAACTTTGCCATGTATAGTAGAAACACTGCAATTCATTATACCCAAGTCTGGAGTCTGAGGCAGAGTTTCAGACAGCATTCGTTGGCACTGTATATTGTGATGGCATGCAGCCTGCAAAGTGTACATGCTGCATACAGCACAGAACCAACAGCAGCGTGATGCTCCTCAGGTAAGCCAGAAACACCGTGGATTCACTACACATTTGAATTTAGTGGGTTTTGGTTGCTGCGTGTTCAGAAATCATTCAGTGCTGCCAAGACTTTTTGTTTGTTGTTTGTTTATTGAGACAAGATTTCTCTGTGCTTCTTTTGGCTGTCCTGAAACTCACTCTGTAGATCAGGCTGGCCTCAGAGATCCACCTGCCTCTGCCTCTGAAGTACTGAGATTAAAGATGTGCACTTTAATTACCCAGCTGCCAGGACTTTAAAAAAATTAGTTTGAGTTATTTAAGTTTATATATATGAGTATTTTACTTACATGTATATATGCTATGCTTGTGCCTGGTGTCCACAGAAGATAGAAGAGTCTCAGATTCCCTAGAATCACAGTTACAGACAGCTGTAAGCCACTATATGGGTTCTGATAATTGAACCTGGTTCCTCTGCAAGACCAGCAAGTGCTCTTAACTTCTGAAGCATCTCTCCAGTGCCTGTTGTCAAGGTTTTTGAGATCCTACTGTTTAAGAAGGTAGGATCAGTCAAGGATGCTGGTACACGTCACGGAGGTGGAGGCAGGGGAAGCAGAAGTTATTTGTCCTTGGCAACAGAGCAAGTTCGAGGCCAGCATGGGCTGCATGAGCTTTCGTATCCTCCCTCAGCACGTGCACCTGACCACTAGCAGGAGCCACTTTACAGAGGCATAACTCACAGATTAGAGTTCTGCTTCACTAAGGAAGAGATGCGAGGGACAGAACATGTTCACTGCACATGTGATGTTCAATCGCACCTCCAACTACTACCTGTCAGTTTAATGTCAGTTTAGTGTGCTCAGCCTTTTGGTTCTTTTTGGGTTAAGTATGCTCAAGTTACCTATGATTCTTGCTGGCTAAATGATCCACAGGAACACAAGAGTACTGAGGGACCAACGTGTGGCAGCAGTTGAGTAAAATCTGCTTTAACTTCTCCTGCAGGATCTGGAGGTCAGTGTGTTGCCTCTAACATGCCCACTGGCCATCTGGAGATGACATGGAGAAGAACTTACTATGTTGCAACTCTGGCTTCCCACGACGTGAATTGCCCCAGGCCCTGAAGCTCACCCATATGAGGCTCGAATTGAGCCAGGTGACACATGGTTTGATTCCTCTTGCCTCTCACGTTGTTCCGTTTGCTAGTCAGTCAGAATAGGCTGAGCGAGGGCTGTCAGCAGAAGTTTCTAGTTACTCATTGCATTTTGGAGACAGGGCTCTATGAGCTTTCTGCCCAGTATCACCTTGGGAAATGTGAGTCAGAACCCCATCTTGTTCTTTCCTCTCTAGCTGACACCCCGTGCTTAGTAGTTTACTGCTGGTGTGCTGGGCTTGGCCAGGTGAATTCCAAGTCCTCCCAGCTTTGGGCGGGAGGCTGCTGCCCTATGCTAGGTTCCATGGATGAGTCAAATGAAAGTGAGATGCTCCCTGGTCTCCATGAACTTGTGGCTCATTTATGAGGAGATGACAAGTTAAAGAAGGTTTTAAACCGGAGGAGATGGAACAGTGATCACATGCTGTAATGAAGAACCGTGGAGACCTAGGGCCTGTGGGGCAGTTCTATTTCAGCCTTTACCCAGAGATTGGGGAGTAGGGGGAGCTCCACAGGCCAAGGAGAGCAGGCTGGGTTGCAGCACTGTGAAGGCCGTTGGAAAGACTTCAGATCAGACCTTCAGAGTCACTGAAGTGTGTGCGGGGGGGGGGGGGGGTGTTACATGAACACACAAACAAGTGTAACAAAACAATTTTTCTTTCAAAAAAGAGCCTGACACAGAGGAGTGATTTAGCTGGAAATTTAATTGAGCCCAACCTCAGTTAGGCAAATATGTTTTGACCCATTTATTTGGAAACAAAGTTGAGTGGGCTCAAAAAGCCCTAACTGTGGTTGTCACCTTAATGACAGACAGCATTTCTAATAAACTAATTATTCATTTGGAACCTCAAATATAAATTTCTAAAAAGGAATTTAATGACAGTCTGTGGGCCAGGTGTGGCAGCACATGTCTATAATCTCAGTATTTGGAAGACGGAGGCAGGAGGATCACGGGCCAGCCTCAAAAAGAAAAAAAAAGTGGTATTATTCTTGGTTTTTCTCCTTTAAAACTTGTTAACCAACATAGATGTGTGCTATACCAGACTCTCAAGACACATCTATCTTTCTGCAGCTCCAGTCAAGGACTTTGTGGTTCTGAGTCTGAGGTGGGGAATAGCAGAGCTCTGCCAGAGGGCAGTGGGTTTTCAAGCAACCATTTGGTCCTCTTTCTAGGGCCTGGGGTAGATGGAACCACCGCCTATGACTGGGCTGTCGGCTTCTGGGTTCTCAGGTACAACTGTCAGGGAAATAGTTACTTCTGGTTGAGGGTAAGGGGCTCCTGGGAAGGAACATAAGGTGGAGGTAGTCAGAAGTTAACAGGAGAAGAGAAAAGGAAAATGAAGGTGAGTTAGAGTGCTTTGTCTTGGCATCCTTAGACGGCAATCTTGCCATTTTGTTTATGGTTGTTACCTCAGAGCAGAGAGCACTGTTTAGCAAAGGACCTTTGCTCAGAGGATATGCTCAGTGAGGGAGTGAGTGAATGCAGGGGCCTAGGCAGAGCCTGCTCTGTGGTAGCCATGAAAAATGCACCAGCATCAGTCGAGCACCTACAGTGTGCCACCCTGGTACTTAGCTGAAATCCAGGAAGTACATAAAAGCAACAACTATCCTCATTTTATCAAAAGGGAACAGCACAAAAGGGCTATTCAGAAGATCCAGTAAGGACGGGGACAGACAGATGAAGGCCACCTCAGCCTCTGACATGTCACACTGTCTTTTTGGCATGACCATGCCACTAGCTAGTACCTTCGAGATGCCTTGGCCACTGTGGGGTCCTTTCTCTGATTTTGCTGTTAGTTATCAAGTACATAGAGCCCGGTAGAGAGGCATGCGCACTAGGGTGGTGATCACAGGACACTTTAAATGTGTGTTCTACTGAATACGCCTTGTGTAACCAAGGCCACGTCTGGTTCCACTGCCATGTCTGAGAACCTCAGCTCTGGGCTTCAGAGACTACACCCCTATCCACGTCATTCCGTCTCAGAGATGCGCTCAGTAGTTTCACAGGCTCCAAAGAGAAGTGTGGGCGGCTTGGTAAAACCTGTTTGCAGAGCTAACCAAACAATTCAAAAGGCATGTCACAGTGATGGGTGTGTCATAGAGATGGACAGTAACAGCTTCCTAGATGATGATCATGCAAATTCCAACCTAAATCTGGGAGATCGGAGATGGTTGGCATTGTTCTTTCCTCAAGAAAACCTTGAAGTTTCCCCCAAGTACCTGTTAGAACTCTTTGAGGTATCAAATGAACAGTCCCACAAACTCCAAGTAGTCTCTACTTCCCTGAAGATAAATTGATAGACAGGTAGCAGGCAGCCAGTATTTTTGAAAATTACTTAAAAAAGCTAAGATACAGGCCATGGTTTAGTGATTGTAGACACTTGTGAACAGGCCTGAATTCAATCAGACAGGATGGCAGGAGAGAACCAACGCCCGAGATGTCCTGATTACCCGTGTGCTCACCATGATGTGCATGAGTGTGTGCGCACGTGCACGTACACACAACATACATACACACTACTAGTGACAATAAAAGGCTAAGATATGTTCAGAAACCTAGGCGACTTGGTGCAGTTCAAAACAATTCTAATTGGAAACACAGACATTCTTCTAACCAATATTTAGGCAAGTTTGAGTTGAGAATATTTTAGTTTTTAAAACAAGTACTATTTAACTCTACACTACTCTGTAGAAAGATTCTGTCTCTAGCCTCACCCCTTTGCAAACTGTCTTCCTCATGGCTGAGAGAGTTCTCTTTCTAGAAGACCAATCGGGTCAGTCCATTCACCTTAAATAACCTACCAGCTCCCTTAGTGCAGTGTACAAGTTAGTTTGCCATGGCCTTTGTCATGTCTGGGAGACTGTCACTAAAGGCGATAGTTTTATTAATTGTGTTGGGTTGTCCCTTGCAGTCAGTCACTCACATAGAAGGTGCCTGGCAATTGCACTGACCTTTCCTGCTTTGACTCTTGGCACCCAGATGAGCATGGGCCAGGCCCCACCTTTCCTTAGTTCCGTGTCATGTGGACGACTTACCCACCTTCCGAGAAGCCCCAAGGCAGAGCTGAGGGCCTGGTCCTCTGCTCCTGTGCCTGAGATGTTTTTATGCAGGGGACCCTTTCTACATGTGAGCCTTTAAAGGTTGGAGGCTTTAAGTCACCCCTGACTCTCCCCAGTTTGTAGAAGGGTGCTTTTGGTTCTATTGCTTGGCAAATGTCAGCGGACAGTAAAAGAACCATGTCTAGATGACACAAAAACCAAAGCCAGGTGTGTGTTGTAAGCAGGTGTTTATGACAGAGCCTCTCACCGCCCTAGTACCCAGAAACGACTACTCATTTCCACATAGGTGTATGTGTAGAAGACACAACATTCTGTGAGCAGTCTGTTCTCTCAGGGGTGAAGACATCGGGCAGACAACCATAATACACTTCCATTGTTCGCTAGGCACAGCTTTGCTTTAGGCCCAAACCTGCTGAGCAGTGACTAATCTCAGAAGTGTTCCGAATTGTACCAGGCCACAGGCTCCCATATCTAACTCCAATGTGGTGCTCTCAGACCAGTACAACCAATGCACAAAAGACACAGATGTGATTGTCCTGGGTAGCCCTTCCCCATCTAACCTACTTCTTAAGGTGGTGACCTCCCAAGGGAGTGAAAGGCCACTCCCAGCCTCTTGCCTGAGAATGTTAACCTCCCACTGGCAAAGCTGCCCTCCCAGGAAGAGAGCTTCCCCTGTATGAGAAATGCCCCCCCAGGAAGCTGGGCTCCCAGTGTGTGAGCAATGTCTTTCTAGGAAGCTCAACTCCTTTTCTCAGGGTTTTCCTCTCCCCAAGCGGTAATTCTGCAGGGCTGGACTAGAGCTGAGAACTCTTCCTATCTGGCTAGGTCTGCATTTCCAGTTCCTTACAGGCCCAGGAGGAGATGCAGTTCTATAGTCACCTCTCACAGCTTCTCACCGCTGTAGATCTGTAGTGCGCATGATCTGAATTTAGTAGGGAGCCGGAAGACAAAGTCCAAGAATGAAGGAGAGAAAAGATGAGAGTATAGGGTGAGTCACTAGGTTGGACAGCTATTCCCACAGTCCCTGAGAACCAGAATAAAGCAGAGTAGGGGAATTTGGGGTTGAAAGAGGACCAGAGTTCCCCAGCTCCCTGGGATACTAAAGACATTAAACAGATCACCAAGGGAATGTAGACTATCTTCCTCTCAAGGTCTTTAAGCACACAGCTGTACTTAAGCATCCAGAGACGAGTTCCACTTACATCTGACCAATCCTGAACAAGCCAGAATCCTTTACCCCAATGCCACTGCAGTTACCAGCACCCAGAACTTGGTGGCCCCCAAGGAGTTTTCTGTCCTCTTCCTGTCAATTATTTTTATTTTATTTTTTATTTTCATGGTATTTCTCAGGATGAACAACAGATCAGAAGCACTCTATCCTCTAATCAGCCTTTGCTCATCTAATCAAGCTTTCTTGGTTATGAAATGCGGAGCAAGGCCACCTTCTCCTTAAATCCTCTTAACACTGTAAAGCCATACTACCATACATTCTAAGACTCCTCTAACACATCCTGCTTTCAAAGCCACCGCTCTCAAATTCAAGGAAATATACAGTGGTATGAAATCACACTGTGACATGATTCTCTGTGTTTGGATGGATTCTGTAATGCCAAAGTTTAGGATATCTGGTATCAAGTTAACTACTGGAGAGTTAGAGTGGAACTTGAGTGTATTTTTAACACAATATTGTTTCTAACACTTAAAAAGAGATGAACACACACATGTACACATGAACACATGTATGCATGTACACACAATGCACAAGTGTACACACATGTACACCTGCACATACTTTCTTTTTTTTTTTTTTTTGCACATACTTTCATACATGCACACTGACATGCACATACACACGTCTATTAATACTGTGTATACTCTTCCATGAAGTCACCCAGTACCCACACCTGCTGTTAGGGAGTAAGGTAGGGGAGAGGAGATGGGGATAGCCGAGGCTGAAAAAGGCAGGCTGGCTAAAATGGGAGGAGAAGCTGGAGCAAAAGGGGAAGCAGAGACCATGGTCAGAGACAGCAGGAGAAGGAAAGAAAACCCCATGTTGAGAACAGCTCCTGATGAAATGGGACTTGAAACCGTGCTTAGAAAAGACCCGAAAGGGATTTTTTAAAACCACAAAGTCGCCCCCTCCCGCCCCCCCCGCCTTAGTTCCTGCGTGTAGGGACTACATGAGTGTGCCGCTCTGCTGGGCTCTGTGGGGTTCTTCTACCACCCATGCTTGCAAAGGTATGTTAGAGAGAGAGGTAGATGTGTTCAAGGGCTGGTTGGGCTGGAGAGAAGCACCAGGAGGGAAGAGGGCAGGGTTAGGAAGGTGGGGAAAGAACACTTGGTAAAAAAAAAAAGGCAGTCAATAAATAGATCACAAAGCTTTAGCGAAACCAATGCTTGCGACCTTCCGTATGACCTAGCCCTTGCTGGGACTTTCTTAATGTTCCTGATTAAGTGCTTCCTGTTCCTTCCCCTTCCCAGGAACTCTTGATTCCATTAGGTTTGCCAACTGTCCCAGAAAACTGTAAACTCTGGAGGTCTCGGATGGGTAATCTTCTCTCCTCTAGAAGATGGCAGGACAAGGAATAGGGTTTGAATTAGAGATAGTGAAATGTCCTTAGGTAAAGAAAGGAATTTGCCCTTTCTTCTGACATTGGTAGCATATCAACTAGCACCTCCTAGAATATTTTTTCAATGAAATTTCTTTATAATCTTGTGAAGAAGTAATACTTTCAACCCTCTTTTCCCCCATTGAATTAATTTTGGGTTATCAGAAAGCACTTCCTCTTGACATCCAGTACATGTGATTTTGCTGAAGCAATTAAAACCATCACCTTACTAGCTTAGCAAAGGAACCCACGCAGGGTGTGGAAGCAGATGAAAAGAAGTCCCCTGACCCATTGCTACGCTCTCTCCTACTTGCTTTAAGCCATCTCTATTTTAATCCTTCTCATGGATAACTCCACTCAGTATGCTGCACATGGATGCTGCTCTGTATCTGTCAGCGTTGTCTATCACCCAGTGGGTTCCTTTGCTGACAGACAGGCTTCTATTATTATTATTTTTTTTTAGACAGGATTTCTCTGTGTAACTCTGGCTGTCCTAAAACTCTCTCTGTAGACCAGGCTGGTCTCGAACTTGAACTCAGAGATCTGTCTGCCTCTGCAGAGGAGTGTACCACCACCGTCTGGTTTTGTTATCTTGATTATATCAAATAACATTCTTAGGTTTTGCTCCATCAACAAGAGACTGTAAGAAACTAATTTTTTTATTCTTCATTTTCTTAACTGAAGACATTTAAAAGCACTCCCTCTTTTTTCCTTTCTTTGTGGTGGTGCTGGGGATAGATTCTAGGGTCCTGGACATGCTAGGCAAGTGATGTTATGCGTATTACCACTAACCTGTATCTTGCGCTCACTTCCAGCACTTCCTGATCCCAATGCTCACTTTCTATCACATGTACTGGGTACGTAGCTAAATCCAAGGCTCCTTTTGGTATAGGTCAAATGCCATTCTAGTAGCTCCAATCCCAGTACTCTTAACTGACCTTGCCCATGTAGTTCAATTTTTTAAAATTAAAAATTCATGAGTCAGGCACCTGGGGTTACAAATTCTTACATCTTATTTATTTTGTATCTCTCTGTACCACGTGTATGTATGTATAGTGTGCTTATGTGCATATATGTATTCAAATTCACACGTATTATAAACACATGTATATGTATGGGTGCATGTGTAAGTGCCTGAGGTTGATATCAAGAGTCTTCCTTGATTGTTCTCTATCTTACTCATTGATGCAGGATTCCCCTTTGTATACTGTGAACAGAATTGAGTAAGGCAAGAATTCCAAGCAGATAGAGGAGGAAAGAAGGCGGAGTCAGGAAGAAGTCATGTAGTTGCTGAAGGAGAAAGACGCCTGTGCACCAGTACCAGTAAACCACGAGCATCGTGGTCAAATATAAAATAATAGAAATGGGTTAATTTAAGATGTAAGAGCTAGCTAGAAATACGCTTAAGCTACTGGCTAAACATTGTTGCAATTAATATAGTTTCTGTGTGATTATTTCTGGTCTGGGCGGCTGGGAAATGAACAAGCAGACTCGGTCTACAACTCGTTGTGGAGACTGAATTCAGATTTCCAGGCTTAGTGGCAAGCACATTTACCTGCGGAACAATCTAGCTGTCCTTAGCCCTTTTACTTGACACATATATCCCAGCTGGCCTCAAATTCACCATGTAGCTGAGGATGACCTTAAACTTCAGATCATCCTACCTCTACCTCCTGAATTCTAGGTTTATAGGTGTATCACCATGCCAGGTTTGGGTAGTACTGGGGATCAAACCTAGGGCTTTATGTACGCTAGACCATCATTCTACCATCTGAGCTATATCCCCAGACCTGTTTTATATCCTTTCATTTACTTACTGGTGAAAGCTTTGGATGACTCCAATAGAAATTAAGGGTGTTTTATTATAAGTCTTTGACTTATATTAAATTTTGTTCAAGTAAGTTAAATGGAGTATACATGTAGAATAACACACAACAAGGAAAGGAATACTCTTGGAGGACTTAATGAAAACTAACCTTGCTATTATAATCTATCAGGGACAAGAGAGCCTCTCTGGTAAGTGGGTGCCATCTTTCCACTTTAGTGGGTAAACCCCAAAGCCTTCTTCCATCATTTCTGGTGAGGTCAGCTTCTCCTGATTGTTTTCCTTAAGGATTCCTGTTTCTTCTTTGGAGTTTGCCTGGATCCTGCTCATCAGAGAAATGACTGCTAGGTTGAGGGGGTTAGGAATAAACTCATCATGTGGTCCCCAGAATTCCCAGGATGACTTTCTAGTGGCATCTGTCCAGGTGTTAGCATCCCATGGTGTACGCTGCACATCATCTTGTGATTTGAGGTTGCAATCCACTAAAGCTCTCACGTGAGAGATGTGAGATGTGAAGACAGTGAACTTTTGCAAAACCAAGATCTTCAGAAAGCTGAAAGCCACTAAAGCCTTCCCTGTGCTTCCTTTTTACTACCTAGAGAAGCCACTAATAGAACCTGGGGATAAAACTGCAATAAAATTCGCCCTTTTTAGGTAGATCAGGGTGAGTCAGGGAGAAGGAAGGGGAAACTGTCAAAGTAGCTGTCTTCACAAAGCCTACTGTAGCACTTGCCAGCAGCTCTCCTGGCCTGTTTGCTGCTCAGGCACTAAGCAGGATGGCTGAGGACAAGTGTTTAAACCACAAGGCTACAATGTTTAAAGGCACCTGGGCCTCCAGACATTCTTGTTCCTCTGTGTAGAGAGGGTACAACAAAAGATGACACATTAGGAATCTGTGTGACAGACACCGGCCAGGCCTGACTGAGGAGGACAACTGTGACTTTCTAACTCTAATTCTGCTGGAAAAAGGTGATAATTTTAAGGACAATTCTCTAATATATATCAAAAGCTGCCCAGATACAGTGGTAGTCTGCAAGCTTCAGACATGCTGCTGAGGTTGGTCACATTCTAGTTTATCTTCTTTGAGGTATTGGGCCTTGTTCTGTGGCCCAGAGTGACCTCAAATTTGTGATCCTTCTGCCTCAACCTCCTGATTACTGGAATTACAGGTATGACCCACCATACCCAACATTATTCTTCTTTCCTTCCTTCCTTCCTTCCTTCCTTCCTTCCTTCCTTCCTTCCTTCCTTCCTTCCTTCCTTCCTTCCTTCCTCCCTCCCTCCCTCCCTCCCTCCCTCCCTCCCTCCTTCCTTCCTTCCTTTTTTCTTTTTTTGTGTTTTCAAGACAGGGTTTCTCTGTGAAGCCCTAGCTGTCCTGGAACTCATTCTGTAGACCAGGCTGGCCTCATACTCATAGAGATCCACCTGTTTCTGCCTCCCCAGTGCTGGGATTAAAGGTGTACGCCACCACTGCATGGCCATTATAGTTTCTTAATCTAATATCAGCTTTTATTTCCTGCTACCTCTCTTTCAGAAAGGCTATGTGACTCAGAGTGAGATAATAGGTTATTAATATCTAGCAACTCATTTAGATTTGTCAGGGCCCAGAAATTGATTTTTAATTCTTTCTTTTTGCTGAAGTTGCACTTCTGGTTTGGATTCTTCTCTTTTGAATACACAACTATTTTTTAACAATGATATATCCATTTATCAAGGACTCTGGGGACAATCACACACAATGATGCCTTGGATTTACCTTCCACTAGTGAGAGTTGAAAAGTCTAAGGAAGAATCCAATAGATGAAACTTTCCAAATTCAGAAACAGGCTTCAAAGAGACCCCAGAGGTAGCCATCAGCGAGCATGAACTCATAAAGATATCGGGATATGGCTCTGGAATCTCACACATATATATATGTGTGTGTATGTTATATGACAATTTCCCTTTTTTCTTTTTAAAAACCCATAAGAGCTCTATTAAACTCAACTGAATCAGGGTCACACAGGATGTGAGCCTCACGATAGATGGGCTGTCAAGACTCCCCACATGTGTTATAGGGCCTGAAAATGTTACTGCCTCTTCTCAGGGTTTGCCACTGTTCAGCTATGGAACGCCCTTTCCCCCTTAACGTGGCACAGAACCTTGCTTATTTGAACCTAGCTAGCATCAGCTGGCTGTATTTAGAACACTGCTCCCACCTCATTTGCAGCTTCTCGCCTACAGATCACACACCTAGAGCTGATTTTCCTGAATCTGCACAATATAAAAATTAAACTTGTGAGTCTGTACCACAGAATTCAGAACAGAGAGGCTAATACCTGTCCTTCTCCCTTTCTTTCCCTCTTCTTCTGTTCTTTTAAATCAATTTCAATCACTCAAGTACATTTAGTTAATTTAACAAGTCACATATAGCTCAGTTCCATAGGGTAGCACTGTTATTCCGTGTGTCCCTCCCATTTCCTTCCAGGTTGGGCACGTCCTCCTCTTCTTTTGAGATATTACTTCCCTTTCTGATCGTCTCTAAGTGTGGCCTATGGTTCTATCTAGTTTCTCCTTTCTCTGTATTTTATCTCCTTGGTGATTCTGTCATAGATTCAAGCTCATCTACATTACCTCCAAGTTCCTTGACTGCCTGGCTAAGCCTAGATGTCTTTCTAGTGTTCCTGGCCACGTTCCTTCCTATAACCTCTGATCTTGCCACCAAGGATGACTCACGGTTTTCAGAACACAGCCAGGCTATTTCTGAACATATTCTTTCTGTTTTTGTCATGCTGTTTCCTTCTCCCACAGCGCACTGTCCTGTCCCACCTGGGCAGACCCCCTTGTACCCAGGACCCCAGAAGCTTTTATTCATGGCTTTATTGAAGCTAAATTCCAAAGTTCTAAACTCTACCATTTGATACATTTTGAGATGTGCAGATAATCATAAAACCATCATCTCTCTCGAAACATTTGCCATGTGCAACCTAATCTGTGTCATTAAAGAGTGAGGTAGAGATAAGAGGTTTTGGTATGCTACCATACACTATGATGAATACATACACTAGGGTGAATGCAGACTATGATAATATACAATGCATTTTAAGATAGGAGTTTGAGTGTTTGAACTGTAAATGATAAATGAATAGATAGATATATTATACAGCATATGGCTTTTTACTTTTGTTTTTGTTTCTTTTTTAAAGACAGGCTCTCACTGTGTAGTCCTGACTGTAGACCGGGTTGGTCTCAAATTCATAGAGATCTATTTGCCTCTGCCTCCCAAGAGCTTGAAATGTGTAGCACTTACATCAGCTACTGGGATATCAGACACTGGGAGTTTGCTTTCTTTTCCTTTTTTTCTTTTTTATTGAAACAGGATTTCTCTACAAAGTCCTGACTGTCCTGGAATTTGCAATGTAGACCACGCTGGCCTTGAACTCACAAAGATTCCCCAGCCTCTGCCTCCTGAGCGCTGAGATCTAAGGTGTGCGCCATCACCACGCTCTGTGGGAGCTTGCTTTCTGATTCCTGTCACCAGTCTGACTACATGGCTCTATTTTTTGCTACGTTTTCTGATTTCTATTGTCACTGATTCCTGCTCTGGTTTTTGTTTCTTTTCTTTTACTTTCTTGGGATTTTCTAAGTTTTTAAAGCAGAAACTGAGGTCATCGAGATTTTTTCTTTTTCCTAATCTAGGCATTTAGTGATATACATTTCCACGTAAGTATTGTTTTAGCAGCATTATATGAAAGTGAAATGTTGCCAGGTGGAGGTGGCGCACACCTTTAGTCCCAGCACTTGGGAGGCAGAGGAAGGTGGGTCTCTGTGAGTTTGAGGCCAGCCTTGTCTACAGAGTGAGTTCCAGGACAGCTAGGACTGTTACACAGAGAAACAGAGAAACACTGTCTTGAAAAACTAAAAAAAAAAAAAAAAAAAAAAAAAAATGTTTTTCATTTTCATGTAGTTCAAAATACTAACTTTAATTTAATTTCCTCCTTGACTCATGGATTAATTTGGAGAATGTCATTTGTCTTTTGTTTAAAAACGCTATTTATTTTGTTTTTATGATTTATTTTAATTGTCTGTGTGTGGGTATGTGCACGTGTATAGGTGCCTATGGAGGTCACAATAGGGCATTGTATCCCTTAGAGCTGGAGTAACAGTAGCAAAATTAGTTTTTAAGTAGCAATGAAAACAGTTTTATGGTTGTGGTCCCCACAGCATGAGGAACTGTATTAAAGGTTCGCAGAATTAGGAAGGCTGAGAACGACTGCTCTAGTTCCTTTTTTTTTTAAAATGTGTGTGCATGATGTATATTTAGTGTGTGTAAATTTGTGTGTGCATATTCGTGTAGACAGTGTGGGCAACCTTAGCACAGGTCCTTGTCCTCCACTTTGTGGCAGAGTCTCTTGTTCACTGTTGCACACATCGGCTCACTGGCTGGTGACCTTCCAGGTTTTCTCCCGCCTCTGCCTCCAGACTTAATGTATGTGTACTGATTAGAGATTAGCACTACTGTATCCAGTTTAATTTTTTGATATTTACTTATTTATTGTGTGTATGTATGTGTGCCCAAGCTATGGCACACACCTGAAGGTTAGAGGATAACTTGCGGAGTCAATCTTCTGCACCATGTGGCTTCAGAGATTGAATGCAGATCGGCTGAAAGCACCCCAGGGCTGAGTCATCATCTTCTTCTTCTTCTTTTTTTTTTTTTTGGTTTTTCGAGACAGGGTTTCTCTGTGGTTTTGGAGCCTGTCCTGGAACTAGCTCTTGTCGACCAGGCTGGTCTTGAACTCACAGAGATCCGCCTGCCTCTGCCTCCCGAGTGCTGGGATTAAAGGCGTGTGCCACCACCGCCTGGCTCCGAGTCATCTTCTGACACTCTTACCCCCATGAATGAGGGTCCTGAGTATTTGAACTCTTGTCCTCATGGTTGCACAACAGAGGTTCTTCCCACTGAGCCATCTTTGCTCAACTTCCATTTTAAAAAAGTGGGCTTTTCAAATATCTCCTCATTACTGATTTCTAACTTGATTTCACGAGGATAGGGACCTAGAAACCTTTTATGATCTTTATAACCACAACACAGCACTATGGTCTATGTTAGCAAATAAACAAGTCATTCTGATGTTAGGTAGGGTGTTTTATAAAACATGCTAGCATTTTTTGCTTATTATGAAAGTGCTTTAACTATGTTACTTTCTTGCCTACAGTGTTTCCAATGATGCTTGTCAGTATCTTTATCTTTATTTCTCTGTGTGCAATGTGTCTGCATCTGATTCCTTTTAAGACTACTTTAAATAACTGATTTTGAGAAACCTCACTGTGACATACTTTTCACTATTATTTTTGTGTCTGAGTTCCATTGAATTTCTAGAATCTGATTTATAAAGTTTTCACTAAAGTTGGAAAATTTTAGCCATTATTTACTCACTCATCTTTCTGTTCTTCCTGGTCCACTGGCAGCTTCATTTGCATGCTGCTAGGTCATTTGGAGTCATTTCACGGTTGGTGATCCATTTGTTTTAAAGATCCCACTTTCTCACCGTGCTTCACTTTGGACAGTTTCTATTGTTAGGTGTCAGATTCATTGTGTTTCATTTCTGAGTGCATTCTTAACCCACCCATTGCTTTTTTGCCTTTGATATTTTCCGATTTTACCTTTTTATTAAACATGATCATAGTAATCACTTCTATGTCCTTGATGGCAGTGTCTAAAGTATATGGTAGTTTAGGTCAATTCCTTTGCCGTTTCTTCTCATAACAAGTTGTACTTTTTCCCTTCCTTCCTTCCTTCCTTCCTTCCTTCCTTCCTTCCTTCCTTCCTTCCTTCCTTTGCAAGCCTAAGACTTTTTGGTTGGATTCATAATGCAGAAATTGTGAACTTGCTGCTAGGAAATTTTATATTTCATATGTTTTTTGGGGGCTTTTTATGGGTTAGGTTATTTGCAAATAATTTAGTTCTTTTGGGTGTATTTGGTCTAGAGTCCATTAGTTTCTACTGCTAAAGGAAAACCCCTCTGTGTCTAACATTCAATACCCCACTGGTTGTTACAGGTGTCCCAGTCTCACTGTTGGGGCAGGCACTGCTTTTCACAGTCTGAGAGTGCTGGGCATGGGCACCTCACATCTCCTGGACTGTCCTTTCTTCATCTTTGGGTACTTCTGTTATCTACCTATGCTGAGCAGTCCATAACCCACGAGGAACCCTTGCAGTTCTTCCTCTGGGCATCTCTCCTTTCTGTCAGAGTCCCGCTTACAGGCTCTGCTAACATCCCCCCCTGAGCCATGGCCTGGCTACCCTCTCCAGCCGGAAGCTGGGGCAGCTGCAGATCCACCCTCATTTTCTGTGTTCAGGGACCATTGCCCTTCACTTCCTGATATCTAGCCGTTACAGCCATTGCTTCATATGCATGTTTTCAGTTGTTTTAGGAAGGAGGGTAAACAGAAATCTTTCTCTAGCAATTTCAATAAGTTTTCCTCAGTTCTCTCAGGCCTGACTAAAGTTGTGCTCTGACCTTTGTGTTTTTTCTCCCTAATAATTTATCTATATAATTTTATGTGCATTGGTGTTTTGCTTGCATGTATGTCTGTGTGAAGATGTCAGATCCGCTGGAACTGGAGTCACAGTTGTGAGCTGCCATGTGGGTGCTGGGTCCTCTGGAAGAGAAGCCAGTGTTCCTAACCATTGAGGCAACTCAACAGGACATTTTTGTTTTCCTTTTTTGGTTTTTCAAGACAGGGTTTTTCTACGTATCCCTGGCTGTCCTTGAACTCAGAGATCCACCTGCTTCTGCCTCAAGAGTGCTGGGATTAAAGGTGTACACCACCACAACCACCACCACCACCACCACCACCCAGCTTGATCTTTATACTTTAAGCTAACTTCTTTATTCTCCTACAAACCTGTTATGAATTATACATTTTCCCCTTGGTAGACCATGCTAAATGGAAAAAGCAGTTTTTTTTTAAATTCCCACATATGACACGATGTCTGAGATATGACAGAGCTGAAGAAATAAATATAAATAAATACATGTAAATATACATAGATTTTTCTTGTTTCTATGGTGCTAACTAACTAGCACTGACTTGCCTGTTACCTTTTATCATCTAAATCACTAAAAACGTACATTTCAGCAGTATCAAGTATATTCATGGGGGCTGGAGAAATGGCTCAGTGGTTAACAGTACTGGCTGCTCTTTCAGAGAAGCCAAGTTTGATTGCCAGCACCCATATGGTAGTTCAGAACTGTCTGTAACTGCAGTCCCAGGGGACCCGATGCTATCTTCTGACTTCTGAGGACATTACATCCACATGGTGTACAGACACACACGCAGGGAAAACACCCATACATACATTTGTTTTAAAAAAATTATATTCACATTTTGTAAAACCCATTTCCAATATTTTTCATACTTCAAACAGAAATGCATGCAGTTTTAAAATGAAAGAACAGGGGGTGGAGAAGATGGCTCATCGGTTAAGAGTATTGGTACCTTTTCCAGAGGCCCAGGGTTCAGTTATCAGCACTCAGATGGTGGATCACAACCACCTGTAACTCCAGCCCCAGGGGATTAGACTTTCCCTTTGGCCTCCTCAGGCACCACACATGCACTTGGTACACATACATAATGCAGGCAAAGCATTCATACACATAAAATAAATCTAAAAAAATATGTACACATAAAATAAAATAAATCGCTGGGTGGTGGTGGTGCATGCCTTTAATCCCAGCACTCTGGAGGCAGGCGGATCTCTGTGAGTTTGAGGCCAGCCTGGTCTACAGAGCAAGTTCCAGGACAGGCTCCAAAACTGCATAGAAACCCTGTCTCAAAAAAAATGAAAGAAAAAAAAAGTCAAACAGATTTCTTGAGATAGGTTCTCTTTATGTAGAGACTGGCCTACTTCTGACCAAGTGCTGGGATGAAAGGCATACACAGCTGATACAACTATTTTACCATTTGGATAAACCTTGGGACAGAATATTCAAGGAGCTCAAGACTTACAGCTAGTCACCAGGCAGTCAGGACCAGAGCCTATGAGGCCTATTTCCCGTCAAATCCTAGTCTTATTGGTTCTGTTAATTCAATGCATTTGATAAACAGAGAACGCAAAGAATTGCCATGAGTCAAAGAAGGCTCAGATGTGAACAGTTCCTAAATTTGAATGACGTAATTTAGTGAAGCTGGGCTTGGGTTTTTCATTTGTCTTGGTTGGCAAGTAATATCATATATCTTTTAGCAAGTTGTTTCTGATATTCCTCCTGACAAGGACCTGTGAGTCATGCAGGGCCGTGCACCTGCAGTCCTTTCCACTCACACATACAGTTCTTTCTCCTTATACCCAGGCAGATTCTCTCTCTGTCTCTGTCTCTCTCTCCCTCCTCTGTATAACAGCCCTGGCTTTCGTGGAACTCTCTCTGTAAGCCAGACTTGCCTTAAACTCACAAGAGAGTCACCTGCCTCTGCCTCCTGAGTGCTGGAGGCGTGCTCCACCATACCCAGCTTCATCTTTGCATTTTTCAGGACATTCTAGATATCACATCTTATCCCCTGAGACCAGATCTAACACTTTGTTTCATTTTCCAATGATTCTGTCTTACCATAAATTAAGCTGTTTTTTTTTCCCATTATGAAAACTTTGTGAATTTATTGGTTAACTAGTTGCTTTGTTTCTGGAAGAAATAATTAAATCTAAAATAATCTTGCAACAATTGAATAATTTTCCCATGATTAAAAAATGCATGACAATTTTAGAAAAATTGACATTCCTTTCTTAGGACCTAAGTTTAAAAGAAGACTCAAGATGGGGGGCTGGAGAGATGGCTCAGAGGTTAAGAGCATTGCCTGCTCTTCCAAAGGTCCTGAGTTCAATTCCCAGCAACCACATGGTGGCTCATAACCATCTGTAATGGGGTCTGGTGCTCTCTTCTGGCCAGCAGGCATATACACAGACAGAATATTGTATACATAATAAATAAATAAAAAAAAAGAAGACTCAAGATAAAGAATATTAAATGTAAGGCTGGAGAGACGGCTCAGTGATTAGGATGACTGGCTGCTGTTCAAGAGGACCTATGTTGGATTCCCAGCACCCACACAGCTGGTCACAACTGTCTAACTCCAGTTCCAGGGGATCTGATGTTCTCTTCTGACCTGTGAGGGTACCAGGCACATACACAGTGCACAGCATACCTGTAGGCAAGACACTTTAAAAAAAATACACAAATTTTAAAAAAATCAAATGCAAAAAACATTTTCCCCTCAGTTCTTTTGGTTTCAGACACCACAGAAAGGGAAGTTGGAATAACATGTCAAAGAGAAGCTCAAGTGAAGAATCACTGTTATCTTTCAAAGACAGGCACAGGACTATACAGGAAAGCTGGGACCTACAGAGAATGAGTCCAAGAGTGCACAGCATGTAGGGACAAGGGAGCCCGTATCAATGCTCTAACCATGTCTACACCTTTTCGCTATGAAAATTCAGCGAGAAAAGTTGATATGTCTTTTGCTCTTGTCTCTAGTGGTTTCCTATCTGTATCCAGAGCTGTGTGTGACTCAGAGTCACAAGCACTGGAGCCTTAGGGACACACATGTCCCCACAGGCTTTCCTATGCCACACGTGCACATGACATGCTGTGCCTAAAGGCAGAACCTCACATTTACTTTGCTGTAATTTTTCTTTTCAAATTGTTCTAGCCTGACAAGATGTTCTGGATTTGGACTCTGCCATCCACAGTGTAAGCCATTCCTCCGGAGTTATGTCCTTGGCAAATTCAGTGAGTAGTACTATATTCAAGTTTCTGAAGAGTGTCATGTGGGTCTTTTCCAGTTGATTCTCACCATGCTTAGACCGATTTTTATATCTTTTCTTCCCCTAAAACTTGAAGGTTATGGCTATTTTAGAAATATGTGGAAATTTTATATTAAGTTCAACAATTGTAATTTAAAAAAATGGAACTTGCAGAGGCAGGCGGATCTCTGGGAGTTCGAGGCCAGCCTGGTCTACAAGAGCTAGTTCCAGGACAGGCTCCAAAGCTACAGAGAAACCCTGTCTCAAAAAACAAAAAACCAAAACAAAACAAAAAAAATGGAACTTGGATTGCAGACCCAGGGCTTTGGGCATGCCAGCCAAGTGTTCTGCCACTGATCTATATCCCCTACTCTAGATATTTTGAGATAGGGTCTTGCTACATAGCTACATAGGATTTCCTGAAACTTGTTATGTAATACAGCCTGACTTCTAACCTATGATCCTCCTGCCTCAGCCTTCCAAATGCCAGGCTTCCATATCACACCCAGCTAATATACTTGTCATTTTGGGATCTTTCTTCCCATTAGCAAAACCAGGCACATCTTCAGCTGTGTTCATTATGTGGGCCTAGTCTGTCTGCAGAGCTGATCAGTTTCTGAAGGTGGCGGTTCAGCTGGACGTGCCTCCCTGTGTTTTCTGATGTGAGTCATCTGGCCTGGAGGTCTGAACTAATAAGGCACCCAGCTGTCCCTGTTTTTCTTAGCTGGGCTTTACATTCCCCTTAGTGCTTATGTTCAGCTTTAAACATCTCTTAGTGGATAAGATGACACCATGGTATGACACCATTTGCTCTGAACAATGACGTCTTCCTGTCCCCATTCCACAAACAACACTGCTTTCCTTGCTTTTGTTATTTTCCCAAGACTCATTAGTTTAGGATTTTCTTGGATCTAGGTGCCAGAAACCCATTCATAAATAAAAAGAAACTTGTCAAATGACAAATTAATCAAAGTTTCAATTTGTTGAATGACAAAGTTTGCCAAATTTACCAAATTTGCCTACTTATCAAAGTGGTTTTTGTTGGGTGCACCATCAGAGCTGGGCACCTCCAGACTCTTGCTCACCGTCAGCCCAGTTTTTCTTGGTCTCTGGTTCCTGCTGTCCCTCAGGTTCCCACCCTAGTGTATTTGGCAGCTGGTACACAGACTCTGTTCTTTCTCCCCTTGTCTCCTCCTACTTCCAGTTGGAGCATCATGGTCTGGAATAGGCTGTTTTAAACTATTGTTATGAGAACAAATGAAAATTGGTCATGTAGAGCTCTGTGGAAATCTCCCATCTGGGTGTGGGAGCAAATGCCTTCAACCACCCTCATTTGAGAAGGAAGAGGCAGGTGAATCTCTGTGAGTTCAAGGCCAGCCTGGTTTATATATTGAGTTCTAGGACACCCAGGAGAGATTTTGCCTCAAAAACCAAATAAATAAATAAATAAATAAATACCCCAAAGTTATCAGCTGCCACTTTTCCAAATTAAATAGCTGCAGCCTATCAAAAGAGTTCTTTCTGGAGGCAACATCTGGTACATCTGGTAAGTTAGATGAGGTACTTATTGGGTAGATTTGATAGAATACCAAATATCAAGTAAATAATGACTAAAAGACCTTCAAATTCAGCTAGACTAAAATTCCCACAGAGAACATGAAAACCTGTGGACTTTCCCATCTTTTTTATAGTTTCAGATCTGGTTTGGAAAGCATAAAGTGCTGTTTCTAGGCTGGGGATCTACATGACCTAGAATGTAAGTCAACACTTTTGGTAATCATACCCGTGTCTGCTACTGTTCTTTGGAGACGGTTATATGGATTTCTGTGCCTTGAGAGCACAACACCTCACAGAAGGATGCCCTTTCCTGATCACTATAAATAAAGGAGAGACACAGTCTGAGTATAATATATTTTCTGCTATAATTTCTTACAAGACTAAATTAACTAAAAAGCCTTAGTTTTTTCCAACCTGAACATTCCTTAAAAATCTGTGTGAATTTAACCTCTGTCAATTTTCAAGAATACACTACAATGTCAACTGTGCACAAGGCACATTAGTGAATCATTTCTGACAAATAGCCCCACTTCAGATTGTACACTTCTTAAATCAAGCACAGCACCCACTTTGAAGACTGCAATGTGACTTCCCCTCCTGCATCCACTGCCATATATGCAGACCTGGGCTCAGGAAGTTTGCACTTTGATTCTCAAGCAGTGCATTGGGATAATATCTGTGTCATTGGGCTTTGTCACATTATATGCATATAGTGTGTGTGTGTGTGAATTAAAGATGTGCTTATATTTATTGTATATGTATGAATATTTTCCTTGCATGTATGTCTGTGTATCACATGTGTATAGTGATTGCAGAGGCCAGAGGATGGTGTCTGATCCCCTGAACCTAGAGCTACAGATGGTTGCTAGCCACCATGTGGGTGCTGACAATTAAACCCAAGTCCTCTTCTTTGCAAGAGCAACAAATGCTCTTAACTGCTGACCCATCTCTCCAGTCTCCAGTTTGATGTTGCTATACTTACCATCTCCCCATTATTTATATGAGAAAGTTCAAATGCATAGATGCAGGATTTAACAAGCTCTGGCTCATCTATTCTAATCTTATTTCTTTGACTCTTTGTAATCATTCAGTTCTCCAAATGTACTAGGACTTGAACCTTTACCAAGACTGTGAATTCTGCTCCCTTCTCTGGGGGAAAACCTTGATCCACCCTGCAACTGGTCACTTTGTGATGGAGGAGTTAATTTCATTGGTTAAATAAAGAAACTGCCTTAGCCCTTTAATAGGACAGAAAATTAGGTAGGCAGAGTAGACAGAACAGGAGGCTGGGAGAAAGAAGCCGAGTCAGTGAGTCGCCATGATTCTCCCACTCCAGACAGACGCAGGTTAAGATCTTTCCTGGTAAGCCAACTCATGGTACTACACAGAATATTAAAAATGGGTTAGATCAATATGTAAGAGCTAGCCAATAAGAGGCTGAAACTAATGGGTTAGGCAGTGTTCAAAAGAATACAGTTTCCGTGTAATTATTTTGGGGCATAAGCCATGCGGGCGGCCGGGTGCCGGGGATGCCCCGCCGCTCATATTACAACAACTTTGCTGAAGTCTTTGTTTTAAGATTAAGAGCTGTTTAAAGGGCTGAGAGATGGCTCAGCGGTTAAGAGCATTGCCTGCTCTTCCAGAGGTCCTGAGTTCAATTCCCAGCAACCACATGGTGGCTCACAACCATCTGTAATGAGGTCTGGTGCCCTCTTCTAGCCTGCAGACATACACACAGACAGAACATTGCATACATAGTAAATAAATAAAAATTAATATATTTTTTTAAAAGAGCTGTTTAACGACAATGGACTTGAGTAGTCCATCCATATGTATGCCCACTCCCTTGCACAACCCGAGGTCCGGTGGTAGGTGTTCTGTGAGTGCATGTTGAGTGACGGCATGGAAATGGAACAGTCTTCACTGCAGATAACACACCTGGTTACATAAAATCCTCATCCCAACAGAGCTCATAGGACGCGAAATAAATACATTAAGAAAGCTTTTAAAAATCCCATTAGAGTTATAGCTGACATTCACGTTAGGAAAAAAAAATCAAACAGATAGCACAAACCAGGGTATTATCCACTAATTATCTGGTGAATTTGGGAATACCTCAGTATCTCCATTTTGACCTACATTGTAAAGTTCAGTGCTATGGCCTTTCAAAAACTAATATGACTATTCTAAATGTACATTATCTACCTGCGGAGAGGCTTGAAAGGATGTACTTTGGGATTTATTCTTTCAACATGAAAGGCGATGGTGGAGACGTCACAAAGCAGATAAATAGCTTTGATGAGCACAGAAATGCCCCCAGAAAGCCTCCAACATAAAGGCAGGAACAAAGGAGGAAGGCTGTGTGCCCTGCACCCTAGAGGGAGCTCTGTTCCAGAAGGAGCTCAGGCTCCAGGGGCACAGTGCAGAGGGGGAAAAGTAGATCTGGTTCAGTGCTCACAGGAGACGGCAATCACAACTGTTTGATTGGGGCCCTGGCTTAGTCACACAGAAAACCTTTAAAACTTCTCTCTCTGCTCTTGTTGCCACAGATGGCTCTGAGCATATGTACAAATAGCCTGAGTTTGTTATGTGGAAGCTGCTATTTCTACATGGGGTTTCCTATCTGGGAAGAGGCAGGTGGGGGCCCCACTGTGAACTTCTTAGAGCAACCAAAAGCCATTATTTAGGATGACTGACACCTCCTTATGGGACAAGCAGATGTCACAGACAGAGCCTGGTTTGTGTGAGCCCTCTGCCTAGTAGCATTTCCGATCTCCATCACCCTGCTCCTTCCAAACCTTCCCTTCTCCTGGCCTCTCTTTACAGGAGATAAGGGGGCATTATTTTGCATTTTACTTGGAAATAATTAAAAACTTGAGGATTTAGTGGTTTTATTAAAAAAATACTTCTAGCTGGGCATGGTGGCATACTCCTTTAATCCCAGCACTCGAGAGGCAGAGGCAGGAGGACCTCTGTGAGTTGTAGACCAGCTAGGTCTACATAACAAGTTCCAGGACAGTCAGGATGACACAGAGAGACTCTGTCTTCAAACAAAATAAAAGCCAACAAAACAAAAACCCCTCTTACAAAAAAAAAAAAAAAAAACCAAGACAACAATAATAACAACAAAAACAAACTTCCCAAAACAGAAAAAAAAATCTATTTTTGTCACAATGGCTTCAGCAAATTGGTCATATTAAAATCTGATTGTTCAGCTAGATATCTTTTGTCAGCTAAGAAGGCGGCATTGCACATATTTTGTTGTGTGTAAACTTGGATTCCTGGAGGAGATGCTTTAGCAGTCTGGGGTGGGGCCTGCAACTTGCCTATTGAGCAAGTACCCTCAGGCAGTGCCAATTCAGAGAAAGTTAGGGAGTCCCTTGACACACAGGAAGCTTGTCATTGCTTCCTCATAATGGGGTCATGCTTATTTAACTGCACGGAAATACCACCATCTACTTAACCATGTTTATCTTGATGGACTTTCTTATAGCTTCATTGCATTCATAAATTATAAAAATGCTATCCCATTTTGTCTTTCCTGGCTAGGATCAATTTTACTTTGTATGTGTCTGTGTGGTAATGTGTATGTATGCATGTATGTGCACATTTGGAGGCTAGAGGCTGACATTAGGCTTTTCTTCTGTTTCATTTTCTGAGATAGGACTTCTCAATGAACCTGGAGTTGCCTATTTGGGCTAGACTCGCTGGCCAGCAAGTCATGGGGATCTGCCCATCTCCACCCTCCAGCACACGTCAGTGCCTGGCTCTGAGGGGATGAGAAGTCAGGGCCCCATGCTTGCACAGCAGACACTTTATCCAGGTGAGCCATCTTCCCAGGCCATTATTTCTGCTTTTTGTAGGAAAGACCAGCTTCACATACATCACATCCTAGAATCCTATCTAGATGCAACCTCATCCTCCCCCAAAAACTGGTCGTCCCCCCACCCCCGCATTGGAGACTATGATATTCTGAGAACACCCATTTCACTGGTCAAAGTGACTGCCATTGGGTAGGTGTCCCACCATGTTATGACAATCTCAGTGCTCTGGCTACAGTCATTGGGCTAGTGGGAACATCTCCCTGGGATTCTTGGACGATATCCCTGAGATTACGACCTACTTTCCCTTGAGAATTATTTGCAGACATTTCCAGTCACATGGAAGGAACTACTTGGGGAGAGTGAAGACGGGAAACAAAAGCTAAAAAGATGGAGATTACGACAGGCCTTAAATTCCTCATCATAGCTGTCCCTCTGCCAAGGAGTGCCAGGAGGGGACATACTTCATGAGGTATTTGACTGCTAAACACAAATGACAATTTGGTTGCACATATAATTTTTAAGCCCTAATCTTTCCCTCTCAAAAGATTGAAGATGTTGCTTCAGGGGATTGAGATATTTATTGCTGCTGTGAAAGCAATCCTATATTTCTATTCTTTGTAAGGGAATCTCTCCTCATCCTAGGTTGTACACACACACACACATACACACACACACACACGGTTAATCCTTAAATTCAAAGCATCGTCATGTGAACACATAGCCATTCACTAGATCTCCATGTAAAATACTTGCAGTACAGAAAATTTAAAGTTTTAAATGACCACAATTTACAGAATATAAGATCCTCCTTATAAGATGCATCTTTTTTTCTTTTGTTGCTAAAATATTGCCTGTTTTAGCTATGGCAATATGTCAATTTTAAGTCCCATCTAAATTTCAGAGATGTCAAAATTAAAAACATATAGTGGGAAAATCCAGAAACACTTTTGCTCAGCTGTGTGTCCTTTTCAAGTGCACCTGTCATTTGAATGTGGGCTTTTGTTCTCGACTCTCTGACATTTTCTAAATCATTGTTTTTGGGGCTGGAGAGACATCACAGTGGTTAAAAGCGCTTTCTGCTTTTGAAGGGGACTCAAGCGCTGTTCCCAACACTCCCATCAGATGGCTCAGAGTTGCTTGTAATGCCAGATCCAGGGCATATGATGCCTCTGGCCTCCTCTGGCACCTGCAACCCACCTGTGCATCCCTCCTTGCACCCCACAGACACACATTAAACAAAACAAAGCCTCAAATCATCGTTCTCTTCCGTAAACTGCTTTTTCATTATTTTCCGGATCTGTTTTCTGCGCGTCAACTGCTATTTTTACATACTTTAATGATGACTTAATGTCTTAAAGTCTTTGGCTTGACTCGAACACCTGAACACCTTTAGCTGTCTATCGTCCAGAGTTTTCTTTCATTCACCTCCATATGTCCCGTATTTTCTTGAACAGATAGTTTCTATAATATAAACTTCGTGTTCTAATTCTTTTCAGAAGTCGGCTTTTCTTTTAGCTCTTATTTGCAGCTCTCCTGTTAGTATCTGTCCTTAAAGGCTCCCAACTAAGAAGCCATCTTTCAGCCCTGGGGTCCTCACATGAAAGGGTCACATGGAGCCTCCCGGGTTCTTTCTTCCAGTCCACCTGTTTGTAGTTAGAATCCCCGGCTTAGCTTTTAAGCTGGGGAGCTGGTTTATGTGCACAGCCGCCAGTTGTGGTTTCAAAGTCTTTTAGTTATTAAGAAACTGCTGATCTGAGCAGGAATCTCTACATCCTGCCTCCTCAACAGCTCACTGACAAGGAGAGTCTGGAATTATTTCTAGTTGTTTAGTTGTTAAAGAAAAGTGAACAAGAAGCTGCAATCCTCAGCACATCGCACACCCATGGCTTTTCCAGCTCATAAACTTTTTAGTTGCTGACTGTATATCTGAAATACCTAATCACTCAGTCCCCGGATACAGTGCATTGCTTAGAGCTATATTATAAATAGTATAAGAGAAGCAGTACTCACAAAGGGAAGGGCATTGTGAAAGGGTTCTTCCTGTCTTTCACATAAGAAGACTGGTTACCATCTTTTGGTAGGCAAGGTACACAGGTCTGTGAGGAAGGGCCAGAGGCATCCTACTGCCAGCTGGCCCTCATCCTTGGCAGTTACCTACTTACCAGTACACAACTAGTATTAGTAGAGAACCTTCCACATGCCAGGCTCTGCTTAGAACATGGGGACCGCTGTTAAGAGTAGAAACAGAGTCTCCGAGGTTCCATGGATTCATATGTCAGCCAGAGTGTGTGAAAAAAACACACACAGGCAAGGTACGTCAGGTCAGAGGCAGATGAAAGTGTATATCTGGGGGGAGAACTCAAGCAAGGCACGGGAGAAGATTGTGGGACCAGGGAAGGGCTGTTCCCTATAGGGCAACCAGGGAAGGCCTATGGGATAACACAGGAGGAGAAGGGAAGGCCGTCTGTGTCACTGGGCCAATGTTTAAGCAGCATTTCCAATTTCTACACTGTGGAAAGTTTCACTCCTTCCCTGTTTCCATGGATACACATCTCCACCGGAAGCAAAGGAAGGTGAGTCATGATCACTCACTTTTAACCTGGATTACTTCAACAATTATAATTTTTTAATAGTCCAAGATGAGCATGGTGACACACTGCTGTAATTCTAACAGTTGAGAAGGAAGACTGGGCTACGTGGCAAGAGCCTGGAGGTGGAAGGAAGTAATCACACACTCCACTGAGACAGGTCAAAAGATGGGCATAGTGGGCATGCTTTGAATCCTTGCACTTTGAGGCAGAAGCAGGCGGATCTCTGTGAGTTCGAGACCAGCCTGGTCTACATAGTGAGTTCCAGGACAGTTAGAGCTACATAGTGAGACCCTGTCTTGAAAAAAACAACAAACAAGCAAAGAACAGATCCTCTATGGTTGGAGTCTGGCTATTTTCAACTGTCTTTATTTTACTTGTAGGATTTTAGTTGGAATATAAATTATATCGCTAAGCATCCAGGTATTTGGGGAAAGCACTTTAAAAATGCCTATCAAGGGACATGAAAATGTTTCCCATGGAGAGGAGAGGCACAGGGCACAGCACGAGGGGCTGGGCAAGGAGGGGGTGGTAGAGGGAGTGAGGGCCAGTAGCTGAGACCTCTGGGATGTGACTTTCTTCTTTGTTTCCTCACCATGGTTATAAGGCTAATTCTCTCCTGGCTACTTAGCTGTCTCTCACCGGAAAATGACAGTCTGCTTGTGTTTTTTGTTTTTTGTTGTTGTTTTGTTTTGTTTGTTTTCTCAAGACAGGTTTCTCTGTGTAGCCCTGACTGTCCTGGAACTAGCTCTTGTAGACCAGGCTGGCCTTAAACTCACAGAGATCCACCTGCCTTTGCCTCCTGAGTGCTGGGATTAAAGGCGTGGGCCACCACTGCTGGCTATGCTTATAGTTTTGATGGAGAGTTCAAGGGGAAAGAAAAAAGAGAACTCCATCTGAGAAGCAGGTCAAATGTCCAGATAATTTTAGCAACAGTGCCCCTTTATTAAAGCAGATATTACACTGCTTCACACTGCTGATGAGAAAAAGGTAGCAGATGGCACTGACTTCTGCTTTCACTGTAGACACAGGACAGGAAAAAGGAATTTTCCATGCCTGAGACTGGGGCTATACTGAGGTTTCCAGCACCCAGACAGGCAAATGCCTGGACAGCTGCTTAGGGCAGATGGGCCCTTTGACAGCTTAATATTGCAGTTTTTGGTGACTCCCGTGTTAGAAAGGCCAACATGACGCCATCTGTTTACTGATGAGCAGAACCCTCACTACCAGCAGGTAGTCACTGCTGAGTGAAATGCCAACCAAGAGGCAAGTCCACCCTTCCTAAGGCCTGTCAACAGACTGGTGCGGCTAACCTCGCCTCCACAGCCTCGGAAAGCACAGCCTTCACGTGTCCCAGGAGGATCAGGATACAGACATGCCACAAGGCATATCATTAGCGTGGAGAGTTCTTTCGTTCTACTTTTTTGATCAGGATAAGGCCGTATGAAGGGATTCAGAGCGTCTGTAAGCACTAAAACAAGCTTCCATGTATTAAAGTGAAACACGTCCAACAGCATACTATCTGCCAAAGGCTGGCAAGTGAGCAAGCAGTCTCAACGCCACCTTCCTCCTAGGGTTGAGGTGCTCCTTCTCCTGGGGAAGTCGCCTATTTCCTGCTCAGCTTTCTGGATCCAGTTATGTGTGTATGTGTCTACCTATACCTGTAGCTGTATATGTTGGCTTAGGAGGGAAAAAGCAAGGGGCATCAACATGCACATCACCACGTAAGTACAAACACGGCAACAAGAGGTATCTATAACACACATATTTAGGAGGAGGAGGTGCCCCACGTTCTGGGACAACAGGCCTGAGGCACTATATCCAGCTTCCAATGTGGATTATAACATAGATGAGGAGTTTGTCTTTATAAGGAGGTATCTGTGCTTACACAAATGGTGGCTGGCCACATACATCACTTGGCACATTGCCTTGCCCCCTACTTTAGAAACGGCTTCGTGCTAATAGCGGGAGCTCTTGTAGTCCCCTGGTTAAAACAAAGGCGCTGAAAAGTGCTGCAGGAGGCAAACCTGGTCACTTCACTGGCATATCCCAAAACAATATATGCCTTTAGGTCTTTGCCGATCGAGGTGAGCTCTCTCACCTAGACATCATCACAGCTGGGACTGGCTGGCATGGTTCTGCCAGGTGTTTCTGGGTGGTGTCTGTCCTAATGGTTTATCCTTGAGCCATACTGGTTATCTATTAATCGTTTTGTGCACACGTGTGTTCTGGGAATCGAATCTGAGGTCCTGAACTACATCCTTAGCCCTGAATAATCTGAGTGTTACCTTTTAGAAAACACCTTATTAAAGACTGTCTTCTGGGCCAGGGAGAGCACATACTTAGCAGGTGTGAGTCCATGACCCAGCCCCCTTCACTCACTGTCTTCAGATGCTTGGTGAGGAAGGAATTACAGGTACAGGCAGAGTGAGCAATGCGGAGGTGAGAAGAAAGGTTTATCTATACTGAGGTGGGGTTAGTTTAAGGTCTCCCATGGAAGAAAGTGTCAGGGACTGTCTGGCTTCAGCTTGCCCAAGAAGATGGTGATGAAGATCAATTTACTGAATTGACTTAGCTCTTGTCTTTATGCCTTCTGCCTCAAGTTAACTCATAAATGTCTGAAATAATGGGTTGTGTATTCTTGCCATTTGAATGCCTGACAATCTTTGATTGGATATCAGACATTGTGAATTCTGCCTTACTGGTTGTGAAAATTTTTGTGTTCTTATATATACTTATGCAGGGGCATAGTGTCACAAGTCTTTAATCCCAGCACTGGGGAGGCAGAGGCAGGCTAATCTCTATGAGTTCGAGCCAGCCTGGTCTACAGAGTGAGTTCCAGGACAGTCAAAAACAGAGAAAAACTGTGTCAAAAAACAAAACAAAACAAAACAACAACAACGACATCAAAACACCAATCCCCCTAACAAACAAAAACAAAACAAACCAAAATAAACCTCATGAGATTTGCCCCAGGATATGTTCTATGGAAGCAGATGGACTTAGATTTACTGGACAATATTTGTTATAAAGGCACTGATCCTAAGGCCAATTATTATTTCTCCTCCTGAGGCAAAATCTTCCTGAATCCTCATACACATGCCTGTGAATGATGGGGTGTCCAGTTTGCCTTGAGAGACCTTTATTGTCCCTGGCACACACCTGCTTCCCTTTCCCTAGCTGTGGGGTTTCCCTCCTCAATCCACATTAGCGTTTGGGAGTGCTTGCGGATCTTATGAGATCTTCTCTCTGGCACTTTGATCTTTGGATTTGGTGGCCATGGCTGCTCAGGCAGCACACTGTTCTACGTTGGTTCTCTGCGGCTCTGCCCACAGGACTCACCTTGTTTTCAGCTCCCAGCAAGCACTGCCTGTTCTTGCCTGATGCCCCAGGTCTTGAAAACATTACCCCCGCCCCGTATATTATATTAATTTTTGGTTGTGGTTTCATGTAGAGGTCTAGTCCTAGTCCCTGACACTGCCCTGGCCCTGTCTTGTTTCTTCCTTTTCTTTTCTTTTTTTTTTTTTTGTTTGTTTGTTTTTTGTTTTTTGGAGACAGGGTTTCTGTTGCTCTGGCTGGTCAAGAACTTGCTATGTTCACCAGGTTAGCACTGAAATCACAGCAGTCTGCCTGCCTCTGCCTCTGTTCTGGGTGTTTTGAATGCTAAGATGACAGACAGGAAAGTGCTGGCACACCCAGTGTTTCAGCTTTTTCTATACGTATAAAGCTATGTCTGTATTTCCCCCTTTCTCTCTCTGCCTTTGCTTATTTTCTTTGCAGTTTTCTTGCTGTTTCCTTCAATTACTTGTTTTTCATGGGGAAGCTAATTGCTGAAGTGTAGCTCTTGAGGAATAAATTATTCAGCTAGGTTGTGTGGTAGTTTCAGTTGGGTTAGGGCCTCACATCACTCTTTGCCATGTCCTCTGCTCAGGCATTCTTCCTTAAACTTGTCTATGTTCTTTGTCATTGGGGTCAGTGTGACAAGAAACTGCTGTGTGGTGGCCACGTGATTACTTCTGCTCAGCTGGCTTTGATCTGCAGCTATCATCTGGTCTCGAACTCACAGAGATCTGCCTGCTTCTGCCTCCTGAGTACTGGGATTAAAGGTGTGCATAACCACTGCTTGGTTCAATTTGCTTTTTGTTTTTTCCCCTTGCCCATTCCTGTGCTTCCTCACTTTGGATATTATTCATTTGTGGTGAATACTGCCTTTTATGAAATAGTACTTTTGTTTTCTGTTGGGAAGGTGTAACTCTTTTCTCCTTCAATCTAGTGAATATAGGTACAGCAGGCTTTCAGAGGGACTTGCCTTCTTACATTCTAAGGTTACAGCCACACTGGTCTATGGACTTACATGCTGTGCAGTTTTGAGCTGCTTTCCCTCTGAATAGAATTTCTCAGAATATGCTTTAGGGAAAATCTAGAAAATAAAGAGTTGTCAAGAACCCAATGCCTCTGCCCTCTGATTTCCATCATTAATGCAGGTACAAATAAGATTACATGTTACACTACTATGCGTGTGCAACACACTGTGAACTATGATGAACTCAACAATGATAAGAGACAGGACAATGGCCAGAAAAAAATATTTTTTCTTCATCAAATAAGGGTGTTGATCATAACTCTAAGTTGAAATTTCTTCTAATTTTAGGAAAGATAGAGTAATACTTTATTATTAATTGATCTCCAAGCTCATAAGACAGAAAAACAAAGAATAAACTGGAAAAACGCCCTACAATTTTGTCAGCTTTCTTCTCCTTACATCTAGGAATTTTGAAGAAATCACAAATTCTCTCTTAGGTTCCATTAGGAGGCACACACCTAGGAATGCACCGGCCTGCTAGAGGAGAGTCACAGACAGCCCCATCATGGGGAGAAGACATTCATTCCGAGCTAGAATTTACTAAATAAGAACCCAGACCGAGACAAGACTACTTTCCTCAGGCAAAACCGACTGTACTCATTAGTACAAGTCTTCAAGTAAAAACAACGAGTTCTGACTTCTTCTATTGTTCATGCTTTGCCATGACTAAATATTGACAGGAAAACAAGCCTGCTTGTGTGAGTTAGGGACGTTTACTGCAGAGGCTTCCATCATAACCTTCCATTCTAACCTCTTTGGTATACTTCCTAGCTTTACAGTTCTTTGGCAGATGCGGGAGTTCATCTGGGCCCCCAGCCTACTGGATGGGGCTGGCCACACTCAGAGCCAGGTTCTTCCTTCTCAGCTACTGCCCCACATGTTAACTGTTTGTGGGAATGCTCTCACGGACGTCCGGCAGTGAGCTCTATTGAGGTGTTAGGCATCTCAGTCCAGTCAAGCTGACAATAGGGATGAACCATCACAAAAGCCCACATATTTAATGATAATTTTTTTTAACAATTCTCTAAATTGTTTTTTTTCTATGAGATGACCATTAAACATAACTAATAAGATATATAAATATTTAAATGCAATATAAAAATCCATTTTCTCTTAGAATGCAAGGTTTAATAACAAAGAATAGTGTACTTAGGAGGTGGGGCAGGTAGATCTCTGTGAGTTTGAAGTCAGCCTGGTCTACACGGAGATCTTGTCCAAACAAACAAAGACTGCTTACATTACACTGTATACATTTACCGGCAAAAATAAAGATAGTAGAACTTGTGGGCACAGGTGGGACACTAGCAAGGAGCTCTGAGCATGTCTGAGAACGTGGAAGGAAGAAAAGAAACTGGCACCTGTACCGTTTGCCACTGATTTTTGTTGTGTGATCTTGTTCTCACACCAAGACGGGGTGAGGGGCAGACAGCACACCACAGTAAGAACACGAGTTAGGAGACAGCACTGGTTCAGGACTCCATGGCCACTCCAACATCTCAACAAATAACCCGACAAACCTACTTCCCTGCCTAGGGTTATTTACTGACTAGTCCCCATCACCCCAGGGAATCTGTGATCCATATTTCTTTTAAAAACATTTATTATTTTTATGTATATGTGTATAGGTATTTTGCTTGCATATCTGTCTGTATACCATATGTGTGCAGTGCCCACAGAAGCCAGAAGAAGGCATCAGATCCCTAGAACTGGAGTTTCAGATGGTTGTGAGCCTCCATGGGTGCTGGGAACTGAATCTGGGTCCTCTGGGAAAGTAGCAAGTACTCTTAACAGCTGACTCATGTTTTCAACTTATATTTCTCATACTATTGTTCCAACACCTCCCCATCCCCTCTGCCAAGATACCATCCTATTTTATAGTAATTTTCTCAGAATATGCTCTTTTCTGTCATAATTGTTTCTGTTACAATTTCTGCCTGTCCTGGGAATTTCTTCAACCTTTATGGACCTACATGCTATCTTAAATCTGCTTTCTAATTTGTTATGACAGACACACTAACTGATTATGTTTGAAATAAATACAAAGCAGTGGCAATAAGAATATAAAGTAACTTCCTCCATTGTTTGGACTGAATTACATTAGATTTGGATTGGCAGCAATGAAATAACCAAGGGGGAATCTCTCATTGTTGGCAAAACTAGATACTGGAAAAGTAGAGGATCATTCCCAAACTTGAAGCTAAGGATGGGTGCTAATTTCACCTTCTATAAAAGAGGTGTTTTAATTTGTCCTTGTGAAGGAAAATAATAATATATTCACACTGGAACAAAACAAGCTCAGTGAGAAGCATGATTAAATATTTTGTGTATTCAAAACTCGCCTTTTAGTTACAAAAATAAAATTTTACCTCTTGAAATGATTTGCCAGGACTCCAACAAGTTCTCCAATTCGACTCTCGTGGGTTGGCTGTTTGCTGAAGAGGCAGACAATGAGGTCTTTGTTGTCTTTTGTATGGAACACTACAAGCTGGTCTTTCCCATTGGAGACACTCAGCCCAGTCAACTGCAAGGAGATAACATGCAGAAAACTATTAAGATATTTCTGAGAGGAACGAATTAGATCAGGTGATAACAATGACGGTGATGGCTTCTGCCTTTATCAAGTTCCATGGAATAAATAAGTGGATTTAAGAAAATGATAAAGGTAAGAAATGAACATGATTGGAAATCAAGGAAACAAAAAGATGATTCTTTCAGAAAATGAATAAAATCGACAAGCTTTTAGCACACATATGCAACAGAACTATATTACGTTTCTCTCGACTGTTACCTATTTATAAAAATAATCTGACAAGTTTCCGTAAGGCAAAGGACACTGTCAATAGGACAATATGGCAGACTGCAGAATGGGAAAATGGCTGATTTCCAAAATATATAAAGAACTCAAGAGACTAGATATCAACAAACCAAATAATCCAACTAAAAAATAGGTGCAGATCTAAACAAAATTTTCAACAGAAGAATCTCAAAAGGCCGAGAAACACCTAAGGAGATGTTCAATATCCTTAGCCATTGAAGAATGCAAATCAAAACAGCTCTGGGATTTCATCTTACACCTGTTAGAAAGACTAAGATCAAAACCACAAATGATAGCTCTGCTGGAGAGAATGTAGAGCAAAGGGAACACTCCTCCACTGCTGGTGGGAGTGCAAACTTGTACAGGTACTTTGGAAGTCAGTGTGGCGGTTTCTCAGAATATTGGGAATCAATCTACCTCAAGACCCAGCATTACCATTCTTGGGCATATACTCAAAGGATGCTCAAGCATACCACAAGGACACTTGCTCAACTATGTTCACAGCAGTTTTATTTGTAATAGCCAGAACCTAGAAACACCCTAGATGTCCCTCAGCTGAGGAATGGATAAAGAAAATGTGGTGCATTTACACAATGGAGTATTACTCATTTGTTAAAAACAAGGACACTGGGAAATTTGAAGGCAAATGGATGGAACTAGAAAAAAATCATCCTGAGTGAGGTAACCCAGGCCAAGAAAGATAAACATGGCATGTACTTATTCATAAGTGGATATTAACTGTAAAGTAAAGGATAACCATGCTACAATCCAGACTCAGAGAGGCTAGGTAACAAGGAGGGCCCAAGGAGGGGATGCATGGATCTACATGGAAAGGGGAAACAGAGGAGATCTCCTGGGTGAACTGAGGGTGGGTGGGGATGGGAACTTAAGGGATCAAGTTGGAGAGGGTAACAGAGAGGGAGAATACTGAGACTACTGGAAAGAGGGGGAAATCTTGGGGTCAGGTAAAAACCTGGAGCAAGGGAATCTCCCACAGGAATCTACAAGGATGATCCCAGATAAGACTCCTAACAATAGCGGCTACATAGCCAGATAGCCAGAACCAGCCATCTTCTGTGACCAGATTGGTGCCTACCCCAACTGTCACCAGAAAAGCTTCATCCAGCAACTGATGGAAACAGATGCACACCTACAAGCAAACATTAGGAAGAGTTCAGGGAATCCCGCAAGAGAGGGGGAGAAAGGATTGCAGGAGCCAGAGGGGTCAAGGACATAAGAAAACTCACAGAATCAACTAACCTGGGCTCATGGGGGCTCACAGAGACTGAACTGACAACCAGGGAACCTGCATGGGAATGACCTAGGCCCTCTGAATATATGTGACAGTTGTGTAGCTTGGTCCCCTGTGGGACTCCTAACAGGGGGAACAAAGGCTGTCTCTGACTTTTGGAACCCTACTCCTCATACTGGGTCACCTTGGTTAGCCTTAATACATGGGGAGGTGATTATTCTGTTTGCAACTTGATATGCCATGTTTTGTTGATGCTCATGGGAGACCTGCTCTTTCCTAAACAGACGAGGAGGAGGAGTGGATGCGGGAACGGGGGCTTTGAACAGAGGGGGAAGTGGAGGGTAAAGGGATTGGGAGAAGAAGAGGGAGGGAGAACTGCAGATGGGATATAAAATAAATAAATAAATAAATGAAAGAATGAATAAACTTACATAAAAAGAAAAGAGATAAAAGCGGAGAGGCATTATTACCAGAAGTAGGAATTCAGGGGCTATCACCACAGAGCACAGACATCACATATAAAAAGGGATTATTTGAACAACTCTAGGTTTAACAGCATATTCAACAACTTAAACCAAACAATTCTTTAAAAGTACAAACTACTAAACCTCCCCTTCTTCCAAATAGCCTGACTGATCTGTATCTGTTGAAAAAATTAAATCTTTAATTAGAAATATGTCAAGAGAAATTCCAGGCCCAGATGATTTCATCAGTGAATTGTACCACACATCTAAAGAAATACCATCAATTCTCCATATATCTTCTAGAAAACAGAAGGGAACACATCTAACTCATTTTAACAATCATCATAAAGGAAGCATAAGAAAATAATAAACTGATAACCTCTATGAACTTGGATCTAAAACCATTAGCAAACTGAATCAAATAACTTATTTGAAAGATACACAATGAAACAAAAACAAAACAAAACAAAACAACTAACAAGCAAAATGCCTGATCTTACAAAGGCATTTTAAAAATTAAAATCTTTAGATTTTACTTAGAAATACTTAGAAATCTAACAAAGCGTGTGTATAGGACCTACATAATTTTGAAAACTACTAAATGCTGATAAAGTCAAATTACAATACAGATGAAAGAAAAAGACCCTAAACAAAGGATAAAATTACATTTAGAGACTGGAAAATTTGATACTATTTAGATGCCAATTTTCTATAAATTGATCTCTGTATGTAATACAATCCCAGACAAAATGTTTTGGTTAAATATTAAAAAGCTGATTCTGAAGAGTTTTTGGAAAGTCAAGGGAACTTGAACAGTCACAGAAATTTTGAAAAAGAAAAGCAAGGTTGGAAGACTCACATTGCTGATTTTAATAATAGCTATAAAGCTGAAGTCATCAAGACAATGTAATTTGCAAAGAAATGAAAACTAACATCAGGAAGATAGTCACAGAACTATGACATATACATTGCCCACAATGTGCAAAGGTGACTCAGCAGAGAATAGACAACTTGGGATATTTGGAAATCTACATTCCAACAGAAATAAATGTTTATTCCAATCACATCCTTCACAATTCAATTCAAATTGGACCATAAGTCTAAACAAAACATAAAATGTTAACTATAAAACTTCTAGAAGAAAACTAATGATTAGAAATGACTTCGCCAAAGAAGGCATACAAATAGCAAATGGACATGAAAAGATGTTTAACATTTTTAGCAGTTTAGGAGATGGCAAATAAAAATTGTAATGAGATACTACCACAAACCTGCCTGAATGACTAAGAACAAAATAAATGAACCCGAACACATTTGAGAGTGTGTACACACACATACACATACCCCAAATAATGAAAACCTCAACTCTCTGTTAACTAAAGAATTCTATCTGGTTGTTTCTAACAGCTCTGTAATGACCCCAAATGAATGCAATCGAATGCCTATCAATAGATGAACGGACTGAGAGGCATCTATAAACAATACTCAGCAACGAGAAGGAGCAAACTGATGATGCAGACTATTCCACAACAAGCATAAACATCAAAGGTATTGCGTGAATGCACTCAGTCTCCAAAGGTTACTCATGTATGACTCTAATTATGAGTTTTCCAGTATGATGGGGCCACTTTGTGTCCTGACCAGAGCAGTGCTTACAACAGCATCGTAAGACTCATAGACCCGTAATCCAGTCTCACACACGAAAGCCAACTTTATCCCTGGTCGTTTGGATCCCAAAGCATCCTACTTCGGACAGCAGAGCAGACAATACCGATGTGCTACCTCCTGACTGCCACTGGCGCCGTGAGTGAGCAAGCGTGATTGGGGACCAGGTGGCTGTGGGTCAGGGCACATGCTGGTACCTGGCCTGGATCTAGCAAGGATGGAAACCTCATTCTCTGGTGAGTCAATACTGTTGGATTCTGGAGAATATCTAAGCACAGGAGCAAACTCTTCAGTTGCAGACCTGGAAGGCCAGGGAGAGCCATACATTTTACAGATGAGAAAAGCAGAGTTCAAGATGCTCAGCTCATGTGTTGACCCAGAAACTAGAAATCAGGCTACGGATTGACTCTCACTCATTTTTTTTTTAAAAAATTATATTCAGTTAATTTCTTTTTGTTTTCTTTTCTAGTGCTGGGATCTAGCTCAGAGCCTTGAGCATGCCAGCAAGTACTTTAACCCTGATCTACATCTCTGGCCCTAACATGAAGCTTTTCCAAATACCACACATAAATGAACAGAAGATTCTTCAGTCAGTATTCCTATGAAAATATTTTCAGAAGTGGGGTTCTCAGGAGGATTTGCTTTTCTTGTGTGTGTGGGCACCCACAGGCCACACAGCTCATGTATGTAGGTCAGAAGACAACTGGTGCCAGTTGGTTCCTTCCACCATGTGCATCCCAGGGTAGAACTCAGGTCACCAGCCTTTACCCACAGAGTCCTTCCATCATCCCCTGGCTGTGGTGCAGCTTAACAAACGTCAGGTCAGTGTTTAATGGAGAGCATGGAAAACAGTTAAATAATTGGAAATCGCTCACTAACCTTTCTACAAATGGCTGTCTGAGTCTAGTGGTAAGACAATACAGCAATTTCTTTTCCACTCAGACATATTGCATCCAGATGATTTTTGTATGATTAAATTAAAAATATCATTTTCATCTGAAAACATTTTGTGCCTATGATGCTTCACTGTCATTTGATTACTTTATTTGTGAAATCCAAAATTGAATTTATGCAGCACTTCACAGGAAAGCTTGATTAAAGCCTAATAAAATGAGAATTAGAGTAGCAGTTAACTGCAGTGCTTCCCAGGAGGGTTAGCTTCCGGAGCTGGGGAGAGCAGCTGGAGGCATCACGCTGCTGTGACCCCCCTCTTGTGCACACACAGAGGACCACTTCCCAGAATGCCCTTCCTTGGCCTAGTCCATCAGAGCTCCCCCTCTTCCCTCCCTACCTTTCCCCGGGGAAGGGCAGGTTTATCTGCTGCAGGTAGGAATTGGTTCTTTGTGTACTTAGGTCTTAGGGTGTCCTGGAAGAAAGAGAGCAAGGAACACTTACTTAGCTTGCTCCACCACACAAGGAAAGATTAAGTCTTCCTGTCTGGAGGCAGACAACAACCAGTCTCTTTCTGCTCTGGGAGGTTGCATGGTGAGTGGGAGGACTGTGGGGGCTGAGGGAGTCCTGCCTGTGCAATCCACTTCAGTCACGTGATCTCAGATCCCCGTTCAATTTCCTGGGGGCTCACCCTTCTCTTCGGCCATCTCTCTGGCCCATGGCATGGAACCTTTCCTGATCTTTCTGTCTCAGAGCCTTCCAAGTGCTGGAATTACAAGCACTGTCAGGTTCAGATGACAATTCTCACATTATTCAGAATGTTCTATTACACAGGAAAATGTGGAAGACATCCTGATAATTTTATTTAATTCTGGTCGCAAGATTTGACAAAGCATAAATGTTTCCTGTTCTCCCACTGTCAAGGTCTTACATGAGTGCCACCCACCTCCCAACATTCAGAAGGGAGTATCATGAGAACAGATGGG